>NW_024870678.1:6295000-6605000 GCF_019054845.1 Dipodomys spectabilis | reverse complement strand
TGACCAGATCCTCCCCCCCAAAAAAGATGCAAATGCGGTGACATGTTGTCTATGTTCTCTAAACTTTAGAAAAAGGTTTAATTTTACTTTGGCTTTAGAACTATTAATAAGCATTAGTTGAGCACCTACTACTCTCTAGATGTGGTCAGAAGCTGTTGACTTCATGTAATCCATGGAAGAATCTCAGTGTCCTTAGGGACTTACAGAGTTAGCAGGTACATTCACTATAGTGAATAGGGTGAGGTAAGATTAAAAATTGTACTAGAAATGATTCTTCATTAAAATATATTCTTGTTTAAGTCCAAGTTAATAGATGTACATGGCTATATATAGTGGGAACAAGAATTCCAGCAAAAGATCAATATAGTTCTGCATCATGACTCTATGACTAAAACAAATTATGTGTAAAAACAATAGCAACAAAAAAACTCAAGACAACAACAAAAACCCCAAACCTCATTTTAGTATGTAGACTCTAAAAATACATTCATCATATATTTATTTTGCAATTCTATTGCCATGTGTTAACAATTATTATTATATTCCATGATTGAATTATGGCACTAACATGACTTTGCCATGCTTACATTAAAAAAAACCAATAAAAACATAGAAAATAATCAGATCCAAGAACAAGATCATAGAAGGCTTTAATTGGATTTTAATGCTATGCTTTTATAAATGTATGTTTGTTCTTCCAAAATAGCCAGATGTTTGTCCTTTGCAGAAAAATGGTTGCTTGTGGAGCCTTCTCCCATTTGCCGCTTTGACATTTCCTGTACTTGAACATTTTGTTGTCAACACGTGATGAAAACCTTCCATATTAAATGCATGACATTCAAAGTTTCTATGCCCACTGTACACACATTTACTGGTCCCTTCAGAGATTTTTATTATAATTCCTGTATCACACCAGATCTGGTGTCAGACCCTTTATGGCAGATGCATTCAATAAGATAAAACTTTATGGAGGAATTCTCATCCATGTGTAGTCAGGCTTAACAATGTGTTGATCTCTTATCTCCTCCATGTTTTACAGTCAGAGTACCTCAGCTACATTATCTGTCCTGACCTTGGGGGGCATTCCCTGCTGATTCTGGAAGAAATTTGACATGACAGAGTTGGACATTGTCTTCAGGCTCTTGTCACCTCCTGAGGAGGTGGATTGAATGTCAGCCTCCCAGAACTTCAATATTGGAAACCCAGAGTCCTAGGTGAATGGTATTTGGTGCTGCGATGTTGGGGAGGTGAATGGACGGGGCACTGTGGAAGTGTGGTGTGTTCTCTTTCTTGCTATGTGATGCTGTCTGCTGTGGCACAGTGCAGTAGGATGGCAGCAACTAGATGGTAAGCAGATGCTAGCACCATGCCTCAGGAACTAGCCATAACCAAACCGCTGTTATTTATAGATTGGTCTCAGAAATTCGGTTATAGGATAGCCAGAGAAAAGGGGAGTAAACATCTTCTCTGTCTGACTCTCGGCTTACCTTTGCCTCGCTCCAAACACTTCCAGGCCTGGTTGCATCTCTCCCCTAGTTCCAGCTGACTCACCTGAGGATTCCCTCCCCAACTTTCCCATCGGCCTTACAGCCAGCCTCTTTGGCCTCGCTTGCTTCTTTCTCCTCAAGGATTCTTTATGTATCGATCTTTATTTTCAAGCATGTCTCTCTCAGTGTTCTTTGCTTTTGTGGGAAACATACCCATTTGGTAACTTGATTTGGTTCTCCCTCATTTCTCAAAGACTCATTTTTATCTAGGAAAAACCTCTGATAGTCTCTTTGGTGTGACTCATCAATGGAATGTCCCTGTTTTTCCTCACTCAAGCATTAGAGTCTAGTGTCGGGCCCCTGGGAATTTTCATAACTTCTTGTCAACTTTTGAGGTTTACTAAAGTGCTGGGCCCGCTTCCTTATTTCAGTGATGGAGGAACTCACCCAAGAAAGGACCAAAATTTAGGGGAGATGTTATATACTGATCTCTCCACACAAGTGTCAGTGGTACTATTTGTTCTTCAGATAGCCTAGTCAGCGCTGTCTCTCCAACCCTTCATTCTTCACAGAGTAGGCCTGCCACTCAGCTTTCCCCCTTTCCTTGTTCTCCATCCCCCAAACCTCTATTACCAACATTTTAGATCCTTTCAGCAGTTTTATTAGTGATGTTAATAATGGTTTAAAAAGCAATTGCATACATCTAAGTGGAGAATGAATGGAGAGACCAGTGTTCATCTTCCAAACCCAGGGATTTTTTTTTTTTTTTTTTTTGCATTGCCACCTCTACACAGGGCCAGAGGGTGAGAAGCTCGTGCTCGCCTGTGCCAGTCCAGCAGCACAGCCCCAGCTCCAGCCCCAGTAGCCTCCGCCTCACCTCATGTAAGTAAGTAGAAGCACCATCATCTCTGTTCAGTCCTGTTGCTCTGTGGATACAGCTCTACAGAACTCCTCACATTCTACATCTTAGCTGGAGCAAGGCCTGTTCTTTCTCCCTTACATAACCTTGCTGTCTAGACAATTCAGTTACAGGACTGGGAAGGTGGCTCAGTGGTAGAGCACTTGCCTTGCATGCCTGAGGCCCTGAGTTTGATTCCTCAGCACCACATAAGCAAAAAGAAAAAAGCCAGAAGTGGTGCTGTGGCTCAAGTGGTAGAGTGCTAGCCTTGAGCTGAAGAGCTGAGGGACAGCGCCCAGGCCCAGAGTTCAGGCCCCACGACTGGACCCCCCCCCCAAAAAAAAAAAAGACAATTCAGTTACAGTAGGATAGTTACACATATTTAATACTGCTGTTCCATGCTGGTTCTGAGCAGGGGGGGGGTAGGATTTTTAGTCACTCTCTCAAACACCAGTGTGATACAGAAACATCTGGGGGAAGTATGGTTATAAGCATGGCCTGAGCTCTTCTGTTTTATGAGGCTGGAAGTCAGGGCCTGGGCACTGTCCCTGAGCTTTTTCACTAAAGACCAGTGCTCTACCACTTTGAACCACAGTGCCAGTTCTGGTTTTCTGGTGGAGATCAGGTTCATGGACTTTTCCGCCAGGGCTGGCTTTGAACTGTGATACTTAGATCTCAGTCTTCTAACTAGTTAAGATTACAGGCGTGAGCCACAGGTGCCCAGCTGCTATTTGGAATTTTAACAAGGTTATACTGAGATTCAAAACTTTCCTTTTTGAGCTCGCTTAGCACACAAATCCTCCATGACAAGGAAGCCTGTACTCTTAGGGATTCCAAAGTAAGGTACTCAAACACCGTGGTCTATCGAGCTATGAGGAGCTATGAGGAGGAATACTAAAAAACAAGCATATCTTTAAGTATGCTTAAGTACTTAAATAAATCAATATATGTAAACACATAAATAAGAATAAACATTTATGCTTATAAATATTTAAATATATTTTAAATGAAGTGTATTTATATTGTTCATGGCATTGTTAGGCAATTCACAAATGAACACACAGAAATATTGGGGTACATACTTATTTTTTATTTTAACCTTGTAAAGAGGAGAGATCAAATAAACACTTTTGAATAGATGACACCTTGGCTATGGAACTCGGTTCTCTCCCATTCAGATATTATAATGATGGCAGTTCTAATGTACTATCTATGATGGAGAATCTAAGACATACATCTGAACACTGCAGTTTTACTTTCCCTACGTTGAAGACACTAAAGAAAACACAGAGTAATACTCTACAGTAGTCAAAAGATCAATGCTTGAATTCAGGGTCTGGATAAAGCCTTGTTGAGCTCTTTTTGGTTAAGGTTGGCATTCTGCCACTTGAGCCACACCTCTACTTCTAGCTTTCAGGTGGTTAATTAGAGATAAAAGTCTGCAGACTTTTCTTCCCTGGTTGGTTTTAAACTATGATTCTTAGATCGTAGCTTCCCGGCTTCCTGGGTAACTAAAATTGCAGGCATGAGCTATTAGCACCCAGCTAAAAGATCAGTTTTCTATAAGTTCCCAAGAGTTGGTGTGTGCAGTATGTAATTTAACTTAAAAATCATATATTTTTCTTTCATCACAAACTAGCTTCTTGTTCAAATCAAATACTTTTAAAAGTCAGCAAATAAAATATATTTGCAGTAGATCCACTGTAGTAGATTAGCTTCAGAGAGGGGAAAATGATAGTACCACATTTGCTAGAACCACAAGGGGGGATGTATTTGTAGTGCCTAGCTTTTGTGTCTTTCTAATCTAGAAAATGAGGGTGAAGTTGAGCAATTTACCTTCCTTTTGATGTTTGGGATAGATCTATATAGTGATGATGTCTCTTACACAATCATTAGTTAGCAAGCAGATTGCCTGTTAGGACAAGCCCAGGGGTGGATTATTTGCATTTGCTGATCAATGACTCTTTGGGGTTGTAAAACCTCAGAATGAAGGGGTGACTCAGAAAGTCAGGGGCCTCTGCCCACTGACATGGCCACACAGCTCTGAAGCCATACAACTCCACAGACCTCTAGCATACTTGATTTCCTGTTTTTATCACCCCCAAAATGCCATGAGTGAAGTTATTGGCAAATCACAGTTCATCCCCCAACTGTTGAGTCTTTTCCCTAAATCTTGCTCCATCAGCATTCAAGAATAACAATATAATGATTCATAGGCCCTACCTCCTTCAAGTCATCATTTTCCCACGGTGAGTGATGATTTGTACTAGGAGATGGGTAAAGAATGCTAATTTGATGTTTCTCTTTTTTTTAACTTGTGGTCTTTCTGTTGACAGAAGGTTTAGCTTGGAATATTTTGTCTCCATTGGCAAGACCATCCAAAAATATTTAGTAAGTATTTTAACTTTTAAATCGTGGACTACTTAAATGTTGCATTACCTCTAATGAATTGGAATATAATAATCCCAATACATATTTTGCTTAAAAATATAGTAACAACTTTGAAATTTTCTTCCATTTTTTTCTTTCTTTTTTTGTTGGTTGTAGGGCTTGAATTTTGGGTCTGGGAACTATTCCTGAACTCTTCAGCTCAAGTGGTAGAGAGCAACAGCACCACTTCTGGTTTTCTGAGTGGTTTATTGGAGATAAGAGTCTCGTGGACTTTCCTGCCTAGGCTGGCTTTGAACCATGATCCTCAGATCTCAGCCTCCTGAATAGCTAAGATTACAGGCATGAGCCACCAGCACCGGGCTCCTTCCTTATTTTGGCACATGAAGACTACCTAGACTTCGCAGAGGTCAGGAGTTGGAAAAGTCCCATCAAAGCTCTAAGCATAGGTGAGAAAATTGAGACCCAGAGAGGCTACGCCAGTTGATTATTTCCACAGGACCCATTACATGACTCATTCGGGCACACATAAGTGGATTTTAGGTTACAGTCGCCTCTAACTTTGTAGTTAAGTAGTTCTAGGCCTACTTGAGCCATGTCATAAGGGAAAAATGCAGGCAAAGAGAAGTATGTCTCTTACACAGTGGTTCATGAGAATTAGTGACAGAAGAGCCAAAGGAAAACCATGTGGATTGCTGGAGATGGATTTAAATCTTTGGCTTGAAACTGGGTGCCATTGCTATCTTATTTAATGTCTCTGAATGTATTTTCTCATTTTCACAGAGGAGACTGGGGATAATCATGTCCATTTAATGGCATCCACTGTAAGAAGTGATAATATGAACACCGCTCCTGGCACTCAGTAGGTGTTCAATAAATAAAAGTTGTAATTATTATTGAAGCCTGGCCCTTGCTCTCAGGAGTTCCTTCCACAGCAGCCCTTGTTAGCTTCTGCCCTGTGTTCACCTTTACTTTCTCAGACTCTGCATGGTTGAGTTAGTTTTCTTAAGCTACTGCTGATTATTTTTTCCCCTCATGATTTGCATCTGAGTCTTCTCATTTTCCTGTCACAAGTTGTGAAAGTTGCAGAACATGATCTGAAACCTCCCAGGCTAGGGAAGTCCCCACCAAAAAGAGGCATTGTTTTCCCTGCTGGAGTTTTACACTTCTCTTTCAGGGTTGAAGGTCACCCCCAGCCTGGTGATTGGCTCACTTGGAAGCAGATGACAGACTTGCCTGACTACACAAAGCACAGACAGTACAACTGCAGTGAGGAGGCTCTGCTCCTGTGGCCTTCAGTGCCAAGATTCCTGCCTCTGCACTCTGTACCCTGTCAGTACCTCTCATCCAAATGGCCTTGGTTGGGTTTTCCTTTCCACATGTTCTTTGCCTACCACCGTTCTCTGACACTGGACATTTGGAAGCCTGGGTTGTTCTGAGAAGAGCTGCGGGGTTGGCATTTCCTGTGTCCTCACTTCCTTTGGATGTCACAGGGGTTTCCTGTGCAGTTTTGTCGCCCAGCTTCCCCTGTGACGGGGAATTGCCACTTAGGTGACCGTGACCGTTTCTTTTCTTCTTGTTTTTTTTTAAACTCCATTGCAAAAATACATATTTTAGGTTTATGCTTCAGTTTTGTAGTATTTTTTCCTCTTTAATTCAAAGATCATGTGTCTGTCATCACTAAATGTGGTCCATTTCATTAAAATAAGCTTGTTCCTTTAGCCAAAATGTGTGTAAGGGTGTGTTTAGTGTTAAAATTCTTAAGATATTTTGTCGCCAGGGAATTTCCCACTTGAGCATGTTGCAATGCAAGTGACAATCTGCAATGTCATTTTAAAAAAATACAGATTTGAAAGTTTTAAAATAGCACTGAGTAGCATAGTCAACCTTCAACTGGAAGAAACACATTTCCAATCCTATTCTGTTATTGTGATGATTAATTTCATCTTCATGTGTTAACATGCTTATTTGCTTTTATAATTTTCTTTTTTACCTCTTGTGTTTATTTTGGCTTTTGTTTTCCTTCCTTAATTTTTAACTTTCATTTTTATTCATGTGCTATGGTTTCCTTAATATAGGGCTTAAATTTTGTGTTAAAAAAATTGAAACTAGCTGGGTGCCAATAGCTCACAACTATAATCCTAGCTACTAAGAAGGCTAAGATTGGAGGATGATGGTTCAAAGCCAGCCTGGGCAGGAAAGTCCGTGAGACTCTTATCTCCAATTAAGTGCACACACTTGCACACGCACACACACACACACACACACACACACACACACACACACACACACACGGCCAGTAGTGGAGCTCTGGCTCAAATGGTAGAAGGCTAGCCTTGTGAAAAAAATGCTCAGGAACAAAAACCAGGGTCTGAGCTCAAGCCTCAGGACCGGCAGAAGCATTCTCTCTCTCTCTCTGTCTCTCTCTCTCTCTCTCTCACAGAGGGTGGTAGCATATGACTATAATCTCTAGTACCTGGAAAAGAGGAAAGCAGGAAGATCAAGAGTTTAAGGAAAGCCTTGTCTCAAAACAAACACTACCAACCCCACAAAAACAAAAACAAAAAAGTGGAAAAAAAACAAACAAAAATTGGTTAACTACTTGTAGAAAACTAAAGCTAGATCCTTATATATCACCTTGCAACAGAATCAACTCCAAATGGATCAAAGACCTCAGAGTCAAAGCAGACACTCTGAAAACATTGCAGGACAGAATAGGTGAAACCCTAGGTCTCCTTGGCACAGCCCCAAATTTTCTTAATAGAAACCCAGAAACACAACAAATCAAAGAAAGGTTGGACAAATGGGATTGCATGAAATTGCAGAGCTTCTGCATGGCAAGCTCACAAGATCAATAGAAAGCCCACGGATTGGGAGAAGATCTTCACTAGCCATACAACAGACAAGGGTCTCATATCTAAAATATACCTGGAACTTAAAAAATTAAATCCTCCAACAACAAATCCTCAAAGAAACAACTGCCCAGTAAATAAATGGGCTAAAGACTTAAAGAGAAACTTCTCTGAAAAGGAAAGAAGGATGGCCAACAGACACATGAAGAAATGCTCAACCTTTCTAGTCATAAAAGAAATGCAAATCAAAACAACATTGAGATACCACCTCACCCCAGTTAGAATGGCTATAATCAAGAACTCTTATAACAACAGATGCTGGAGGGGATGCGGACAGATGGGAACCTTACTGCATTGTTGGTGGGAGTGTAAAGTTGTTCAACCACTTTGGAAAGCAGTATGGAGGTTCCTCAAAAGACTCCACATAGAACTCCCCTATGACCCAGCAATCCCACTTTTGGGCATTTACCCAAATGATCACAAACAAGGCCACACTAAAGCTACTAGCACGACAATATTTATTGCAGCATTATTTACCATAGTTAAGATATGGAACCAACCCAGATGCCCCTCAGTAGATGAATGGATCCAGAAAATGTGGTATATATACACAATGGAATTCTATGCCTTCATCAGAAAGAATGACATTGCCCCATTTGTTAGGAAATGGAAAGACTTTGAAAAAATTATATTAAGTGAAGTAAGCCAGGCCCAAAGAAACATAGGTCCCATGGTTTCCCTTATTTGCAATAACTAGTATATGTCTGAGTCAAGCCAAAAAGGTCAGATAAGTTGATGTTAGGGGAATGAACCCCAAGATAAGTATTCAAATGTTTTTTTGTTTTTATTTTTCCTTTCATGCAATTGTTTCTATCATATTTATAAGATGATTTTTATGTTGCTTTATATGTCCCTCCCCCACAGCAGAACCCATACTTTCACTGTATTTGATGTTGGTATAATTTGTGGAGGGGAAGGGGAAAAACAAATTGTTTAAATAGGGATACAGGTGGACCCATTGCAACAATGAGATGTGCAAGTCATTATGTGGAAAAAACGAACTTAACAGCTTTGGTGGGGTGTGGGGGAGGAGGATCAGGTTGGGGGAGGGGAGGATGGGAGGGGATGGGAAGGGGAAACCAAGAGGAGGCAACAATGCTTGATAAGAAGTGTACTCATTATCTTGTCCATGTAATTGTAACTCCTCTGTACAGTATTCTCACAATAAAACAACAACAACAACAACATATACTGAGCACATTTCTAGTAATGGCTCTGCCATGGCTCTGATTTTGTGGGAATTGTCTTCTCTAAACTTTGCAGATCAAGTATCTGTGAAACCAACATTCTCTTCTCTAGGGGTTAGTCTCCTATGAGGCTTATGGACTCAATTTTGGGCAGCTTTCTTTTCTTTTAAGAATGATAGAAGAAAGATTCGAACATGCTTCATTTCATTCCTTTAACCAGTATTTGTTGAATGCCTACTAAGAATTAAGTGTTACTATGCTGATTAAGGACATAGAATGTACAATGACTTTGACAAGTTAACCTGGGAAAAATCATGGAGGAAGGGAGGGGGAAATATCTCGGCTATAATTTTCTGCACTATCTGAAACAATGACTGGAGATAATGAATTATATGGAGGGGCAAGGTAAGCTGGGAATTGGGGCTGGATTTGGTTTGGGTGTGGATAGTTACAGTTATGAGCCCCAAGAGTAACAGTACTAACTTGAATCCATAATCATGGGGGTGGGTAGCTTAATATCTAGAAGCAATAAATTAGTAACTTTGTCAGGTGGGGGAGGGTAGGCATGTTGCACTGAATTGGCTAGATTCTCATGGCAAAGGAGAGTAAGACAATTCTAGTAGATTTCTACAAAAATAGAAATTGATTCTTCAAGTAACTGAAAGATCCCATGCTAAATTGGGCTTCCACTTTGGCTGACATTAAGTCTTCCAATAAACATTCTTATGCTTTTGTTTTTCTCCATATTTCTACATGGCTTTCTTCCTTGTGGCTTCAGTTTTCAGACAGACTTCCTCACATTTTGGAGGTGGAGATGACCATCTGTATTTGTTGCTTAAATTCTGTCACTTTTGAAGCCCCAATGGCAAGTATATTCTTTAAAAGCAAAAACCAAGTATCTTTAATCGGTCCAGCTTGGGTCTAGCTTGGAGTCAGATGATGAGATCATCTATCTATATCATATGGACTGAAAATGACAAAATATGCTCTCCTGCTATCATGAGAGGCATGCTGATCTATCGAAAGGGACGGACTTCTCTATAAAGAAGTATTTTATTGCCATAGGCACAAAATAGAAGTTTACTCACAATTTCCAGAGTTCAAAGAGCTTCTGAGTTACATAACCACACCTAGAGTTCCATAGGCATCAAGCTAAAATCTGATCTATGGTGTGAAATAATCGTGGGCAAGGAATGAAACCTTTTGGTTGTGGTATCTTACATACCAAGCATTGTATATAATAGGTTTTTGATAGATTTAATGGGTCAATGAATGAATGAATGCATGAATCACCTACCAATTATTTTGTGATCCACTCCATTGCTGTGCTCGGGTTTTATATATCTCATTTTACTTCATTCTCCTAAGACAATTATTTGATGGATAAGAAAACTAAAGCTTAACTAGGACTAGAAGGAGCTGAAAACCAGAATTCACCAACATGAGAAGAGGATGAGGCAGATGTGACATTTAAGGGATGAGAACTGGCATGAGCAAGGGGTTAGTCTAGGTGTCAGGACATGTTGTGAAATTCACTGTAGTGGTTCAGCTGGTTCAAGTTCACAGCCATCACCTCTAGACCTTCTCAGGCTCCTCTGTGGTTGCTACCTCTGTGTAGTACTTATTTCTTGTCAGTGTTTTCATTTAAAAAAGAATTTACACTTTTCTCTGATACTGGTTTCTAAAAAATAATATATAGCTCCTGTCTTAAATATCCACCTCAGAACCTGAACTCAAAGTTATTTTTCTCATGGTTGGATTTATTTTCAATGATTAGATCCACACGTTGACTGTGTAGGAACCCTATAGATAACAGCATTATTAGAAGACTTGAGATTTGTCACTTCTGGCCTATAGAAACTATAGATGAGTTGATGAAAAGTGAGAAAACTGAAGAGCCCATAAAGGAGAATGTCCTCAACCATGTTACATTTGAATTACTACGTTAGCAGAGGAATGTGGTTGAAACCATTGCCATGGAGTTGGAGACACTGGCTTGGCAGATTTGGGAGCTGACACATGTTTTCTACTTCCTTCTCTAGCCTTGAGGCCCATATAAATTTAGGAGTATACAAGCCTTAAAAAAAAAAGAAATAGGAGTTATCCTGCTCAAACCTCAAATTGGGAAAGATGAGATACCTTACTTTACTTTATCCTTCAACAAATTGCCTTAGATGGGAAGAATGAAAGACACTAATAAGCAACTTGTTCAGCAAGACAACATATGGCTGTGTTAGCTCCTGGTGATTTTAAGCCATGCAGAACTATCAACTCTTGTAGATGTACATACAATACACATAGTGACAGATTGTTTTTTTTTTTTTTTGGTTGGTTATTTTAAGATGGGCAGGATCTCAAAAGCAAAGAAGTAAAGAGAGAAGAGAGGAAAGGAGAGGAGAGGAAAGAAAGGGAGGGGAGGGGAGGGAAGGAAAGGGGAGGGAAGGGAAAGAACATTACCTCTTAAAATCTCTAGAATGAACACAACCTATTACCACCTTGATTTAACTGTCTGCTTTCTAGAACTATAAAAAATGAATTCAAAGTGTTTTTAAGTCACTGTTTTTATTGATATAGCAATTGGCTCAAGGAAAGAAAAATCCTATTGATAGTACACCATATTAATGTGGTTATTTTTCTCTCTTTTTTCTTCCTTTCTTTTTCTTTTTTTCTTTCTTTCCCCTTCCTTCCTTCCTTCCTTCCTTCCTTCCTTCCTTCCTTCCTTCCTTCCTTCCTTCCTTTCTTTCTTTCTTTCTTTTTTTTTTTGGTTGGTCACGGGGCTTGAACTCTGGGCCTGGTCACAGTCCCTGAGCTCTTTAGCTAAAGGTAAGCACTCTACCACTTGAGCCACAGCGCCATTTCCATATGTTTATTTTTCTATTTAGGTCAGGTAAATATGGTTTATCTAACTGCTTTTCCAGGTGCTAGCCCCCAATATTTTATTAGCTCTCCTAAAGGTATATGTAACTCAATATTCAGAAGTGAATTAGTGAAGGAAGTGGGCAGAGTTAAGGATAAGTGTAGAGAACCAAAGGAAATGGCTGTAGAAGGGCCTATAGTGGTCTCTGTATTCACTAGCAAGCCCAGGTCATGCTGCAGTAACAAACAGTTCCAAATCGTAAAATGAGAGTTCCTTTCTTGATCATTTCAGGTTTGCTGAATCAGCAAGGGTGATTCTCAAAGAAATTCCTCTTTCATGTATGTGGTGGTTTAATGTTGTGTCTCCATTGCAGTAGGTCTCCAGGTAGCTGAAGCAAGTCAAGAGAATGTTTGGAGAGTCTGATAGCAGAAATCACATAGTTTATCTGGTGGCACATCTGAGCAGAAGAAGCCATGTGGCTAAATCTAACTTCCAGGGTGGTAGAGAAAGGTAGTTCCCCAAAGGCAGTAAACTAGAAATATTAGTAAATAGTACATATGTCTTTTCCATGACCCCGAGTTTGTAGGGTAGGTAATATTTTATATAAGTTTGGAATTTATATATTATCTCAACATGAAAGTCAAGGTATCTTTTCTTCCTTAAGGGCTTTTGAAAGTCTTGTACTTTCTCAGTATTGTCACTGATCAGATTTCCATTGAAAAGTTAGGGCTAAGAAATCTATTGTGATTAACTTTTTGAGTTGATTTTTAATACTCTATTCTTTGATTTTTCTTTGTCCCTGAGCTTCTTTTGTTCAAAGTGAGCACTCTACCACTTAAGCCACAGCACCACTTCTGGCTTTTTTGAGTAGTTTATTGGAGGTAGGAGTCTCATGGAATTTCCTGCCTGGGCTGGCTTCGAACCACGACCCTCAGATCTCAGCCTTCTGAGTAGCTAGGATTACAGGCATGAGCCACCGGTGTCCAGCTTCTTTGATTTTTTTTTTAAAAAAGAGCATGAAAAACCAGTGATGGAAAAGTAGACAAAATGAATACAGTAGGCTAATTAAAATGAACTTGAGAATCCAATTATTACTGAATTAAGTTTGTAGCAGTTTCTAAAGACATGGAAAATCCTATCTAACTGTTTCATTGTGCTTGTTTTTCCTTAGAGTCTTTGGTATCTAGTGCATTTCTGAAGACATTCCATTATGATTCCATATCAATTAATAATCTACTTATAGCAAAGTGTTGACAGTAAATTCTGAATTCACAAGCTTGACATTTTGCAGGGTAATTGGGCATACACAAACAAGCTTTGCAGGTTGCTGTTAAAAGCAACTCAGAAAGACATGCAAGGGATGTTAACCCTTCCCTTTTCCAGGGGTGCGGTCTGATCCCTGATCCTTGTACAGTAGACTCTCCCTAGAAGAGAAATCAAAGATAGCCTAATTGAATTCTTTAATCCAGTCCCAACGCTTTGGGAAGGAATTTACTCATAGCTCTGCATAGATAAGGCAGGGAGACTGGTATGGGATTCCAGAGGGCATCTGTGTAGCCACTCCTGGAATCTCATTTGAGGTGGTCACTGTCCATTTCACTTCTCACCAGGGCTTCAGAAAGCATCAGCAACCACTTTGCAGAAGAAGGTGGCTTTAGGATTAAGGAAGCTAAGGGTTCCAGTGACATTGTTGGATTTTCTAAACAGTGTCAAATCCTTTTTCAAATGATAACAAATTGAATGCTCATAGAACTAAAAGGTAATGAATAACTAAACAATAATGTTGGGGTCATAAAATACGAAATTTGTCAAACAATTGATAAAGATGTTTCTTAAGTGAGGGGGTCACTATGTGGTTGAGGCTGATGTGGAACTTGTGGTCTTCCTTCTCAGCCTCCCAAGTACTGAGATTACAGATAGGTATCACAATACCCACTTGGAAAGAAACAGTATTTTATGAAATGCTGCTAATGTGTTAGGCATATTGCAAGTTCTTCACATTATTGCATTTAAACCTGTATAATGAAGACAAAGGACCTGCCCTGTTTTTGTGAACAGTATGGCTATAAGGAGAAGCTGAATATATGTGCTTATGGAGTCTTCACTTCTTCTGTCTCCACATCTCCAGGTAGTTGAAGTGACTGGCTTAATTCTTTCCTCCTTTACACTAGAAGAGACTAAAATCCACAGAGTTCCATGGGTTGAATGAGCATATATGTACACTTCATCTCTTACTTTGGTAACTATTATACACACAAGTGTTCAAGACTATTCATTAGGCTCTTTTAGACTTATGACCTTAAGTGCTATCATGTTATATAGACAGCTATGTGCTGGGTGAACATTTCTTAGAAACTAGGATATTCAGTACTTTCTGTGTTATTCTGGATTTAAACCCTCGTCTTCTGACCTGAGTTCTGTGTTTGGTTGGCCTTACCATATGTGTACTCTGATTTGGGGGATTCAGGAGTTCTAAGTCCTAGATGAATCTAAATAAAGTCTGATCTGAATGGGCAGCTCACACTCAGTGTCAAAACTCAGGGCTGGATTGGTGGTTAGCCAAGTAAAGGATAAGGTGTCAGGTTTAGGTAACTGGCTTGGCAATGATCTTATTTTTCAAGATCAGGAGCATAGGAGTGGTTTGGGTGATGTCGGGCTTGAGTGGGCTCTGTGACAAAATACCTTAGATTGGCTGGCTTTATGCCTTTTAGGCTTGTGGCAGAACAGAAACATCATGGCAGAAGGCCCTGGTAGAGGAAACTTTCTCACTTCATGGCAATCAGGAAGCAGAAAGAACCAGAAGGGAAAAAGACAGTATAAACCCTTCCATGGAGAATAATCCACTGAACTACTTCCTTCAACTAGCCCCATCACAAGTTTCTATCGCCTTCCAATAATGCCACCAAATTATTAACTCATTAATGGATTTTTCTGCTGATGACATGAGAAGCCTCATGATTCAAATATTTCCCTAAAGCCTATGAGCTGGCAATCAAGCCTTTAACACATGAGCCTTTCATGGGAACGATTCATATTTAAACCATAACAAATGACATGTTGGTTTACACAGCTGCTCTATGAGTTAAAGCTTGGATTTAAAACCTTGTCTTCTGACCTGAGTTCTATGCTTGGTTGGCCTTATCATATATGTGCTCCAAACTGGGGGATTCAGGAGTTCTAAGTCCTAGTTGAATCTAATTAGAATCTGATCTGAATGGGCAGCTCACACTCAGTGTCAAAACTCAGTGCTGGAGAGACTCATTTTGCCCCTTTTTATTCCTTTTCTATTTGCTATGTTTAGGATACATTGCACCCAGAACTATAACAAAATCACTTTTATGTTTGCTCATTTCCTTTTATCTTTCCTTCTTACAAGGTAGCTAGAGTCTTCAGAAAACAAGCAAGTGGGATCCGTGTTCCTGACAAGAACATGCTGATTAAAGTGGCCTCTGGATGCCTTTTGCTAGGGTTTCTGTTTAATTCAGCCAGTTTATTTCGTAGAAACGAGTCCACATGTTCTGCAGACTTTGACAGCCAAGACCTTTAGTTTTAATCATCTCCTCAGTCCACTCTGGGCATGAGTCCACTTTATGCACCTTGATCTCTCACTTTGAAAAGTACAAATTAAGAAGGTTACTATCACTGAATCTCTTACATGGCTTTGTACTTAATGTGGAGAGAAGTCAAACCCAGAGTCCTTGAATTTAATGGGAACTCCAGATGGTTTAAGCAGACAAATAAGAAAAAGAATTGCTTTAATATAAAATCTGGGAAGTATGAGGTTTGAATGACTGTCATGATTGTGTTCTCAACGAACATTGAAAAACTATCAGCAGCCTTTTAGAGTGGGCTAGAAGTTTGGAATGTACATTATTATTGGCTTCATCTCATACCAGTCATAACTCAGGGAAAATAACAGTTGCAAGAGAATTAAAAGAGGGCTCTAGAACCTCAAGCTGGGTGTACCTGGTAATAATAGAGAGTCTGTTCACCTGGCCACCGAACTAATTATCTCTACCTCTGTGGTGTTAAGTCTTGTCTCTACTTAATAAGGAAGTTGGCTTTTCTTAACAATTGAAACGACCAATCAAGTGGCAAAAATCTACTTCTGGCTTTAATTAAGATATCAGTGTTCATCTCTCAGACATCCCAATTGCTGGGGAAATGGAAGAGAACAGAAGAGGAATAGGCTGGACTCGATCATCAACAGGTGAGGACCATTTATTGAGAAACAGTGAGGGCCAGAGACCTTCCCAGGGGTTGGGAGTTTGAGCCAGAGCATTGGGACAGGAGCTGTTTTTTTATATGAGGTCCAAGCCAGGAGGCAGAGGTTAATGAAAAAACCACTAGGTCAAGGGAGGTGGGGACTTCGCAGTTGGGCCCACAATGGGGCTTACAGCTGGGCTTAGGCGGATTACCCTGCCTGTACTTCAAACAAGCTCACACATACCTGGGATTTTGCCTGGTGTCTGAACGGACCTGAGATGATAGGGTGGGGTCAAACCTTCATATTCCATCTTTAGATACATAAAATGAGCAAGCCAAGAGGGGAGAGGCAAGTCCTTCATATAGGATCTTCGGATACATCAAAAGATTTGGGCTGAGAAGGGAGTAACATGGAGTTATGCGAACAAAGCAGATTCCCATCACCATTCACTACAGGAAAGCTGTTTCACAGATTTATTCCTCAAGACTCTCATCAGCAAGGATTCTCTACATGCTTGTTCTGTGCCAGGTATTAGGTCATGTGCTGGTGATTCAACTTTGGGCAAAATAGAATCTCTGTCCTTGCTGGATGGTAAATGAGAAATTCAGAACACCAAATAGCTAAGGATAACACAGAATAATAGAAACTGTCAAAAGGAGACTACATGCTCTGTTAATGGCTAAGAGGATCCTGTATATAACCTGTACCTATAGTGCTGAAAAGAAACAGCACCTAGAATGAAGGATAGGCAGAAACTTGGGGGATGGGGCCAGAGGGACCATGTGATGGGCACAGAGAACAGCAGAATTGTGTGAACTAAGATGCCAACAAAAGACAGCCTCATGAAGTCACATTTTACACTTGCTATTGGAAAAGCATTGCAATTTGCTGGAAGGAAGGCCAGTGATAGGGGAAAGGGAGGATAAATTGTACTGGAGTCAGAATAATTGCAGTAGTTTTAGCATTAAATAGTTTGGAGGCATAAAGGCATACATCTGTAAAGATATGAGTCAGGAATAACCTTTAGCAACATACTGAGAGATGCTGGCTCCTGAACCAGTCTAGTGGACATAGAGATGTAGGGAAGAGGTAGAGTCAGCAGTCATTGCTGATTGGTGGTTAGCCAAGTGAAGAATGAGGTGTCAGGTTTAGGTAACAGGGTTGCAATGAACTCATTTTCTGAGATCAAGAACAGAGGACTAAGAGGGAATGTAATGGTTCTTGCTTAGGTGATGGAGAGCTTGAGGTACCTGTGAGATAGTATGTGAAGATATTTGGATATGTGGTTTTAATACTCAGAGGAGAGATTTAAAAAAACTGGATGCTACCACAGTATAGATGGAAATAGATTATACCACCTAGGATGATTGCTGGGAGTATAGCAGTAGATGCATGCTACAAGTTACATGAGTGCCAATAATTGCATTTTAACCAGTAGTAGAGATAGCATGTGATGAATACAAGAGCTCATCTAGAAAATAAAACACTACAGAGTCCAAATGTATATAACAGATAAACGGAAATAGCCTTCGGTAATATACTGAGAGATGCTGGCTCCTGAACTAATCTAGTGGTCATAAAGTCCAGCCTTGGGCTGGATATCTTATTTTGTGGGCTGATTAGAACTTCGCACATTTATGAGCATAAAAAACTATATTAAATAAAGGTAGAATCTTAATCTTCTCCAACATGCTTTCTCCTGAACTGTTCAGGATAAACCTGCATTAAAAAAAAAGTCTCTGGTATCTCAAGTTAGCGTTCATCTTAAAATAGAACAATTAGTCTTTATCTTTCATTAGTAACAGAATCAACAGCTCAGAAAGGAAAAACCAGCAGAGACCTTTCAATTACCCCTTCAACTCCCTAGGTTCTGCTGAGAAATCGCACATCTCTGGTAGGAAGAGCATGCATTATATTTAGCAACAAGTCTCTCCTTGCCCTGAAGTAAGCCAGAAACAAACTTTAAAAACTCATGGAAAATACAGAAGACTTGTGGGTTTTGTTACTTGGCAACTGAGATCTGAGCTGTTAAAATAAGAAATTTGCATTATTGTATAATTCTCAAAATGCAATTCATGTTATTTTCTTTCCTGGGAAAGGAAAAAATCACTATAGTTTTAGTATACCATTGTTTAAAAATTCCACACTTATTAGGCTGGCCTGTCTGTTTTCATCCTGCTATCATTGCAGTGAAGATGCATGGAGTGTTGTTGGTGTCTAGCAAGTCGCGCTAGGGATCCTACAAATCCCACAAGAAAACCAAGTAAACATTCAGCGAATGGGAAGAATGTTATCAGGGACCAAGAAAGCTCCCACGCATGTCAGGGTGGTGGAGAGAGAGAACCTCAGAGACACAGAGATCAGACTGTGTCTTTATCCTGAGATTAAGGAGAGACTCTTGTATCTCCTCCACTTGTGTGGCTAGTAACTTCCATTTTGATGCCTGGCTCCATAGACTTTGCATATCTCTGAGCTTGCCTCTGATTGTGCCCAGTGCAGGAGAAAGTCTCAATGTGGTACCCATACTTCACAAACTATGTCTTAAGAAGTACTTTTCCACGGTACTAATAGAAACATACAAAGAACACCTATGGGCCCACTAGATTGTTATGGAGAATGTTTTAGAAAATGCTGAAAAATATTATACCAACTGTCTGTGGTGGTTGTCCAGAGGTTTACCACACATAGAAGAATGGTTGTTTGCCTCTAAATTGTCATAGCTGACACTTTCCTATTCAAATTCATGAACAAGAAGGACCTCTCATCTATTGCTCACCATCCAGGCATAGGCTAGTGTTCTCCTCATAGCACTAAAGTACAGATAAAAACTCATAACTAGGGGCTGGGAAGGTGGCTCAGTGGTAAAGCGCTTGCCTTGCATGCATGAGGCCCTGGGTTCCATTCCTCAGCACCCATAAGCAAAAAAATAGCCAGAAGTGGCGCTGTGGCTCAAGTGGTAGAGCGCTAGCCTTGAGCTGAAGAGCTGAGGGGCAGCGCCCAGGCTCAGAGTTCAGGCCCACGACTGGACCCAAAACAAAAAAAAAGAACAACTCATAACTAGTAATTACAAATTGTGAAAGATACAATAAATGGCCAGGATGCAGACTACTGGAACAAAAGTAGACTGTGAGCTATTTCAGATAGGAAGGTGAGGGAAGATGTTTCTTCAAAGGTCTCGTCTAGAATGTGAGAAGAAGCCAGATTTCCAAAGAATGAGAGGGTAAATATCCCATGATCTCACTTGGCCAGTAGTTTAGACATAAAATCTTCTTTGACTGCTCACTATTTCAGGAATATTAGAACTAGAAGGATAGTGCTTGGAGTATGTAGAGAGGGACAAAGTAAAGTTGGTACACTCTGTGTAGATGAATCTCTGTTCTAGAAATGAAGGGTCAATACCTAGGACCACCAAAAAAGAAAACCAAGATTCATTAAATCCTTTGCTCAAATATTTTCAGTTATTAAGTGTTTGACTTTATAAATGCTTCTTCCAACAGAACATATTCAGTAGTTGGCAAACTGGCAAGTCTTGGAAAGGAATCTGGGAGAGGAACTAGGAACATCTTAGAGGGGATTTGAGATAGCTCAAAAACCACATGTGGCCCAGGGGATTAACTTTCCACTTTCTGTGTACGATCACAGAAAAGGTTGCGTATGATCACAGCAAAGCTCTATGGTTAGGTACCACAACCATAAAACTTCCTAGGAGAAGAATAGTCCCCGCTGAAACCCAACTCCCAGTTCTGATGAACGTATTCATGCAGATTTACATATGGTGTCTATACAGACACCTTTGAAGGTTTAGTCAAATAATGTTTATTCTGTGCCTTCATGAGCTAGAGTGGCAACAGATGCCCAAGAACAAGTGCAAGGGTCACCTCTGGCTTGCAGGTGCTTTGTCTTCAGATCTTGGGTCCTGGCTGCATTACGAGGCTGATCATTCCTGATTGTTTGGCAGTACATTGGTAGCACCACAGAAATGCACAGGAAGCAAAACTCTGCAAGCCACAGGAAGCTGAGGGCATGACGGGGGACCTAGGGTCTCACCTGGAGTTTGAATGGTAAATGGGGTTATTCCAGGAGGAAATGGTAAAAATGGAAGTATGAAAAAGCGTATATCTGGGGCTGGGAAGGTGGCTCAGTGGTAGAGCACTTGCCTTGCATGCCTGAGGCCCTGGGTTCGATTCCTCAGCACCACACAAGCAAAAAGAAAAAAAAGCCAGAAGTGGCGCTGTGGCTCAAGTGGTAGAGCGCTAGCCTTGAGCTGAAGAGCTGAGGGACAGCGCCCAGGCCCAGAGTTCAGGCCCCACGACCGGACCCAAAGAAAAAAAAAAGAAAAAGCGTATATCTGGTTTGAGGGCAGGAAGAGAACGAGTTTAGAGAACGGCCTGGTCTGGCGGCTAACATGATATCTCAAGTGAGATCACCTACATCTACATCCAACCATGGTGGCTCATCACTTTAAGATTCAATTCAATTTACTAGGCCCTTGAATGCCCATGTACACAGTGTGTGCACGCATGTGCATGTGCGTGCGCATGCACATGCACACACACACACACACACACACACACACACACACACACACACTGGTATGAAAGAACCAAGAGCCATAATGATGGTGATCTCCTTTGTTGCAGCAAGGACTCATTGAAACAGTACATGAAAACACGTAACATGTCCTCAGCTTCTCACAAACACAGACTCAGACTATCACTGCCTTCCTGACTGATGGTCTGTGATGCCTGGCTAAGGCAATTCACTGCATTTCCTGTCTATCATCTTCCCAGACTTATTTATGTCTGTAACCATCCCTGCTTCCTTCCCTTCTGTCTTCAGTGTGTTATTGTTCCTCATGAAGGTTAATCCTTGCACTTGGTTCTCATTCCTTCAAGTACTGTCCTTCCCATCTCTCTTTTCCAGTGGCTTCATATTTGGGGCTTTATGAAAAATCTCCTTCTGCTATATTAGTCAGACATTTGTCTTTGAAGAAAGAGGTGGATAAATATCAGTCTTCCTCTCTCACCTACTTATTACTGTCAAGATAAAAAGCTTTTCTTTCTTCTTTTGTGAAGTTGAGACAAGACTCTTGCTTCATATTGGTGTGCTTTGTAGAGTGGGAAAAAGTAGGCCTTTGCATGTGTGTGTATACAAGTTTTAGGCTGGAAAGATGAAATCTTGAGTCACACTGTTTAAACTCTATAGAGGGTGCTTGTTCTTTAATTAAACACTGCATTCCAAATAGGAAAAGCAGCCAAGAAAAAAAATGATCATGAAGGGATCAATACAAAGGAATATTGCTAGACTAATTTCAAATACAGCTTGCTGCATTTGTTTATTTACTCATTTAATTTTTTAAATTTGGGGGCAGGGTCTTGATACATAACCCATGCTTGCCTTGAAATTGTACTCCACTTGCCTCAGCCTCCAGAGGGCTAGGATTCCAAGTGTGTTTAAATAGAACAGAAAATGGTAATTTCCTGTGCATATTTTAAAATTCATGGCACATAAGTGAGCACAAATGTATAATTTAAAGTTTGGATAGGAAAGGGACAATTAGAGTTTTCCTAGCAACAGGAATACTGTTCAACAGTCAAGTGGGCAACAGTGCTGGAAGCCTCTTCTCTGTTCTCTCAGCTGTTACCAATGTCATCGAATTCTTGCCATTTCAGACACACCACAGACATGGCATTCACTTAAACATTACCCAGGGTAGGGGATGGGAGGGAATACACATGGTGTGTATGGAGAAAAGCCTCTTCCTCGGTGTTTATGAGCCACCAAGCTTGCTGCTGGTGTTTACATTAACAGAGAAATGTGATATTAATATTTACCTCATTCTGCAGAAATATGCATTTAAATGGGATAGATTTCAGCACGCAGGCTCCAGAGAGATTTCCCTCTCACTCTGTGCACACATACATAAGCATGTGTGCGTGTGTGCGTGCACACACACACACACACACACTCGGCATGATTTAATGCCGTGAACAACAGGAGGCCAGCAGAAGGGAGACTCTAGGAGAGTAGCAGTGTTTACAGGTACAGGGTATGCCTGGTGTACACGGGGACTTTGTGGACCCTGTTGGAAATGGAAATCCCACACGGACATCTGCAGCATAGAAGCATCCCAGTGACCTAGATTCAGCTATAGATTGTGAACTGTTTTGGCCTGCTCTGCTATTGCTACGCCAACAGCCTGTCTGTAGTTTCCCTGGCTGCCTGGCAAACAGCACTGACCCATTTCACCATGACAACCTGGGCTGCTCTGCAAAAGCCTGTGCACAAGGAAACGCTCACGGTTGGCATTTTAAAGATTCCAAAATGAAGTTTACTCAGAGTTTTTGAAGAACGCATTTGGAGAACCCAACTAAAGCTGACATTCTTTGACGGTAGTGGAAGAGCTGAGGAAGAGAAATGTGAGCAAGTTACTGTTAGTCTTTTCCATGCTCTATCCTCCCAGCAAAACCTTCCATTTACATCTTAACCAGCCAATAGCATTGTAATAAATACATTTAGAACCCAAGTAAATTGATAAATGGAATAAGGAGACAAACAGCTGCGGATTAATTTTGTCTATGTAACAAAGCTGCATATAATCTTGTCTACTGACAGAGATAGTATAAAATCTCATGATAAATAAATGGAAATGTTTAAGTGTGGATTTATTATAGCCTTTCCTCAACCTTGATCTGCACAGAATTGAGTTTCATTGGAGAACTAAGAATAGTAACCCCCTTGGGGAAGAAATGGGTCTGTGCTTTTGGTAAAGGAATTCCATTTAGTGAGAGCAATTTAGGAAAATCAGGACCTGGTGTGCATGTGATCATATTAAAATATAACCTCTGCTTTTCTGATGAAAACCATAACCCTGAAATGAAGGCATCTGCAGATCTGCAGGCCTTTGGATTGGAATCCACACACAATTCTCATCACTACCTTTTGTGGTTGTTAAGCTAGCACAAGATGTTAAATCTTAAGAATTTCCTGAGTGAATTCTATTTCCTATACAAAGAAAACAAAGCCACAATAGGCCAAAATATACTTTTTGAGATGCAATGTTCAGAAGGACTCTTTCCTTCCCTTCCCACCTTCTCTTCCCTTTTTGGCAGTATTGAGATTTGAACTCAGGATTCAGGATTCATACTCGGTAGTCAGGTGCTTTACCACTTGAGCCATTCCACCAGCCCTTTCAGTGCTGGTTATTTTGAGATGGGATCACATTTTGTGCCCTTGCTGGTCTGGGCTATGATCCTTCTATTTTGTTTTTTCATTTTTTTGCTAGGATGTTAGATGCAACCCAGTCATTGGTTGAGATGGAGCCTCTTAAGCATCCCCCCCCCCCCCCCCAGGACTAGCCTTGAATTATGAGCCTCTAATTTCTGCTTCCTAAGTAGATAGGATTATAGATGACCTACTACTCCTAGGTTTTGGTCTTGTTTATTTAGATAGTGTCTCACCATGTAGCTTAGGTTGACCTTTTAATAGCCAGGGCATCTTTGTTTATTAAAGAGAGAGATACAAGAGACACCTTTGCTTTGCATTATGGGAATAAGCACTATCCAATTTATAGAAAATGGAAATAAAGTCATATATAAAATTTTGAAATAATCATTTACTCCTTTTGTAGCAAAAGTTTCATTGTCTCTTATTCAGCATTTTTCTTCAGAGCCTGAAAAGATTTTCCTCCTGCCAGGACCTAGCCTTCTTTCCAGGTTCTGGGGAAGCTTCTGCCTATATTTGTTTCTGTGTGGACCTGCCACTTTGCACTTTAGGGACAGCTCAGTGAAGAGTTCATCAGGTTAAATATGTGCCTAGAATGGTGCTGAAAATTAGATCAAGAATCAGAAAACAGTGATAGCCATTCAACTCTCAAAACGCTTATATGTGAGAATTGATGACCCACTGTATCATCAGAATAATAGCAATAGATTTTCATGGCCAAAAATGGAGATACAAGTAGGCTACCATACATTCTAGCCTACATAGCTGCTTGTCACCTAGATAGATTTACAAATGATGCTCTCTAAATGGCAGGATTTTTTTTTTTCCAGTCCTAGGGCTTGAACCAAGGCTGAGTGCTATCCCTGAGCTTTTTTGCTCAGGGCTAGTGCTTTATGACCTGAGGCAAAGCTCTACTTTCAGCCTTTTGATGGTTAATTGTAGATAAGAATTTCATAAACTTTGCTACCTGGGCTGGTTTCAAACCATGATCCTCATATCTCAACCTCCTGAATAGCTGGGATGACAGATAGAAACCCATGAACTCCAGGCTTTTTTCATTTTATTGTGTTTTGCTTTTTAAATCTTTTTTGTGTGTCTGTGGGGCAGTCTTGGAGCTTGAACTGAGGGGCCTGGGCACTGTCTCTGAGCTTCTTTTGCTCAAAGTTAGCACTTGAGACACAGCACCACTTCCAGTCTTTTCTGTTATGTGGTACTGGGGAATGGAACCCATGGCTTCATGCATGCTAAGCAAGCACTCTACCACTAAGCCACCTTCTCAACACTTTTTTAAAAATCTAATAATATTTTCAGTGTTTGAAACATCTTTCTTCAACATCTTTGGACAATTTCATTTTCTGTATGTTATACCATTTTCCCAACAAGAAGGCTATCTTTCAAGAAGCTGAAACTCACTGTTTCTTGGCAAAGTTCCACAATTTTTGCATCTCTGGTTAGTGACAGATGGAATTGTCCACCAGAATGCATCAGAGGTGACCACAGCCCCAAACAGGAAATTAGGCAAATTCAGATGGATGACTTGATCTCTCCAAAATAATCTTCTATATTCCTCTCTCCTTACCTACAAGTGTTGTTCTAAATTTGCCTTCTCTTGATTTTATGTCTGGTCTAGGGTCTCTAGCTCCCCTTCCAAATCCTTGGCTTCTGAAATCTTCTGTTAGCACCAACATATACATGATTGATGAGATTTTTTTTAAAAAACAGTCCTTTTGATTTATTGAAATGACTAATGCTTAATATATGGCAAATGTTCTGTAAATATTTTAATAATGATAGAAAGTAGTACACATTCTCTCAGTTTAGATGACATACTTCTATGTCTAGCAAATAAATTTTGTTTACTGTGCTATGTAAATTTTATGAAAGGAGCTTCAAAGTGCTACAGAATATTGAAGAACCATGAATAGAAACAAAAGCAATGTTATTTATTTATTATCTTTAAATCATTGTAGGAAGAACATCATCTCGATCACTGTCACCCTTCCCGTCTCAATCTCCTACAACTCCCTCAACCACATCCTTCAAGTTACCTGGTTCTGTTTTTACATATATAGATTGAATGTTATGACTGCATTCACCTACCTTTCTTCTCTCCGTTTGTCTGCTCTCCCTCCCCTTGATACCCTCTTTCTTCTCACACACCAATATATGCTTCAGCTTCCTGGTAACCAAAGCAATTTTAAAAGGTGAAGAAAACACCTCAAGAGATCACTTTGTTGCTTGATTTTTTTGTGCATGCACCCTTAAAGCCACACCCCCCAGACAATGTCTTCATTTCCTACCATACCTCCATCATCAAAGTCAGTGAAGTCAGCAGATGCCAGGACTGCTCAGGGTAAGTGATCTGAAATGCATAGCAGAAAACTGCCTTTCAGTTCTAAGTGATTTTCATTCCTTGGGCTATGAAACCTTGTTATATGCACTGAAAAATGATATGATCCAAATGCATATATAGACCTAGAGTGTCTATCATTTCCTACTTGGAAGGAAATTTCTTCCAGAAATATTCGAGGTATTTGCAAGACCAGATTGTCTGATATTAAAGAACAAAGAATGCATGACATGCATAAGTTATTTCTTTAATTAAATTGGCATATAATCTGCAGTCTAAGGGTATAATAATATATTGTAGAATTAAATCTCATGATACCATTAAATTCAGAGAGTTTGTTTCCCACAGAACACTTAAAAATACAGGATAGAATATTTCATTAGATCATTTGGAATCTTTCTAATAGTTATGGTGTCATATCTCTTCTATCTTTCTGAGTTTTATCTATCTGATTTGTTAACTTTTGTGGTTTGCCTTGCTAGACTATCCAATGACTAGTATAAACATTATTTTAGTATTTGCATCAGATTTCCAGTTCTGAACTGCGTATATGTGTGTATGCTTGTGCCAATAATGGGGCTTAAACTCCGGGCATCATGCTTTCACTTAGCTTTTTGGACTAAGGCTGGAGCTTTACCATTTGAACCGTACCTCTACTTCTGACTTTTTGCTAGTCAACTGGAGATAAGAGTCTCACAGACGTTTCCTCTGGTCTGGCAGAACATACAGTATTCCAGGCAGTGATGCTTCACCATGCCTAGCACGCTCATAAAGCTGTCTAGAGTGAGAGGAGTCCCAATGAAGTTCTCTGTAGAATTCTCTCTTGAGGAGAGGTAGGGGTCTTGAGCCAGATTGGTGAGTTCAGTGTTTTTGAGTAAGCCCATAGGCAGGAGAGAGTCAGATAGAGATTGTAAGTAGGAACTTGGCAACTCTGTCTTACTTTTAAAGAAAATGGAGCCGGGAGACAAACTGAAACAGAGAGGGAGGGTCTGCCTTGGAAGAAGGTCATTTAGGAAATTTTGCAACATTCAAAGTATGGTGTGATAAGAGGAGAGGAGCAGTGTGAATAAAAGGAAGAAGAGGCAGGCTCTGATAGCTCATGCCTATAATCAGAGCTACTTAGGAGGCTGAAATCTAAGGATCATGGTTCTAAGCCAGCCTGAGAAGGAAAGTCCCTGAAACCCTTATCTCCAGTTAACCACCATAAAACCAGAAATGGAGTGCAGCTCAAAGAAGGAGAATGCTAGCCTTGGGCAGTACTCAGGGTCCTGCTTCAAGCCCCACCACAGACCAAAAAAAAAGAAAAAGAAAAAGAAGGAGAGGGGATATGCAATATCAGTTTTAGTTTCCTAGTCAATCGAGTTTAACTCGGTGAATGAGCCCATAAAATCAGATGCTTTTGCTGAGATTTCTTTTATTTGGGGGGGGGGTGTTGGGTTGTGAGGCCTAAACTCTGGGCCTGGGCGCTGTCCCTCAGCTCTTCAGCTCAAGGCTAACGCTCTACCACTTGAGCTACAGCACCACTTCTGGCTTTTTTCTTTTTGCTTATGTGGTGCTGAGGAATCGAACCCAGGGCCTCATGCATGCCAGGCAAGCGCTCTACCACTGAGCCACCTTCCCAGCCCCTTTTGCTGAGATTTCTGAAACTGTAGCAACTTATTCTGGAGAAACTGTGTGCATGATTTGTTTATGAATATTATGTTCTAGATTCAGTTGGTGACTTTAAAGGACAAGTGTTAAATGTCAAGGATGAGCATGATCTTTACTGCAACCTCCTTCCCTTTCCAAATCTTTGAAATAAGGATACTGGGTCTAACTGGTGCCATCTTGGCAATGTGGTGGATGATATGGAATTGAGTCTACCTGGTGCCATCTAGTCATCTTGGTGAAGTCCCATCCCCAGTTGATGGGCATGTCTGAATACCTGGAGACAGGGGCAGGGACTTGGACAATAGATGACTGGACCTGACAGTCCTGTGCCATGAACTTTCAAGACTCTCTGCCTTCTGACCATGACCTCATTTAGGCCCTGACCAGCTCAAGTGCCATTGGGAGCCATGCCTGGGTCTTCCGACTCTCCCCAGCTCACCATGGGGTCCCACTTCAGCTCTCCATTGAAGCTGATCTGGTTTATTGGGATTGTTTTTCTGCTCTTTCGACCCTCTACTCTTTTCTACTCTAATGGTTCCATTTTCTAACAGTGTTAAGTGTATTTGAGGCTGCAAGTTTTCTGGAGACGTGTGTCCACCAGCAGTCACTGGATTTCTAAAAAAAGACTCCCAATTCAACTTCTCAAAATGTGGCTTCTCTGTATCTTGTGATTGCATTCCCCTATAGCTCCTTCCCCGTCCCGTCTCCACAAGTGCTAACAGTGTGTGGACGTCACCTGCTCTACTCTCTTCTGACTCTCCGGTGTTGGTGATGAGGAAACTGAAACAGGAAGTTTAAACAAATGAGGGGACACAGCATGATATCCCCATGACACCAATTTTCTTTAGAAACAGGCAGTCATTGTAGCTTTCCTGGTGGATACTTAACGATGATGTGGTTGAACCAGGGCAAACTTGTGCCGATCAGGCTAATTGGAGATAATTAAAGCTGAGCATATGTGAAGGATGGGGATTTGCCACTAACAAGGAATGGTCCTTAATTGCTGAAACTGGCAAGGATAATTTAGGAAATTTAGGACAATGACATTGAATGGTTGTCATGAATTACGTGGGACTTTTTTTTTGTCCTCTTCTCTGATTTAAGAATAAAAAATTTTGCTTATTCTTCCCTTTGTGTGAGTGGATTCTAATTGTTTAGTTGCCTGTAAAGGACTTTTGGTTTAATAAGGATAATCCCTGACTTGCCACTGGGAAGAGAAAATTATGACACTGGATAGAATTGGATAGAGTTTGGTTGTCTACAAGTTTTGACAACATCACTGAATATACATCCCAGTGGATGAGCCCAGTTACACTAAGTTGAGATGATTATTATGACTATAAACCAGATTTCATTCATATATCATGACTATAGGAACAAGGAGAAGAAAGGAAAAGAATATTCTGAGTACTTATGTTTAAGTCATTTTTTTCAGCATCTGAAATGGAGATATCTATTGAAGTCAATATTATTGCTCATATTTGTTTGCATAAAGTTGCCTAAGAATGGTGTACTGCAATGCGCTATAGTTTACCCTCCAATTGCAAACAACAGAGGAATTATGGGAACTTTAAAGCTAATGTAGGGGGAATAGGAGGGATAAAAAGGAAATGTTTATACCTTTTCATTTTGACATGGCTCCTTCAGAAATCTGACACTAAATATCTTTTCTGCATCTGGAGGAGGAAAGAAAGGGAGCATACAGGCATTCTGTACATAGTGTTGAAATAAAACCCTCCATTGTCAGCCAAGACAATAGAACTAGTCTATAATAATGTAGTACAAGTAGAGCATAAATGACATAAGCCAGCAATGCAATCTTTGTTCCAGTGTAATCCTCCATATCAACCATCTACCCTCCCCAGAGGTAAGAGAAAGGCTTTTTTCCCATTTCCCATAACTTGCCACCACCTCCCTCTCTTTGCTGTATAGAAGGCAATGAAATCAAGTCCCCCTGGGGATGGCTAACCATGTTTGACAACATAGGGACTGTCCTAAATCTTGGCTCAAACTCTGTCTCCAAGCTTGTAAGAGGCATTTACTGAGAAGACATGCTGGAAAACACAGAGGAAATCACTCCTGGGGAGTATGTCATTTAGATTTCTATGGAGAGAGAGAGAGAGAGAGAGAGAGAGAGAGAGAGAGAGGGAGGGAGGGAGGGAGGGAGGGAGGGAGGGAGGGAGAACACTCACATCTTTTCATGGGAAATAGGAATAATAATAACAATTACTAAATCCAAGCAAACTATCAACCATCATTGGGATAAAGTCAGAAGCACTGATTAAGAACATGGGAACAGGCAACAAAGCCATTGTATCTATATTGTGCAAGGCATTGGATGAGCCATTTATCTTCTGAGAAGCTATGACTTCAGATTATGTGCTAGAGTCTAAAATAACTAATTCAGGAAGTACATCAGATCTTTATGCAACCAGAAAATCAATGTAGGCTTAAGAGAAAACTCAATTTGTGAGTAATATATTATGAATTAAATGAGATAACCAGTCCAGGTAAAGAGAAGACCACTAAGAGGTGCAAATGTCCATTCAAAACAGGGTAATTGCATATTTTAAAAAAATTGAAAGGATTCTGGAAGAGAAGAGTGTATAGTGTTATCTTTGCTTCATTTGGGGACAGAAAAAAAGAAAGGCTCATAGCATCTCTGGCCCCTTGCCACCCTGCCTTCCCACACTGACCCAGGTGTCTTAGGCATCTTTCTTATGTCCTTAGTTTATCACCAGTGTTGTTGCATAGAGATGCTGTATAATATTTATAAAAGAAATTATGTTCACCTAGGTCAATTAAAACAAAGACCTGTGGCCACTTTAGCAACCCTACATCCTAACAGAGCTTGTCAGTCAGCAAGGGATCTGCAGCAAATTTACCATATGTTACCTTGTCTTAAAATACTTCACCTGCCAACAGCAGTGGCTCTTGGATGCCATCCTCATTACTCAGAAGCCAGCTGGGGCAGGAAAGTTCATGAGACTCTTACCTCCACTAAACTACTCAGAAAATCTAGAAGTGGTGCTGTGGTTCAAGTGGTAAAGCTCTAGCTTTGAGCAAAACATATCTCAGGGACAGCATCTAGGCCCAGAGTTCAAGCCCCAGGGACTAGCAAAGAAATAAAAACAAAATCAAAAACAAAAAACTACCCCCAAACAAACAAACAAACAAACAAAAAACCTTCTCTTGTGCAATTATTGTCTTCTTTTGTGAGCCTATAAATGTCTTGAGTGGAAAGAACATATCTTTCTTATGCTTGTCCTCTATTATTCTATCATACTTGTGTTAAGTATGTGATATGTGCCAAAACTTAATGATTTAGAGTGGGAGACATTCTAGATTATATATAAAATAGAGGAAGTTATGGAGCTGTAGAATTGTAGGGTAGTTTTGTGTGTGTGTGTGTGTGTGTGTGTGTGTGTGTGTGTGTGTAGAGAGAGAGAGAGAGAGAGAGAGAGAGAGGTACCCTGGCAGGCCTTTCTGTTCAAGGGACATTTAGTAGAAAGCTGAGTGATGTTGCAGAACACACTAGGCAGACATCAGAAAAGATGATCTCTGGAGAGAAGGGAAAGCAAATAAAAAGGCCTTGAGGCAGTCATGTTTCAGGTGTCCTGCTGGCTATAAAGCCAGTGAGCCTGAGTAAGCAGGAACAAAGAGGGGAAAGATGGGATAGGACTAGTGAAGAGGGAGTCAGTAAACAGGTCACGGGTCTTTTAGGAACTATGAGAAGTTTTATTCCAAATTTTATTCCAAATGAGATAGATATGAAGTTGCCAGGAAGACACCATGTATAGGAAGTGATTTTTAAAAAAAATTAATAGACTTGCTTCACGGAAAATGTATATCAGATGTGCTAAGCAATGTAATTCCAAACAGTTAATCATTGTAAAATTTTATCAAAGAGTTTTAAGAAGTCCAAGTCCCTCAAGATACTTAGTCAGTTCAGTGTTGTTTGAAAGTGAGTACCACGTAGATGTAAGGATCAATGTTTTTGTTTTCTTTTCCCCTAACCACTTAGAATGATACATAGTCAATGTAATCATCCTGATTTAGTAATTAGACTATTAGGCAAACTAGGCTCTATTTAGCTTTTTCATCTATTGTTTTTCCCAGTAGGCTCCTTGGAAGGAAAAAAAAAAAAAAACATCTGTTTTACTGTGTGTAGGACATTGATCCTCCTGTATTCGGTCCATGAATAACTTCATTAATTCTTCAGTTATTTATGCTATTTCTGATAGGATACCAACAAGTGCTGATCCTAAGGTATGAAGGCAACTTGGGGAAGTGTACAATTTTTTTTCTTTTGACCAGTCCTGGGGCTTGAACTCAGGACCTGGGCACTGTCCCTGAGCTTCTTTTGCTGAAGGCTGGCACCCTGCCACTTGAGCCACAGCACTACTTCCGGCCTTTTCTATTTATGTGGCACTGAGGAATCAAACCCAGGGTCCCATGCATGCTAGGCAAGCACTCTACCAACAAGCCACTTATTCAGCTGGGAATTGTACAATTTGATATTCTTTCAGACTGACATTAAAAATATCAGCCCAATCATCATTTTAGTTAACTACTATAGCAACCTAGTTTTACACTAATGGACTCTTGAGCATTCACTAAGAACATTCTGCTGAAAACGTATGACAAAGTTCTTCCTATTTTTCTGTTTCTCTCTGCTACTTTCTTCAATTTTCCAAAGCCTCCATTTATTGAAAGTCTACTAAACTTTTAAACTTTAGATAATAAAACAAAATACTCCTATGTTGAACAATTTTTGTTGTCAGAATTCAACTATCTGTGATCGTGACTTGTTGACAACCACCCCTATTTCCGGTAATATTCACCAGTAGTAGGTTTGTTCTAATGAGAAATGTTTTCTTCCTTTCTCTCAAGGGCACTGGGAATGGGATCAATGTACATTGATTCCTGTGACATTTTGTTAGCCTTTAGAGATGGTCGTTGTTGATTAGTGACAAATAGTTGCCAAGCTAGTTCTGCTTCTAATGTGGCTTTGTGGACCATAAGAATAATGCTATATGAGATAAAACTCAGGGACTGTGCTAGGGATTTCACAGGCCAGCTGAGACAAGGCAAGGTGGTCAGGATGGTGGCGGTGGGGCGGGGGGGGGGGTGGGGGGGGGGGAGAAGGTCTGGGAGGAAGGGGGTGTAAATTGAACCAGTATGCGAGTAGCTTCAGATTCCTTGTCTTTCTCCTGTCTCATTCCTGCCATTCATCGTTGACACTGCTGTGTGGTTATCTTCCCTTCCTTTGAATCATTACTGGGGAGGTTTGCTTTATGCCTGTAGAGGCAAGGTATTAATACTTGTTTGTTGGTTTTGGTTTCTGTTTGTTTTAAATGATAATGATGGCTGCTCTCATTGCTTTTAGAAATGAGATTAAGGAATTAGATGATGCTTGTGCTTGCCAACTAAGGCTTTACAAAGCAAGATGTCTCAGTCTCCAGAATGGCAACCTTCAACCGTCAGGGCAGAAGACATCCACAGCGCTCCACCCTCTCCTTCGCCTTCTCTCCCACCCTGGCTACTCTCACGTTATATTTTATAAATTCATGTCTATTAAGATTAGGACCATGAACATAAATTCCTGCCAAAAACATGTCAACGTTGTTCTATGTTTGCAAGAAGAAACTCTTGGCAAAGGCAGCTGAAGGATGTCTGTAGTTCACCTCCAAGAATCTCTCACAGATCCACAAGCTAGATGAGACAAAGAACAGATAAAAATTCGCTGTTGCTGTGAAGAGATCCAGGATGCTTGTGTAATCCTGAACGATCTGGTTCTAAGTCTATTCTATCTGTCTAAGTTCTTCTCCTCAGATCCTTCCTCACCTCCCTGGACACAGATCTGCCATTACAGACTCAGCACACATGTCATCCAACACTACATGCCATTCATATTATTCAGGCATCTTATCTTCGGTGTTGGAAAAGCTCTGGGTGAGATCAGGGTGAAGAATGAAGCCAAGATGTAACATGAATCATTAGAGCATCATGAATTTTTATGCTGTTGCATAACATCAGTAGTAATTGAGTTTGATGATAACACACATTATGTGGCAGCACAGAGTTTAGCAGATATGCCACTTGGAAGAGAAGTTGAGAAAGGAAAAGTTTTCTCATGGGGATAGTCTGTACATGCAATTAAAAGTAGAGGAGCTGGGTTCACACATAGGACTTCAATGTGAAAAAGTGATCCTTTGTGCTGTGCTTCTTTCTGGTGGACTTTGAGGCTGGAAGCCCCACTTGTATCCAGGCAACTCCGTGGGCACCATCTACTTGTTCTGCTTCAGAGGAAATGAAAGAAATTCATTAGATGGCCCTTGGTGTCTTTTAGGGCCTTCATTTGCCTTTACTCATCCCTCCTTCCTAGGAGAGATGTTATCTCTGAGACTCTATTTCCCTGACCATGTGGCAGCATAGAAGGTGGTTTGGTTAGCAGGAAGGGGTTGGAGAGGACTCTCTCACACTGTTTTCTGAAATCATTTTCCCTGAATGTCTTCTCCTGATATCAGTATTCCCCAAAGTAGTGATGAGATTTAGTCAGTGAGAGGGAGACAGCATCACAGTCCTTCACAGGTGCACCTGATGAACCATATGTGTACAATGGGAAGGGTGGAGCAGGCTCCTCTAAACAGTACAGTTCCTGCTCAAAGAAGCTTTCTCATTCTGAATGGCTATCAGGAATTATCTGATTCTACCTGTACAATAGCTGTATGGTGTAGCTATTATTAGGTTTATTTTATATATTAGGAAACCCAGATGTAGAATGCTGAAATAATGTACCTCTGATCAGATCACATAGCTAGTAAATGGAAGAGCCAGTATTATAATGGAGAGCTCTTTGTGTTTAAAGTTCATGGTCTTTCCACTACATGAACTGCCTCTTGGCTCAGACTTCTTTGGGGAAAATGATAGAATAATTCAATAACCCAGTGATTACAAGTTTTGAGAAACAAAGAGAGCAGTCTTTGCACAGTGAGCCCAATTTAGATGCTATAGGCAGGTTTGCTTGTGATTAAAAGAGTGGTGATTAATTCCTTCCTACTTCTGAGAATCTCTAAGGTGGTCCACTCCACCTCTGCCCTTCTTGTGGCCTAGAGAAGAGGTTGTTGTTGGTAACTGCTAAGTGGTAACATCCCCATAAAAAATACAGAGCCTGAAGTTAGACTGGCTGAGAAGTAACTCCTGCGGGATTCAGCCCTTTACATAAACACTGGACCTACAAGTCCCCACGTTTCCACAAATAGCACTGAGGTCATAGCCCAGTCTGAGTCTAGAATCCTACCTGCCTGAGAGAGCCACCAGGGAACCTATTAGCATAGTCATTTCTCTGAGCCAACAGCAAAAGCTCTCCAGTGAGAAAAATATCCATTCTTCCTCCAAGCAGGAGAAACCTGAGCTTTCTATTTAATAATACCAATCACAAAATAAACCATCTCTTCCATGTCAGTGTGTGAGGGCAGACTCCCACACTGGCTTTCTAACTGCCTTGTTCCAACTGACAAATCAGCGATATCACTGGGCTACTATAGCCTGGAAGGGCCCCTGGGCTGTGTTGGGACCAAACCACAGTTCTGCAGAGGTTTGGTCTTTGGGCCTCTGTTTTCTCTCAGGGAAAAGCAACTGACCTTTCTGGGGTGCAGCAATCAAGAGCTGCCTGGCCTGGGTAGGGAGAGACCCTTTCAGTGATCTTCCTGCCATTTGTCTGGACTCTGGAGCTTCGTGTGCCTGGAAGTACCTGACTGATTTGCGGGGAGAATTCACTGTTTGAGAATAATTCTTGGTTGACTGTAAGTTTCTTATTTGCCTGATCCTGGCCAGATCATGAATTAGTTCATGTACCCTGGTGCCAGATTTATAACGTGTAAACTCAATTCTGTCTTTGGCCTTCTCTGCATGATTCTCACCATTTCCCTATGTAGCTTCTCTTAAAACACAGCCATGTTTCCTTCCTAAAACCCCCAATAAATCCTGGAAGAGCAACAGAGCAGGGGAAAGGGGCGACTGACAATTTTTTATATTTTTTCATACGTGTGCTATAAACAGTGCCTGTTCTCTGACATATTCCTTATAGTGTTCCTGTGAGACCAAAGTAGTTATCACACTCCAGGTTTTACAAGAGGCAAAGCAGAGACCATTCTTTTCTTTCTGGCTGCCAAAAAAAAAAAAAGAGAGAGAGAGAGAGAAAAAAGAAAGAATGAAAAAAGAAAGCCCTCTGAAATTAAATGTATTGAAAATGAAGTCAGGGGAGCAGAAGCTTCTGTCTTGATGCTTTATACTTTGTGATTTGCTTGATTACACTTTTCTCAGCCCCTCCCTCACATCTCATAGACACAAACTCATTACTCCATTAGGACTTGGCTGGGGAGGCCAAACAGGACAATGGGAACGCAGAAGAATCTGGCTGGGCTGCCATAATTAACAACCTCTCCTATGCAATCAAACCAGACAGTATTTTTGATGGACCACATTCTCGTTACATTAAAAAAGCCTTGGAAAACTTCCATGGCTGCTGATGCCAAATAAGCAAACATCCCAGGGTGGAAGTGAGGTAAAGGCATATCCTGTAGGCTGGCACCTAACGTCTGAGGAGCCCAGGGCAGGAGAACAGACAGAGAACCCATGCCCCATGCCTAAATGCTTAAAACACTTTGATGCAAGCTTGAAAACCCTTCAATTATTTTCTCCCCACCCATCAGAACAAACGCGTTTGAAATGGTCATCTAGAGGATGGTTTTCTCATTCAAGTTTTCTAACTCTTTGGAGTTCTGTTCTGGAACTCATTGGTCATGGAGATCCGGCCTCTCACTTCTCAGCCCATTGCCTTTGGTCCCAGGTATACCCCATCTTCATCATATCCTGTCTCGATCCTGGAAATGTAGGGCCCAACATGCATGGAGGACACTGTCACATGGATCCAGTTTCATTTGCACTACCATGACAGCCATCTCTGAGGTCCTTTTTGGCCAGACACGTGGAAGTATGTCCAGTCTGCACTTGGATGGGTTGACAGCCCCAGGGGAGAGGCCTCACAGGGTCCTAGAAGCTGTTTCAAGCTAGTTAGGTAGGAAATTCTAGAGTCTTGAGAGCCTCAAACATGACAGTGTCAATGATGATGGGGGTTATTCTTTTGACCCCACGGACTCTTCTTCCATGAGGAGAGATATTGTAACAGAAGGCCACCTGAGCCTTGTAAGATGCTGGAGTCCACAAAATAGTGGACTTACTTGCCAGGATTTACAGGTAGTATGCATACACAGTGACTTTCTTCCTTCCTTCCTTTCTTCCTTCCTTTCTTTCTTTCTCTTTCTTTCTTTCTTTCTTTCTTTCTTTCTTTCTTTCTTTCTTTCTTTCTTTCTTTCTTTCTTTCTTTCTTTCTTTCTTTCTTTCTTTCTTTCTTTCTTTCTTTCTTTCTTTCTTTCTGTCTGTCTGTCTGTCTGTCTTTCTTTCTTTCTTTCCTTTCTTTTGGTTGGTTGTGGGGCTTGAGCTCTGGGCCTGAGTGCTGTCCCTCAGCTCTTCAGCTCAAGGCAAGCACTCTACCACTCGAGCCACAGCATCACTTTCGGTTTTCTGGTGGTTTATTGGAAATAAAGAGTCTCACGGGCTGGCCTTGAACCACGATCCTCAGATCTCAGCCTCCTGAGTAACTAGGATTACAGGTGTGAGCCACCGGTGCCATCTCATAGAGAATTTTCTAAGAAAATATTTCACATAGAGAGTGGATAGTTGCTGCAGGATTTACACGTGGATATGAAAGAGGGAAAAGGGCTCCATTTCATAACTAAAGGAGAAAAGATAAGTAGCTGGAGTGATTCCCATTTGTAGCAGGTCAAAGTAAGCTCAGTTAAAAAAGTCTAGAACACTCTTATGTCCAATGAACCACTAAAAAGCTAGAAGAGGAGCTGTAGTTCAAATGGTAGTGTTCTAGCTTTGAGCAAATTGCTCAGGGACAGTGTCTGGGCCCTGAATTCAAGTCCCATGCATGGAACAAAAACAACTATATGCATAGTAGTGTCTGTCCACATGGATTTCTGGAGGGACTGAGTAGATTATTCTGCCAGACACTGTGAGTTCCCTCAGGGAAAATTCCCTGGGACCCCACATATAGACTCTGAGTTTGAGACTGGTGAAGGGTCCATATTCTTTAAAATCTCCCAAGGTAATCACTGTACATCGAGGATTGAAAACCACTTTTACTGAATGACTTTGCTTTAATTGAAAATATGACAAAGCCTTTGTGCCTACTCCTCAAACAAAGAAGATGCTCATCTCCAGAAGCCTCAGTTTCTGGCTACAGCTAACAACAGGTTCTGTGGTTCGAGTAGTAAGGAACAGTTTATCTGCACAGAATGGGCTGACATGTACTGTGCTCTACGCAGGGTGAAAATTAATACAGTTAACACTTAATAACTACTGCAAAATCAATCCAGACAAACTCCAACTGCAAAACACTGGTCTACTTTACCAGTGTCTGGCAGAATAATCTACTCAGTCCCTCCAGAAATCCATGTGGACAGACACTACTATGCATATAGTTGTTTTGTTCCATGCATGGGACTTGAATTCAGGGCCCAGACACTGTCCCTGAGCAATTTGCTCAAAGCTAGAACACTACCATTTGAACTACAGCTCCTCTTCTAGCTTTTTAGTGGTTCATTGGACATAAGAGTGTTCTAGACTTTTTTAACTGAGCTTACTTTGACCTGCTACAATTACAGGTGGAAGCCACAGGTGCCTAGCTTCACCATGACTGGCAAGAGAATAACAGATCTAAGACACAAATCTGAGTTGTTGACTCTTGAATTTTATCATCCATACCAGGTAGCTTTCCATGGCTCTTTTGTTTTCCCCTTGAGAATCATTCACATTTAGCCCTACAAATGTGAGATTCATGATCTTAAGCTCTGTGCTTCACTGAAATCACATCATAAGGCAGAGTAGGGACCTTCCATGGCCATCTGCTCCATCCCAAAGACAAAATTCCCCTACCACATAGATTCTTTGTTTCCTCACCAGGGGAGGCTTCTATTCAAAGCCCAGGTCAAGGTTCACCTTGACCTGGCAATAATTCATGAGTGTCTTTTCCTAGAAATGTAGATTCAGGTTCTGGGCAATAGAATTATATACAATTACAGAAGTTCCCTTTATGATAAAGAATATAAATTTCTATATAAAAGAGCATATTTAATTAGACTTTAAAAAGAAATCATAAGAAATTATGGGAGCAGGACAGATTTCAGGTCCTTTCCTCCTGAGATCCTTTTGGGCAACTTTTCAAAGATGCTTGCATAGAAAGCTTTCTGGTAGCAGGCTGGCATTCTGTCTCTGTCTGGGAAACTCCTCCAAGCCCAGCAGATCACAACAGGCTTGGGGAACTATGGCTCTGCTTCAGCAAACATGTATGAGGATCATCCATTTATTGGTTCACTCATTTACTTACTTATAATATATTTATTTATGGGCTTTATCATCCTAAAAGGATGTGAACCAGAGACTCTTGCTCCCTGCAATGTAGCACAATTATTTTGCACAAACCATGTGGATGTACTGTTTTTCTGGTGCTATTTCTGAACTGCCCCATTCCCTCTCAAAAATTTGGCCTGGTAAAAAATGTATTCATTCTTTAATATTTATTTTCTGGGTCTTTCTAGGCCAATGATTCCCATCTGGGACTGATTTTGTTCCTCAAGGGACATTTGGTAATGTCTGTAGTCTTCTAATTAGCACAACTTGTATGGTGGTGGAGTTGATTAATAGTATCTAACAGGCAGACTAAAAAGACACTGCATCTTGTAGTATACAGGACAATCTCTCAAAAGAAGGAATTATACCGTCTCCCCAAAGAGAAACTATGTCAGTAGTGTGGAAGTTGAGAAACCCTATTCTTCCATGCTTTGGGAAAACTTCATGTGCTCTCAGAGAAGTGAAACATTGATTCAGTATTTGTGCTCCACATGTCAAATGCAGTCATCCATACATATGGGTGCTTTGTCCATTGGGTGATGAGTTGTATAAAAGAGATGTACAAGATACTATGTGGAAAAATGAACTTTACAACTTTGGCTGGGGTCCGGGCCGGGGGAGGGGGGGGATTGTAGTTATGGAGATGGGAGGGCAGGGATGGTAGGGGAAAAACAAAGGAGGAGACAACAATGCTTGATAAGAAATGTACTCATTACCTTGCCCATGTAATTGTAACCACTCTGTACAGTATTTTCACAATAAAAAAAATAAAAAAGTGATAGTGCTATGTAAATAAAAGCTGTTACTGCTATTAAGTAATGAAAAAAAAAAGACACTCTTGTATTTTAGTTGCTCTAGAGTAGTCAGAGCCCAACAGGGCCTGGAATGCATTAGATTTTCCATAATGATTTTCCAGTCATACAAAGTTAGTATGTATACCTTGTCTTAAAATATTCTACTCGTATACATTATTGTCTCCTTGAGGGAAAGTACACCTTTTCTCTCTTTACCCACAATATTTTTGCAGTACTAAACAAGTTATAGACAAGTATCTACCAACTCCCCAATATCTCTGTAAAATTTGGTGTAATAGATCAGAGTAATAATAAGGCCAACTTATGAAGGGGAAGTTAAGGAAAACTTATTAAGAGGAAGCTTCTGATGGAAAGAGTTCCCCAATTTCTGTGTGTGTGTGCATGTGTGTGTGTGCATGCATGCGTGTGTGTGCATGCATGTGTGTGTGTGCATGCATGTGTGTGTGTGTGTGTGTGTGTGTGTGTGTGTGTGTGTGTTACAAACTTCCTATGCAGGCTGGCTTCAAACTGTGATTCTTAGATATCAGCCTTTGGAGTAGCGAGGATTACAGGTATGATCTACCGACATCTGACTCCAAAATTGATTTGTGAAGAAAAAGAAGGAGAAAAAGAAGAAGGTATTTAATTAGAAAGAATGGATTCTAAATGGACCATAGAAAATTAGAGATAGGTATGGAATGATCCTTTTACTTTATAAAGAGAAATGTGAGTTTATGGTTAATATCTTTGATATCTTTAACATCTTGAGATTTATTGAACAAACAGATTTGTTGAACCAACTTTTTTTGTTAAAGTTTAAAAGCCAGAGCTATGGCTTGAAAGGAATGAATGTGATATTGGATCACCAAGGAGTTGCTTTCCCAAATGTTTTAAATGGTAGAGTTTTTTAAAAAAGGGAAAAAAAAGGGAAAGAAAAGAAAACACTGGATGTCAATGTAATTGTTTGGAATCAAAATTATAAAAATGCCCTAAAGTGTCTCCAAATAACAGTACTGGGCAGGTTCTCTGCACAGGACTCTTATGTATTGTGTGTTAGAATCAATGATGGGCTCACCCAGAGGGAGGTGTCCACTTTTCATGTCTATGTTCCCATTTATTTCACTTGCTATGGTGTCGAAGGAGCAAACATGCCACAAAGTGGCTCTAAGCGCCCATTTCACAGAACTTCTCACCCAGATGTGTTTGATAATTGAAAAATCACAAGAACATGAAGTACTCCTAATAGTTTTTAAAATCCCATGACTACTTGAACATCTGTTTCAAGCCTGCTGGAATAGTTGCATGCAAGAGACAAGCATGCCATATTACAAATTCCTTATGCCAATCCCATTTAAGCATCATATCTGTACCTTGCTTTCTCATATCATGAATTATAAGACAACATAGCATCGGAGAATGTTGGTAGGTGGTAAGTAAGGAGAGACATCCCTGAGGCTTAAGGCTTCCATCACTGCCTTATCACTTTCATATGGATTGTTTTGGTGGACAAAAATCAATCTTATGTTTCACTTTTCCCCCTAGGCTTTGTTAAGTAATTACTGGAGGTTACTTTTATCATCTGATAGCAAGAAACTGTCTCTTCCTTCCTTCCTTCCTTCCTTCCTTCCTTCCTTCCTTCCTTCCTTCCTTCCTTCCTTCCTTCCTTCCTTCCTTCCTTCCTTCCTTTCTTTCTTTCTTTCTTTCTTTCTTTCTTTCTTTCTTTCTTTCTTTCTTTCTTTCTTTCTTTCTTTCTTTCTGTCTCCTCTCCTACTTTATTTGTCTCTCTCTCTTTGTCTCTGCTTCTGTCTGTCTGTCTGTCTGTCTCTCTCTCTCTCTCTCTCTCTCTTCTCCTCTAGTGCCTAAACTTCATTGTGGTTCATATAATAGGAATGAAGTAAATATACTTTGATTGACACTTTTTTTTTTTTTTGGTCCAGTCGTGGGGCCTGAACTCTGGGCCTGGGCGCTGTCCCTCAGCTCTTCACTAGTGCTCTACCACTTGAGCCACAGCGCCACTTCTGGCTTTTTTTCTTTTTGCTTATGTGGTGCTGGGGAATGGAACCCAGGGCCTCATGCATGCAAGGCAAACACTCTACCACTGAGCCACCTTCCCAGCCCCTGACACTTATTTTTGAAAGTGCTTTCTCTCAGTCAAATTGGACTTCTATTATGTATTTCTATTAGTTGTCTGTCTTAACTTGTCTAGGATTTCATGTTGTAGAGGTGTAAGATAAAATTTCATGTGAAGAATATTTTAATATTATTCCCTCTTGTTGGAGTAGGCATGCATCTACTACTGTTAGCTTAGATAATTACAGAAGCTGGTAATTAGAAACCCCAATTTAACTTGAGTTATTTTATTTTTTAGTTCAAATATTAAGGAGTAAAGTCTGGTGAGGATAGTAGGTAGGTTACTATTTTTTATCTATATCTGGCAATTTTGTTTTCTGTCATATTGTGTAATAGACATTGTACCTTCAGCCACAGAAGTAGGCAAAAACAAGAGCTGTCTAAATAAATCCTGGCTACAAATACACAGGTATAGAATGGACTTATGGCTACAAATACACAGGTCTAGATTAGACTTATTTTTTTTTAATTGTGAAAATACCGTACAGAGGGGTTACAATTACATGACCAAGGTAATGAGTACATTTCTTATCAAGCATTGTTGACTCCTGCTTTGTTTCCCATTTCCCCCCCCTACAACGTAGCCCACCCCCCAGATTGGATTTATAAGCCAAGCAGGGAGAGTAAGAATTTTTTTCCTAATGTTGTTATAGAGGAACCAGAAGAAAATTACTTCTTTTGCAGTAATTGGAAATGACTAAACAGAGTGTATAGGAATCCTGAACTCCTTTCAGATGCTTTCTGGGACTGCCTATTGGAAATCTTCATCGTGGCAGAGACTAGAGCAGTTCAACTAGAAAACAAGGCCGAGAGATGCAGGGAGGGAATGGAGAAGGAAGAAGGGACAAATACTAGACACTGGAGGATTATTGACCTCTAGATTTAGTCATGCTTAAAATCATCAGTGCCTCCCTTGGGTTTTTCAATTTGAAGAGCTGATAAGTCTTCCTCCCTTTATTCCTTGTTTATTGGTTTGAATTGGTTGCTTGATATTGACAACCAAAAGAGTTCTGAAAAATACCATCTGTGGAAGATTGGTGGATTATCCAAATCAGTGTGGTCAACTTTAAAAACAGTACATGTTACCAGAACTTCTTTCCCTAATTTAGAACTTTCACAATCCAGTATAAATAAGGCCCCACACTGAAAGTGCTCAATTTTTCTTCCTGTGGGTACATAAATCATGGGAAGCTCTTAGGACATGAGTAATTTCTAATTATTTGCTAACTATCAGGCTCAAGACCTTCTTTGTGATGTTAGGTCTTAAGCAGGTAGAAGGGGGGGCAGTAAGAATGTTGAAAGGGGTGACACTGATCAAGATGCATTGTATTCATAAACCTCTTTGTTAAATGGCGACTCCTTTGTAAGTCTGAAGGATTTCTTTTTGTTGTTGTCTTAAGAAATAGTTATTTGGTAGTCTTTCAGCGCCTTTTCAAGTCAGTTACATAATTGTATTTGGCTGGACATTAGCAAGACATACTTTTACATGGAAAAACAATACAGTGTCAATTTGACCACAAACACAAGGTAAGACAAGTGTAACTTATTCATATGAGTGAAGAGAACACCAAAAAGAAAACCAATCTTATCCTTTTCCATGATGCAGTTCATATTTCTAACAAAATTATTTCTGCAAAATACAATCTTGAGTTACTTCTGGACCCGAACAAAATAAAACAAAAAATTTAAGGAAGTCTCAAAAATACTAAAACATATATATGTATATATCTCTATCTATCTATCTATCTATCTATCTATCTATCTATCTATCTATCTATCTATCTATCTATCTATCTATCTATCTATAAATTGCTCATTGAAATAGACCTCCAATTAAGCAAAGGCTGTTGACATAATACATTGTGAAGCTAGCATGTCTATCCTCTGACTCATGAAGCAATTAAAATCAGATCTGATAAATAAAGTCACTGGTCAAAGGGGACCACAGTGGTCATAGTCTAGAGAAGACTCAGTTAAAAAGACAGAATTGAAGGAAACTCTAACTCTTTTCAAAAATCAACCTTTTTTTTTGTCCCAGAAGATTCAAGTTGAAAACGTCTTTGTTTTTTCCACTCACAATTTTATTTCTGTTCTCACACCCTACCCTCCTTTACATGAATATTAAGGACTAAGGCTTTGGGGTGGGGGGTTGGGGAGGGGAGAGGCAAGGGTAAAGGAAAAGTGTTGTGTATGGCTTTTCATATGTTAATAAGTTGGTTCCATGACAACCATTGACAAAGCCTGGCTGGGAACAAAAGCTGCAGCCTGAGCGAGGATCAGGGCTCTTTCAGGGACCTTGTAAGAATAACAGCCCAAACTCCCTCCACTGAAAGGTATCTGATGGCTGCTCCTCAAAGAGCTTTGTTTTAATAGTGAAGAGTCCGTATATAATTTATGCAGAGTTTTCTGCTTCCAAATCTCACCCTCAAACCTGCTTCCCTTTAAAAAAGATTGTTGAATAAGAATCTGAGACCAAGAGGATGGGTCAAATCATAGTTTTCCTTAGGGACCTGGAATGAAATCTATCCAGGGGACATACTAGACTATCAGTTCCTAGGATCAGACACTTCACTTTTGAGTAAAAAGGTCAAGGGCTTTTATCTTTGAGTCTAAGAAGCCATTTAGAGTCCTGACGACGATGGAAACTGTAGTGGGAATGGCGGCTCGGCTCTCCTCTTCCGGCAGCTTTTGTACAGGGGCCACATGCTATCCCCCAAAGCCATGTTCAAATTATACAGGACACAGACAAGCGCAGGTCATGGAGGGCATTCCTGAGCTTCCTTACACAATGAGAAGAAATCCTGGCTGGCTATTTACCCTTCCTAAAGAGTAAGGTGATGACATCCTTATGCCAGATTTCCTAACAGTCTAGCACAGCTTAGTCTTTACTTGAACTTCAGCAGACATATGAATTAGCCGTTGTACTAACACAATGCATTCCTTCTAGAGGGTTCTAAAATACTGGAAAGCCCTTCATTCAGTAATAATGCTGACTTTACTAATTTTCTGTTCAGCCTTGTTTTTCTCTCATGTGTATTGCTCAGTCTTTGATTGAATTATGTTAAATTCTTCTCTCTCTCTCTCTTTTGTCCTCTTTAAATAGTTTCCTGTAACAGTGTTTCCTCTGTTTGGATGGACACAGGGACTTTCATTACAATAGCATGCTTATGGAATTACATGTTTCAAAGAACTCTGACATGAAACTACAACTTGATTCACAGTCAGGTTTACAATGATGAATAGTAATGCCACAGTGATTACTAAAAGAATTTGCAATTTGCTTTTCAAGTATTGGCTTTGGTCTTCCCTTCAGTGAATATAAAATGTAATTCATGTTTTTTTCTCATAAATTTATGAATTTATGTGAATCCCACTTTCATTCTGTTCATGAGTCTAGTTCTGTTGTTTGATGTTTCATCAAACAAAAAGATACACTGAAGCAAAATGATGAGTCTGAATTTGAGATCAGACAATATTGTCCCTGAGATTACATCATGAATCTGTGGTGGTTTTCTTAAAAAGCCGTCTCATTTTCATATGCATGTTTTATTCAATATTTGCAGTATTAAATTTGTCCTCTTCCAAACCATTCTTTCATTTAACAAACTTTTAAGAAGTACTTGTTGAGGGCTAGAACTGGATTAAATCAGATAGAAATAAAGATAATATACATGCTTTTCCTGAACATTCACACCCTACTGCTTGGATAATGGTGCTAACAGATAATTATAGGTTTGCCATGTTTATGTCTCATCTTTTCTGAAATCAAGATTTGATGTAGTTTAAAGACATATACATTTGATTATGAAATAAATTCAAAACAGAAAATAGAAAATATGAAGAAAGTAGAGATGGGTAATTCTAGATAGCGTCTTGAAAATCCTCATTGTTAGAGATAAGTAACAAATTTAGTCATGTTCTATTCCAAAGTGTATTGTTTACAAAATTTGATACTCACAAGAGCAGAACTAACCAGAAAGCTCCTGATAAGCAAAACCTCTCATGCTATCACTTGCACAGAGAAGTAAGAGTCATTTTTTTTTCTATAGGTCTGTGAAAATGGTCCATAATATAGTGCAGTAACATTGCCAAAACTACAGAAAGAATAAGTGAGATTTTTTTTCTTTTTCATTTTTATTGTTATTATAAAGGTGATGTACAAAGGGGTTACAATTATATAAGTCAGATAAAGAGCACATTTCTTTTTGAACAATATCACCCGTTTCATTGCTTTCTCTCAGTTTTCCCCTCCATCCCCACCCATAAGGTGTATAGTTCATTTTCAACATAGTGTCTAGTGAGTACCATTGCTGCATTTGTTCACCCTTTGTCCCATCATTTCTTTCCTCCCTATTCTTCCAATGACATATAAGTGAACAAACAAGACAAAAAGAAAAGGAAACAAAAACAGCAACATCTCTTTCTTTCATTTTGTGCAGTTCATTTAGATAATTATCATATATAATCAGATGCACATAGGTTTTATCCCTTTGTGTTCCTCTCCTAAGAATATACTTCTTTGGTTTCACTGTGTGTGGAAGGCCTAGAGACCTGTTCAAACATCTCTGGACAAAAAGAAATGCAAATCAAAACAACACTGAGATTCTACCTCAGCCCAGTTAGCATGGCCATTATCAATAAAACTAACAATAATAAATACTAGGGTGGATCTGGCCAAAAGCAAACTCTATTACACTGTTGGTGGGAATATAAACTTATTCAATCACTCTGGAAAGCAGTATAGAGGGTCCTCAAAAGACTAAACATTAGAGCTTCCCTAGGACCCAGCAAGAGCAAGTCTTTTATAAATACTTTGTATACTATTCCTCAGTGTGATGGAGGATAACTAAGTTAAAAGTCCTTCCAATGGACCTCAGAGCTCCTGTTAGGAAAGTAGCAAGAGTTGGCTTCCCTACAAACAGCTGTGTTCCTTGCTGTTTCACTCAATTTCTATGTCCCTCCCTCTCCCAAAACACAATTACAAATGCTGTGACCATAGCTAATTGGCCTGGGCAAAGGAGAGACACTTGACTTAAGAGTAACTAATGTTTATAGACTGGCTAGAGGCCTATAAAGCCATCTGATTTTTTTAAAGCTTTGTTTAGAAAGAATGACCGAAGTTAGAAGACAACAATTGGATGTTTTCTTTCAGGTTGTTTAAACAGAGGAGGTGGCACACAGGAGGGAGTCAGTTATTTAGAAGTGGAAACAGAAATTGAATAGAAAAATTAGATATTACTTAGGTCTCAGATACCTCTGGGTATCAGAGGCAATAATAGGTATAAAGCAAAGAGAAAAGGAGTACAGAGAAAAGAATTTGGTGATGATTTCTTAGGTATAGAAATGGTATAATCCATCTAGGTATGGTAGCATACACTTGAAATCCCAACACCATTTGGTTGAGCCTCTCTTTTTAAAGAGACAATCTATGAAGTCAGGTAACTTGTGGTTCATGTCATTCCAAAAGAATGTTCTGGTTCTTTAAGTACCAAAAGTGTACAGCTGGGCAATTTTTTTATTTTTTAATCTTGACTTTGCATGTTTCATTCATCTGAAAATAGAATATGAACTTCTATAGTGATGTCTTACAAAAAAATCAAACCACTGTTCTAATATACTCAATAGTCTCAGACATCATATATACTTAATATTTTCTTTACCTAACTTTAGAAAACTGGATAAAAACAAGATTATGATTACTAGGATTCTTTTAACTAGAAACAGAATAGATTGTTTGGAGTATTGTAGAGTCTCCCTGGTGAAATAACTTTTCCAGACCATGCTTTGAGTCAAGTGGATTATTAACAGTGGAAGTGGTCCACAGGTGGAATTATCTAGTTAATTGTCTGAATTCTTGATCTCTTTTGAATATAACGATATAATCTTAATATTAGGGAAATGTGGGGGAGAATAATCTACATCAATTTTAATTTTGAATTATTTTTTCATGAGCTTCCTTGATTTACCTCATAGAATTATCCTATTGGAGGAGATGGCAGAATAACTGAAGTTCTATAAAAATAATTTTATATGGTTTAGAAATAAAGATAACTCGTACTTTAGAAATATTTCCCAAGAATGAAGTTATTTACATGTCTCTGAGGAGATTGAGAATGCTCTGTGATGGGAGAATTTAGAGATCTTGATCTTTGTATTATATCAGTGGAGTGCTCTTGAAAAAACATCTATAATGTATGTATTAAATATTTAGATGAATGGAAGCCTATAGCCACACTTAATCTTCTATATACAGCAGCTAAAACTTCTGTGTGAAAATGGAAAATATCAAATATTTGGATAGTGTAGTCACAGAATACTAAAAGTGAGATATTTCAAATATTTAGCAATTTACAATTAGAGCTAGAGCATAAAAATGTCAAACCTACTTCAATGTTTGTTTTGTAGGAGCTGTTTTCAGAAAAAAATGAATATATCTTAGGGTGAATTATATATCTTAGTTTAATTAGATTTGCTTAATAATTTTGTAAGATTTGCTTGTTAGCTGGGCTTAGTTGTTCACACTTATAATCCTAGTACTCTAGAGGTCGGATAAGAGTTCATAAGTTCAAGACTATCTTAGGCTATATAGAGACACACTATCTCAGAAAAACAAAGCAAAGCAAGATTTGAGTGCCTAATAGACAGAAGCAATTAGACAAAGACAGAAAGAAGAATCTGTATACTATGATTCACAAACTCTTGAGTTCTTGGGAAAGAGCCCTTCCCTTGTTCTGTGGAATCCTTTTTTTGTGCTCTGGCCTGAGTGATTCTTCCATAGTCAGACCAAAGTCAGGCTGCCTGTGCTGGAACCCTAGCTCATCATCTTACCGGTGTTTGGACCTTCAAAGAACTTACCTGAACACTATACCTTTTAGTTCTTCATCTGCTAAATGGGACAATGTTAACACCAACCTCAGTTTCCTCGAGTAGGTACGGGAATGTCAATCACTGAGAATGGTACCTGAACCCTGGGGAAGATATGATTCCTCAACTAGTCTTATTCATATAGTCTGATGCTTGAAAAATAAATGGCTGTGTTGAAAAATCTATTTAAAATATGATTGTTTCATTTTGATCATTTTTCAGAAAAAAAGGTTCGCAGGTGTTGACATGTGAATTGGTAAGTAAAGAAATGCTTTGTGCAGTTGTCAAGATGACCTTTTCAGCACGGCTCTCCTTCCAAATCCCCATGATGGTGAGAAAACTTCTCCTTAATATACATTTTCTTAAAGCTATTTTTTCAGAAATGAGGAATTTTGTGATCAGAGCATATGTCAGTCATAAAATATTCAACAAAAATGATGAAAACAGAGCAGTAAGAAAATCAGATCCCTAGAAATATGAATATAGGCATGATTTTTGATACCCTCCCCCACACCTTTACAGCTGCATGAGAAGGAAAAGCAAAGAAAAAGCTTAAAAGCTAAACATAGGATGAGACAAAAGGAAAGAATGGAAGACAGCAAGATGGACAAAGGAAAGGAGTAGTTATAAGTGTATCATTTTCTTCAGAAAATGTTGTGCAAGGGGTGAGACTCAGATGGAAGGAAAATAAGGAAGTCTTGCATTTCTATGAGTAGGGACATGAAAAAAAAAAAAACATCTTTGAAAGCAAATTCCAAAATAGATGCTCAGAGGACTGAATCTTGCCCGGTATTATTTAGACTGATTTTGGTTGCTAATGATTAGCAGACTGGTATAACCAATGAAAATGCAAAGGCTCAGGCACAGCTCCATTTCCTTTTCACTCAGTCCAGGCTGGGTACTCCATGTGCTAGATTAGGAAGAGCGGACAGCTCCATTCATGTTCTCTTGTAGGATCTTGGCATGAAGATGTTGCCATCATTTGTTTCTTAGTGCCTTGCAGGGAATGCTTTGACAGTGTCTCAGGCATTGATTGGAAAAAGAAAAGAGCACATCGATCATTTCTACATACTTGCCATTGGCAGAACCTAGTCATGTGACTCCAGCTAAAAGCAGAGGAACTTGGAAAGGTGTATCTATGTGCTTGAGAAGAGGAAGAGAATATTCCTTGATAGATGGTTAGTAGTCTCTGTTACAACTGTTGACATTTAACCTCAGCAGAATTTACACAAATCTTCATATCCACACCCAAATATGTACCTCAAATAAATAAACAAGTAAATAAACAAATAACAAAGACCCAGAAATTTTGGTTGTATTCACAGGCAATGATTTGCTGGGGTCAGGTAGTAGCTGCCCCTCTGGGAGAAACATGCTATGTCTGGGTTGATACTACCCTTATTGTTATTTTTGCCCTGAATCTGGTCTCAGTGCCAATTCATGCTTGAAGAAGATCTAATTAGGAGTCTGTTTTAACCAATGCAAATGGAACCAATACTAGTTTAATCCATTAAAAAGTAAATAAATACAGGTTCAGCAGTTATTTAAGGAAGTTCTTTATGCATCCCAAACTCTTCTAAAGCATGTTGATTTGTTTTTATTTGCCACACTTATTATCTTAGGGCAAAGTCTTTTCTTTAGTGGTTGGAGGTATGGCACAGATGGAAGAGTGTCAGCCAGTGAGCAAAAGTAAGCATGAGATATTGACTTGGAGTCCCAGGACTCAGGAAATATGGCTTATGCTTAGGGTTAACTTTCTTCTATGAAAGCCAGACATAATATCATCCTTACAATGTTTACTATCTTTTGGGGGGAAAGTTTTTAGGTAATGAATAACTTATTGATGTTTGTTAGACATTCTGAGAGTTGAATTCTTCCAATTTTTATGATTTCCCTTATAGCATATCCTATATTTTCCCTCCCATATCATATTCAACTGTATCTTTACATTTTAATTAGTTAATTAATTAATGTTGGTGATGGGACTTGAACTGAAGGTTCTGGCAGTGTCCCTGAGCTCTTTTGCTCAAGGCTAGTGCTGAACCACTTGAGCTACAGCACTACTTTTGGTTTTCTTGTGGTTAATTAGAGATAAGAGTCACACCAACTTTCTCATCCTCAGATTTCAGCCTCCGGAGTAGCTAGAATTATAGGAGAAAGCCACCAGCACCCATCTCTCATCTGCATTTTAATGGCTGACCTTTATGAATTGTTCCAAAGTATGTAGCTATTTTTTGTTTGTTTTTACCATCATACAGCTTTGAAGTCAGGCCAGTGCATTTGATCAACTTAGTCTACTGGCAGTCTACCACTTTTAAAGACAAGCCAATAGAATATTGCCATAGTCTTGCATCTGATAGATACCATTATCATGCTACACAGCATTTCCATATAACTGTGTTTCATTCATTTCATAGATCTTTACAATGTATGGTCCTTCTGGACTGAGCCAATTTTTCTATTTAATTGAGTACAATATATACCATGCAGAATGCTCTGCAGAACCTCTTCTGGGCTCCATTAATAATAATGTATATAACAATATATATTATATTCTATGTCATATATATTATATATGGTGCACAGTATCATATTATATATTATAATACATTATATTATATAATATATATGCAATATATATGACATAATATATTTATTATATATTTTACTATATGTATATATTATACATATATAATATATAATACATATAATATATAATTTATTATATTATTTGTTACATTATATATATTATATACAACATGTGAGGAACAAAGAATAACAACACAGTGAATTATGACAAGTTTGGTGCTAGAAGTCAATTTTTGTTCATGTAGAGTTTGATAACCTATGGCCTTCTTCTAAAACCAACTGGGGAATTTCTTTAGTTAGAACCTTATGCCTGTGTCTTTTATGTCAGAGGTTCTGTCTTATAATTTGGACTTTCTAGATCTCACTGATCATTGCCCCCATTTCTGTCATGGCCTCAGAGGGCAGTATGCTTTCCTTCCCTCTTCCTGAGGAGAGTGCTGATGTAGGCCTGCTCTCAGTCCATTTATGTGATGAGATCAAGTAGTAACCAAGTTAGTTAAGTCTAGTGGGTAATAGCAGAGAATAATTGGCTTTGTGACTAGTGATTATTGTTTTCAGTGTTACTAGCCCAAATGTGTGCTTCCTGCCTAACTCATTCCATTTTCAGGGTCATCCTTTTCAATCACCCATCAAGAATTTCAAGAATATATAGACTTGAGGCTAAAGCGAATGTGTGCTATTAGAGAGGAAAGGAGTGGAGTTTATTCATCCTTTAAAGTCATGCTTTTCAGTTTTATGATCTCTATCATACCAATACAATCAACAAAAAAACCCACCCTTTACTGGAAATACGTCCAAGAAAACAAGTACACAGAGTATAACCACAAAGGCATAACAAAGAGATATGAAATAGACAACTCAGGGATAGAAGGGACTGGCACAGAATACAGGGGATGAGTGGATGTGGGAAAAACTGTTCTTAGAGGTAGCTGAACAAATATTGGTTGAATGAATAAATACATGAAGGGTCAGTAAGAATTCTTTAAGTGTGTGCTAGGATAGAAAGAACATGATAAAGAAAACAGGAATGAAAACACAGGAGGTAGAGAAATAATGAACCTAATTTTATGAAAGAGAATAAGCTTGATCAAATAGCTATTGTTGCTGACTCCTTTGAACTTTAGTGGAGTTTAATTCTATTAATGAGGTGTGCCAATTTTCTGATGGAATTCTTCTTTTTTTAATGACCCAATGAAACAACATTGCATATAAAAAGGCAGCTTACAATGTTTTCCAATCCAGAAACAAGTTCCAAGTACACAATTTGAATGTCTTTCAAGTATGATGTATGTTTATTTTAGAAATCTGAACATGTGACTAATTCTTTGGATTCAGCCTGCTCACTCAATTGAAGTGTGAAACTTTCAAAAGTTGGAGTTCATTTTGCTTTGTTTTCTTCTTTTTTTCTTAAGCAGAAAGGTATGTATGTAAAGGCTGGGTAGAAGAATCATGGGTCATGGGAATGAAGAATGTCATTGTAGCAATACAGAAAACATTTAGACACATTCCCCAATTTCTAGTCACCGAATATATAAAAGAAATGAAAACTATCATAGATTCAATAGGCTAGTGTGAAGTTATAGGATCTCATTAACATTACAAAATAGCAGAAACCTAAAAAACATAGGAGTATACAATGGTAATATCATATATAGATCATATCTGGTCTGTAATTTTGAAGTCAAAACTTATGGATTTGAAAATTAGAGTATTAAGAGGATTGACAGTTGTCTATTATAGGCCTAAATATTTTTAATAAATATGTCAGTATATTAGCCTATTAATTAATTCTGAATGCAAGCTAAGTAGAGCTCCATAAATACCTTCTGAGGGAAGAAAGTAGAGAGAATGGATCATACCTTTCTCAGCATATTTTGTTGAAATAGTATCTAGAAAGCCAAAATAATGGGAGACAGAGAAGGAAGATTAAGTGTCCTGTAGTTACAAAGGAAGAGTTTGTACAACAACATACCCTTAAGGGTTGGAGAAATAACAAGGACTCATGATGTTGGGCTGATTATTTCCTAGATAAACAAGAAGGTCTAGGAATAAATACAAATGGATGAGGCAAGAACCGGCAGGCAGAAACATAATGCAGATTTGAACTCAAATGATAGTAGGCATGTTGAGAATGGACTGATTATGCCTACTTATTATTAACATGCAAACAAATGCCTTTTATAATGTAACCTCTGGAAGTTAACATTGGACTGTGGCCCAAAGTACTTTAGCTTAAATGCTATTCACCTAGAGAGTTCTCCCACCAGTCTTTCCACCAGTCTCAGGTAGAAAAAAATTAAACCCAAATTAATCTTTTGAAAAGTGATGAAAATTCTTTTCATTCATTCTCTGCACATTCATTAAATGTTTGTTGTGTATGGATGAAGTAGTGTTCAGGATTAGAAAACCACTTTAATTCTTCTTAAGTGGTTTTCATCTTTCATTTGTTTCTCCTTTAGAGCCAACACTTTTCCTGAAGACAGAGATTACAATTTACTTGTTTGAGGAGATGTTTAATCTCGAGTGATTTTTCCATCAAATTAGATCAAGCAAGGCAAGAAGCATAAGCTTCCAGGTGCATGTGGCAACCATACTATCCCATACTTCTAATTTTTGCAGACAAAAAGATTGAGAGGACAGACCAGAGGGACCTAACTCTTCATGGGGCATTGGGACAGGGGTTATGCACTGTTGAATGCTGGGGAACATTGTTAAACATTATTGGAAGGATAGTGTCACCTTGGTTGTTTTCTATAAGCATCCTTTGCTATTATTTTGGAAATGCATGAAGCTATTGGGAACAGGTAGTTTGATGTGACCTTCCCTTAGGTCTGGCAGCGTTGTGCTGTTCAGAGAGATATGTACCTCAGCTGCAAGGGATGTTGTGAAACAATCATGGCTATTAAAAACCTGACTTCCTAGTTTAGGAGGCCTTGATCCAGTCACAGCCTCCATGAGTTCTAGAAACCTTCACTCTAGCCAGTCCAAGCCTTCATGGACTTGGCTGAGCTCACCTGAAGTCTGTGTGTGTGGCTGTTCTCATCCTTGCAGAGGCTGACTTGAATCAGGTCAGGAGCATAAAGAGCAGGCTTATAGGGGGGAACTCAACAATCACAGGGCTTTTCTTTGACTGGTCTGAGTAAAACTAGAAAGTTTGCTGTGATTGGTAAGTGTTACAAGGAATAATTTGCATATCATATTCACATCATACTTCCTCCTGGCTTATAATCAGTCTGTTCAGCTCCCATTTCCATTGAGCTCCAAAATATTCTTTTGTGCAGCCTCCCAAGTGTTGCAATGTTAGGCCCAATAAAGGACATTCTCTTCAGTGGTTCTTTGCCTGTTGTTTTTCTGAGGGGTGAAGTGGGTTGATAACATAGTATTGGTAGCAGCAGTAGTGAGGTAAACATTAAAGAGTATCAGAGAGAAATGTAGGGACACAAAGATGGTGGGAAGAAGAGTTGGAGATGATGAAAAGTGGTAGAGAAGGAGAGAGATAGGAGGAGGAGATGAAAAAACTGGAGTTGAGAAACTTGGGCTTTGATCTCTGTAAGAGTCCCAAGGAGCTTCCAATTGCGACTCCCAAAGCCTGAGAGCTGTAACACTGCACTGTCTGCTGTGAGGAGTGGAGGGGTCTGGCACCCAGGGTTTGAGAACCACAGCACTGGTCATTGTCTACTGGTGCCAATGTCAGCTGCTGAGGGTGGGGCCACTGACAGTTAAGGCCCTAGCAGTGACCTTGTGACTTGAGCAATGTAGGGTTATAAGTCTTTGACTTCTAAAATGTTGAGCCATAAGCTTCTAGTTCTAGAGCCATAAACTTCTTGGCTGTTGGTATAGACCATGGGCCTTTGTTACTCAAGGGCTTAGAACTGCCCATACTAAGTCAGACCTTCAGTAGTCACAATTTCCATCCAGATAGAGGAAAGAACTCTAGCTTGCCGATTGGTAATATGTAGAGTTCTTAACCATCTCTCTTTTCATTTTTCTTATAATGAGAGAGGCTATGTTTTCAATTAAAAACAATTACTATGCCTAGACTCTTTTGAAATTATAGCTGGTTATATAACTCAGTGGTCAACAATGAGGCATAAGAAGAAAAATGTTGATAAAAGGGAATGATTTCCCCCGTGAGGCATTCTGCCCAGTCCTCACCTTCTGCTTTTCTGAGAATGTGACTGGACCACACCCACCACAACCAAGCCCCAGGATGTGATGAAAGTAGCAACATACTTGCTTCTCCAACACCATCAGACTTCCTGGAGCTGTCCGCCTCATCGTTTTCTTGTCATGTGAGAAAAATAAACCCCTGGTGTGCTTGGCCACTGATCAGGTTTCTGTTTCATAGACTTTAAAAAGAATCAAGGACAAAGAGTAATCCTATAGGAAGAAAATTAGTAGAAAGGAAAAAAACAAAACCCAAGAAGACCAAATACACATCAATAGAAAATGATGTCATTCTACTCTAAAGTTAACTTGTACTTTCACGAGGTAGCAAAATAGTCTTATTTGCATACCATACATCGCTCATGCTAAACGTACATATTTTGAAGATGAACAGTCTTTTTTTTTTTTTAGGTGTTTTGCAATGGCTTTCAGTTATAAGGTACTATGAATGTTATTGTTTGTACACATGCGTGAGAACTTCTGGAATAGTGCCAGAGGCCCTGAAGAAGAGGCTAGGTTGAATCATGGTGCGCTCAGGTAAGCACTGTGTGTCACCATGCCATTGCCCAGAGTTTCAGGGGCATCAGTGCTCCTTATAGGGCAGGATCTGCTGTAGTTGAACCTGAAATAGAAAAATGACTTTCAAATCCCTGAATCTCTCTTTTTTTATATATATATGCATGGGAATACTATATAATCCCAAATAAATGTAAATGGGCTGTTGTAGTATGCAGGCAATTAAAATTCCAAGAAATAAAAGGTATGTCATAATTTAATTGGCAGCTTTTGAATCTTTCTTCATGGTATGTAAAATAATGATGTGTTTTATAAGAAATGATATCCCAGATTTGATGAAATACTAGAATGCTCTCCTTGGCCAGGAGGGAACGTCAGCCTGCTTTTTACAGTATGGTTTGTAATAGAGCACAGGTTTTGGTGGAAGAGGCCAAATAATCTACCCCAAAGGAATGTGTTATGGATTCTGAGCAAAATGCCTCATGGAGTGTCTGGCAGTTAGGTTGCCTTAGGGACTCATCCTCCGAATTGCTCCCAGAGGCCAATGTGAACTCTGATCTGAATCTCCATTGCCTGCAAGCCCAGTTGCAAACTTGACACATATACAAAATAAGTGTTTGTGGAATGAACCCATTTCCACTTAGTTTCCTATACCATGCAGGTTAGTGTGGTGTTTTCAAGTTTTTAATTCAGGAAAATACTTTCATGAAATTTAATCTTAATAATACTTCCTAAAATTTTGTATTTCAAATACATTTCAGGACCTGTGTTCTTTTATAGACTGGAAAGTTTCTCTGTTGAGTTTTAAATGGAAGAATCTGTAATTTCAAGAGATGAAGCAAATTTCTTGATGTTGTAGAGCTACATATTGGCACAATTAAATTAGATTTTACATTCATCTATTTCAAAATGTCACGTTCTTCATATTATCTAGGAAATAAAATATACCTTTCACTCTCCAATTGATTCCCAATAAGATATGGAAAGTGTAGAGGAAGTTGTTGACAGATAATGTCAAATATCATAAGTAAATTTTGGAAAGTTCACTACATAATTTAAAGAACTAACTAATTATTGAGAAAATTATTGAGAAAAATATATAATGGGTATAAAGTCTATTGCATAAAGAACAGAATAAAACAAGTTGTTCTAATGAGTAATGAGATATCTTACCCTCATTAAAAAACTATTATGACATGGATAAAAATGGCTGCTGCATTGCCAAGATGCCTTTTAAGGCAATGAATCTTAAAAAATAATTTAAGAGGGTAGAGCCTGATTTGAGCATTTATAAAGTTTCTTCATTTCTCACATATTATTAATATAAATGTGAAGATGTAGAATCTGTGGTTGGACCTCTGTTAGAAACAGAATTGAGTATGAACAAGACTTGTTTATTTCTGTTTATTTAGAACACAGTGTAATTTATGATGTGTGATAGTTATAACTAAGGCCTAAGCTAGTCTTTGGGATATGGTTTCATCTAGACTCAAAAAATTGATTTTGCACATATTACATATGAAGGCAGGCTTTCTTGTGAACAAGAACTGCATTCTTTTTTTGTTGTTATTTATTCATTCATTTATTTATTTTTATTGTGAAAATACTGTATAGAGGGGTTACAATTACATGGGCAAGATAATGAGTACATTTCTTATCAAGCATTGTTGCCTCCTCCTTTGTTTCCCCTTCCCATCCCTTCCCATCTCCCACGACCCACCCCCCCACCTCTCCCACCCCTTGGGCCTTGAAAAATAACGTAAGAACTGCTCTCTCTCTCTGTCTTTCTCTGCTTCTCTCTGTCTCTCTCTGTTTTTAATTTGTGGGGTGGGGGGAATCAGTCAGGGGGATTAATTTAAAGCACTGTCCCTGAGCTCCATTGCTCAAGGATAGTGCTCTACCACTTTGAGTCACAGCTCTATTTCTGGTTTTCTGGTGGTTAATTGGAGATGAGAGTCTCATGGACTTTCTTGCCCTGGCTGGCTTTAATCCTTATGCCTCAATCTTCTGAGTAGCTAGGATTACAGGAGTGAGCCACCAGTGCGTGGTTTAAGAACTGCTCTCTTAACAGATTGCAAGATCACTGGACATCTTTTTTTTTTGTCTGTTGTGGGACTTGAACTCTGGGCCTGGGCTTTTCAGCTCAAGGCAAGCGCTCTACCACTTGAGCCACAGCATCACTTCCAGTTTTCTAGTGTTTAATTGCCCAGGCTGGCTTTGAACTGTGATCCTCAAATCTCAGCCTCCTGAGTAGCTAGAATTACAGGCATGAGCCACAGGTGCCCGGCTATCACTGGACATCTTGATATGCTCCTAAGCATGCTCAAGTCATTGCTTTTAGGGAAAAATGAAAAATAGGGGGGGGGGGCGAATTAAAAAATATTTAACCTGGTAATTGCATTTTTAATTTATTTTAGCATTTTTAATGAAACCCAACAAAATTGAGCAAAACCAACAAAACAAAACCTTGTTAGCTATGATTTTCAAATCTCTAATTGATCTTAAAAAAAAAAATTAGCATGAGGGCTGGGAAGGTGGCTCAGTGGTAAAGCGCTTGCCTTGCATGCATGAGGCCCTGGGTTCGATTGCTCAGCACCACATAAGCAAAAAGCAAAAAGCCGGAAGTGGTGCTGTGGCTCAAGTGGTAGAGCGCTAGCCTTGAGCTGAAGGGCTGAGGGACAGCGCCCAGGCCCAGAGTTCAGGCCCCACGACTGGACACTAAAAAAAATAAATAAATAAAAAAATTAGCATGTTGTTTTCATGATATTTAACCCATAAACCTATTATTAGATAAAAATTATCTGCTGTATTAGAAGGCCAAATTAGTTTTTGAGTGCTTTGAAATGAGAAACAGCCTCATTTTCAAGGCAAGAAAAATTAACTCTGAAGGCTATGGTCCATCCTTGTAAAGATACACCATTTTCATTTTTAAGAGTTTTCTATCTGTACATAGCATTTTAAGAATGGTTTGTTTATATTATATTTCTCTATGGAACTATGTAGGAGGTAACTCCAAATTGGGCAAGCTAATCTGAATTTTGAGTCTGATAAATAGTAGACAGGTGAGAGTGAGAATCAGAAGGCTTTGTGTCAGTTAGAAACAAATATTTTTAAAAGCCTTTCTTAGTAAAGCTTAGTCTGGTACTAAATCATATGAATCTCTAAGACTAAAAAATGGATGCATAACATATTTTCAGGTACTTCATTGTAGTGTACTAAGTGAAAATATAGCATGAATTTGGAATGCAAAATTCAATTGCCTATGAGATCAATATTAAATGAGAGTGATTTTGCCAATGGCTATCAAAGTGGCTCCCTGGACCATGGTGTCATGGAAACTTTAAACAATATAGATTCCAGAATACCACTCAAACTCACCCTACTAAAGCAGAGGTACTACCAGGCAGAACTGAGAAATTTTTGGTTTAATAAACTCTTAGCTCTGAGATCTCTCTCTTCAGAATTTTTGCTTTCAATAGACTTGCTACTTTACTACACTAAAATAAGTAAATAAGTATATAAATAAATAAAATAAATCCCAATGGGGTTATAATGCATACCAACAGTTAAGATTCACTGGGCTATGTGTTTCCCATCAAAAATGGTAAATATCCTCACTATTAGTAAAAATGCCATTGAACTAGACTTACATATAACAACTATGCATGTCAATTGATAGAAAAACACAAGAGCAGCAGAGAATAATTGACCTACTGTACATATTTGCACATCAGAACTATTACAGTGCTGTTGTCTATGCTATGTTTTTGTGTGTGTGTGTGTTTGTGTTTGTGTGTGTGTGGTACTGAGGAAGGAACCTGATAGAGAAGCATCTCCACCACTAGGTTACATCCCAGCTGTATTTACTTATTTATTTACTTACTTTAAATTTCTTTATTGAGATTAAGTGATTACATACATTTTACATTATTGTGGAATTATGATACTTAGCAAAGTCACAACTACATTTTAACTTTCACAAGACAAATTGTCATTATCATGGTCTATAAAGCTTGTGAACTCTACAAACTTTGACAATACAACTATTTCTTCCAAATTGAGTGATATGTACATTTCTTTCCTTTTGCTTAGTGTAAGCTGTACAGTGTAAGATGTATTTAAGTGGGAGAAACCATTTGGAAGATTTGGAAGTCTTAGAGAATACACTTCCTTATCATTGAGGAAGGCAGAGAGATTCTTATAGAAAGGAATAAAAACAGTTATTCCTAATGTATGGAACTACACAAAAGAAAGACTAAATTTATGAGGAATTTTATATCCACTTGGAAAAGTAAAACTAAGTGATAATAATAAGAAATGTGAAATAAGGTAAAACTACAGCTAAAACCTAGAGTATGCACCAACCTTAATGGAGACATTCCAAACCCAGTCCGTTTTCAGACCAGGAAGCCGAGTTTCAGCCACTTGGACCACATATAATGAAAACCTTTAGTTAATAAGATAAGAAAAGACACTATAAATTACTGGAGAATGAAGACAAAAATGTCCTTATTTACATAAATTATTATTTACATAAATGCAAGCATTAAGAAACTAGTAACATGAGAAAAAGGACTTTAAAAAGAGCATAAATAAATGGAGCAATATGTTTAATATTGTATTCAAATTTTTTGTAAGTTTGTTTATTGTAAGAATACTGTACAGAGAGGTTACAGTTATATGAGCAAAGTAATGAGTACATTTCCTATCCAACATTGTTGCCTCCTTCTTTATTTTTATCACCCAATCTATGCATTTTATCCAGTCTAGTTAAAAATCCCAGTAGTACTCATTAATTTAAAAAATTAAATTTGAAATTTATATAGAAAGATAAAGGTCCGTGAATGATTAAAATAATATTTTTTAAAGGAGCTAAGAGAGGAGTTGTCTAAATAAAAATTAAGACACATTATAAATATCGTCACAAATGTACTATTGGCATATGAATACATTGACAGGCAACAGAATGAAATAGAATCTAGTAAGTAGATAAAAACGTACATAATTGAGTTAGTGTCAATCTTTAGTAGAAGGAATAGAAAAATAGGTTAACACATGAAAAATGAATTTGAAATTGATATTATGTACTATGTTTAAAGAGAAAAGTAAAAACAGCATGCTACTTCAGTGTATTAAAGGATTAAATTTGTAAGACAGTGTAAAGCTTTTATAGAAGAAAATACAGTAATTTACCTTTGTGATCCCATTTGGGGAAACACCAAAAGCATCCCAAAGCAGAAATGTGAAGAGAAAAAAAATTAACATGTTTGGCAATATGCAAATATAAATGTTCTGTTTAAAAAGGTCTCTAAAAGCAAAAAAAAAAAAAGAAGCAGATATATGCAGAAAGAAGACATTTGTAATGTGAAAGTACACACACATACACACACATATATGCATATATATATCCATATGGACTCACAAAAGCATGGGACAGTAATCAACTAACAAGCATATGAACAGGTGCTTACTAATTTAAGCAATCATGGGATACCATCATCAAAATTACAAAAAGTTGTCAGCCTTGGAATAACAGGTATTCATAATGTCATCTGCTGTTAGAAGTAAGATGTTGGGTCACAACTGGCAGTACTTTGTAAAATTTAATATTTGCATAACTCTGGTCCAACATCTCCGCTGGTGTAAAGCCCAGAGAAACTCTGCCTGTGTCCATAGACTTGTTCCGTGCCATACTAGTTCAGTTATTGAAATACAGGAGATGGCTATGTGTGCTTTTCTTTTTTTTTTTTGGGTCCGGTCGTGGGGCCTGAACTCTGGGCCTGGGCGCTGTCCCTCAGCTCTTCAGCTCAAGGCTAGCACTCTACCACTTGAGCCACAGCGCCACTTCTGGCCTTTTTTTTTTTTCTTATGTGGTGCTGAGGAATTGAACCCAGGGCCTCGAGCATGCAAGGCAAGTGCTCTACCACTGAGCCACCTTCCCAGCCCTATGTGTGCTTTTCTACAGTGGAATATTTAAGTGTTAGCCTGCCAGCAAACTGTGAAACCTAGACTCCCAATAAACAATCATCTTCGTACTTTAATTCTGAACAAACCAAAGAATAAAGATAAGAATAAATATAGTGCTTTCATTATTGAGTGCCCTGGAAGGTACTAGTGTGGGAGAAAAGGGGCATACTCCACAATGGGCCCAGTAACCTGTGGAACTTTACATCTGAGCAGAACCCTATACAAGCAACCAAGACCTACAAGGAAGAGGGACAGGACAGGGCAGAGCATGCTTAGACATTCTCAGATTTACCCATCAAGAAGTAACTGTCAGCCAGAGGCAAAATAAAAACCAGGGCAGAAAGGTCTTTCAGGGGTAAGTAACATGCCATTTGAGAAGACTAATGGCATTATCTAAAAGGGTAATGTTGATTTTTAAAACGTCAGTATCGGCTGTATTGAACGATACAACTTGTAGTTCAATATCATATGTGTAAAGCTAAAAACACGTGCAAAGCAAATATAGATTACTTTAAGGGATATCTACTTAAGGAAATAGATGGAAAGTAGATTTGCAAAGAAGAGTGTGCGTGTTTTGAGATGTCTAAGGGAAATTCTAAAACATCAGGGATTTCCATAGAGATATCAATGCAATGTGAGTTGAAAGGAGGCCAGATGGACAAGACACTCTTGTACTTCTGTAGTTACCAAGAAATGGTCCATCATTTGCTTTCATAACTGTGACCAAAAGAAATATTCAAAAATCCATCCATAAGAAAACACATGAGAATTCAAAGAACAGGGTTTTTGAATATTCTCTAGTGCTTGGAAGTTTTTCAATGACAATCTAAAAGGTAAAATTCTTTCCTGCCTAATATATGTAAAAGAAAATGTTTAAAAAGAGTGGTTATGATAATGTTTTCAAATTATGGATTCAAGACAAAATTTGAAGTCGATCTTCTTGGCTCTTGTGCAACTTTAAAGTCAAATGAATCACAATGTTTACTCTTACCTGTCAAATTAGCCAAGCCTTGCTTTCATATTTGGTCAAATGACACTCTGGACCTTTTATTTTTATTTTATTAAAAAATTAGTTTAATTGTTATTATAAAGGTGATATATTGAGTGTACGTAAAATTTTTAAGTCTTAGCTGGGCTCACGCCTATAATCCTAGCTATTCAGGAGGATGAGAAATGAGGATCATGTTTCAAAGCCATCCAGGACAGAAAAGTCTGTAAGACTCTGAGCTGGAAGTGGTGCTGCCCAGCAAAAAAAAAAAAAGAATTAAATTAAAAAAAAAATAAGTCTTAGGAGAGTTCTTCATTAGGAGATAGGATGTAGTGGGAGGGAAGGAACAGCAAATCAGAAACTTCTCGGAGGCCCTTGGTGACCTTTGAACCTAGAGTTGAGGCTGATAGGAACACAGTTCTGGGTTCTTAATATTTGTCACCAGTGCTGGAGACAGGTTGCTACTAATCCCGATCATTTTGTTCCTTCACTAGAACCTAAGGGGATGCGTGCACACACAACCGGTTTTGCTATTTTTGTTGCATGTCGATCTTATGAGCAATCTGCTGGTTAACTGTCCCTGGGACTAGGGTCCCAGCAAAGGGGTCCTCCATCTTCCAGCTGGGGTGATGGGTGGGGGGTCCTCTCTGGCTCAGGACTCTTGGGATCTCCTGTTTAGGCTGCCTGTTCTGCGCCATCGCCTAGCTAGAAGGAGACAGAGAAGTGCTCAGCCCTGGGGTAGACAGATGGTATTTCTTTGGCGTGTGCATGCAGGGGGAGGGGAGTGGTGGTAAGAAGAAGCCACAGTAGCCACTTGACAGGCTCCCTGCGGGCAAGCATTTGCATGGCGAGCGCCTGCTGCCATCTGGGGAACTTCAGCTCATTGGGGAAGAATCAGTGTCTCAGTCTGGATATGCACTGGGGGCCTTTGCGCAGTGCAGTCAGTGTCTGAATCTTCCATCCCCGGGTCAGGGGAAGAACAGAGCAAGAGGCAAATCAATCTGGAGGAAAACCTGGTTTGGAGGGGGCATCCCTGCCCCAGAGACAGCCCCGGAGCAAGATGTGCCCACACAGGCCCAGCACTTCACAGTGGAGTAGGTCAGCCCGGGCTGTCACCTTTGGAGCATGGGTTTGTTTATCCACCAGTAGTTGGTGGAGGAAATGTAGACCGCAGAAAGAGGAAAGAACTCAAACAAGTACCCTCTTTCCCATGACCTCCAGACAGAGAGTTCAGTAAGGCAAAAGGCTGACCATACACCCCGGGGAGCCTGTTCTCAGGCCAAAGAGCCATGCATGATAAACACGTGTGCATGTGCGGGCCACTTAATTAAACACAGAAAGGATGGCTTCCCAGCTGCTGAGATGTTTGTGCATTTAAAGCAAAATATATTTCGAAGTGTGAAAAAATTTAACAAAACCTTGAATGTGTGTGTGTGTGTGTGTGTGTGTGTGTGTGTATTTATCTTTAATTATCTGGGAAGAGTATCAAGTCCTTTTTCTTAAAAGTTTTCTCTAAAACTTCTGCAATGGATATTTAAAAATTTGCAGGAACAATTGCTACCTGAAAGAGACATTTTGTTAGGAGATCATATCTTATAGTAATAGTAATAAGTTAGCAGTGCAGTAGTGGCTAAATTAGGCCTAGTTTCACCTACATTAAGTGGTAAACAATACTAAGAAAGTGCTAGGAAGCTGGTTCTGGTGCCTCACTCCTGTAATCCTGGCTAGTAAGGAGTCTGAGATCTGAGGGTCAGGATTTGACATTTGAAGACAGTAACAGCAGAAAAGTCTATGAGATTATCTCCAATTAATCAACAAAAAGCTGGAAATGGAACTGTGGCTCAAAGGTAAAGGACCAGCCTTGACTGAAACAGCCAAGCAAGAGTGGGAGGAGCCAAAAGCTCTGATTTTTTTATGCCCACCTTTGGGGGGGAAGGGGAGGAGGTAGGAGAGGGGAAGAGGGAGGAGAGGGGAGAGGAGGAGAAGGAGGAGGCTACAGGTTCCATGTATACTAACCATGGGCTAATCAAATCCTTAAGTGTAATATGGTATTTACTGCTGATGCTATATGTAATTTCAAGGTGGAAACCAAATTCATGCCCATTACTTGGCCATGCGTGTGTCCATGTTCTGTGACTAAATTTTAAATTATCTGGAGATAGATTTTCTGCCTCTATTGTGTGATTAATACTGAAAATTGGGTATTCCAAGTAACTTGTTTACATTAATGTCAAACTCAGAAAAATAACTGTTACTGAAAGCCTCAAGACATCTCAAACAGGGAAACAATTTTAAATATTTAACTATTAATTTTATTAATTTGTGGCATCTACTTGGTCTTCTTCAGAAAGTTGAACCGATGGTTTGGCATTCCCATTTTTTGCTTTAGCTACATGAGCTGTTTAACTTTATATTCAATAAAAAAAATTAATCATTTTTTTTTCTTCCAAAGACACTACCCAATGAGCTAGTTGAATTTCTGGACAAAACTGAAATGTTCATGTGTGCTGATAAGAAGTGAAGGCATATAGACATCTGGTTTGAATAAATATGCTTACTTGCTTTTGTGTATTTCACTCTATGTAGTTTGGAAAATGTATGTTAAGGCCTAATTGTATCTCCCAGGAAAGATACTGTGGCATTTTAACCCTTAGTATTTCAGAATGTAACCTAATTGGGACACAGGGTCTTCAAAGAGGCCAGCAAATTAAAATGAAGTTTTTAGGTGTGTCTTAACTCAGCGTGATTGATGGTTTTATAAAACATAAGGGTGGAGAGAGGATTAGGGCAATACCTGCCTGGAAGAATACCATCCAAAGATGAAGACAAGTGGATGGTGTTTCTTCAAACCAAATACTGTCAGGTTGCCAGAGAACTACCTGAAACCAGGCAAGAGGCAAGGAATAGAGGGAAAGCCAACCCTGCTGACATCTTGGGTTTGGATTTTAAAACTAGGCTTCAGAATACATTTCTGTATTCTGTCTAATTTCTGTTTAATTAAGGTGCCTACTTTGTGTCACTTTTTTTTGTGACAGCCCTAACTAACTAATACAATGCACTTATTGCAACAATATCTGGAGAACAGTTTCTTATGGATTTTGAAACTAGTATTGGACACATACACACATACATATATGCTTAAACATATATTCTAAAGTGTATATTTTAATGTTTTTTTTGCATATTTTTTGGGTATCATAGTAAAACAAAAATGTGCTTGAAAGAGGTCTCCTAGGAATTTGTGTGTTATACACAGGATCACCGATGGTTTGAAAACTGAACTGGTTTTTGGACTTTAATCTTATTAAAGGATGGCTTTTGAAACAATTTTCAGGATTATTACGTTACACGAATGTACATGTAGGGTAAGGAATTGTGTGAAGAACATTTATGAACCTCACTAGGCAAAGGCCTTTATGAGTGATCCTCTGCCTCTATTGTCTGCCTCTATTGTATGATTAAGTGTGAAAATTAGGTAGTCAAAGTAACTTGTTTACTTTGAAAAAAAAATTGAAAAAAATTTGTCTTTTGCTAATGGTGAGTTCATAGACTCAGAGTACATCTTTCTTCCTTATTGGCAAACTACCTTAAAAACTCTCCCTTCCCTTTTTAAGTCTCTTAAAACAGAAGACTTCATAACTTCCCAGCATTTGGGTCTCCTAAAGAAAAATATCTCTTCCTAAAATCAAAGTGTAGTTTCTCTTTTTCTTTCACGTGTATGCTAGAACTTTCTTATATTCAGTAAGAAATAAAGAGCCTATTGCTACCACCTATCATGTACTTTCATACTTTCATATGGTGGTGAAATATGAAAAATCACAGATAAAATATTTTAGTACCTTTAGTTTCAAAGTAAGATTATATGCTGAATATTGTTCTTATTCTTTGATATAGGGGGAAGAGAAGTAGGGTGATTTAAACATGTTGTTTGAGCAAAGGAAGCTAAAAAGAAATAATCATAATTTTAAGGGAGAAAAAAAATAAGAAATGGTGACAGGGCTTAAGTAGATTACATTGTGTTTGGGTTCTGTTAATTATTGCTACCAGACTGCAAGCAGTTGCAAAGATCCCCTTGAGATTATTTCCAATCTATTTACGGACTCTTCAGAGGCAAACTTATGAGAATGTCGTTTTTTATGATGTTCTCTTTCAACTTTCATTTTCAGTGGCTCACAATTAGTTGCTTGGAATGAGGATGTATATTAGGCTAAATATGCAGGGGTCATACTTTTGTGACCTACTTCCTTCTTCTTGGTCAAATAACTTGGAAAGAATTCTTTCCAGATTCCCTTTGTCTGTTGTGTTAATTGACAATGACATCTTTTCAACTCTCTTGGTTTCATAGTGCTCTGTAGTTTTAAGTAGCTATTTCCTATTTGGAGGAATCCATTATCCTGTCTACAAGAATGTGGATGGATTGGTGAGGCAGCCGGAAACTAGTCAGTAATTCGTGGGGATTAAGACTGAGACAAGAAGAGAGAGTAAAAGATGGATGAAAAATGAAAAGATGAATGAAAAATTAACCCCAAGTGGGTTGGAACTGAAAGTTGGGTGGATTTCTTTGGGGAAAAATGGCTTTTTTTTTTGTCAGAGATCATTTAGGTAGTATCATCTTCCTGCAGATTCCCCATGGATGTTTTGGTCTCCTCCATTAGAAATCATGGATAGCTCCATTTACTTACAGTTTCCCTTCTAAGTAAGAGATATTTTGATTCTATTCATCAGTGCCTGTGGAATTGAATTTTATACCTTCCCTCATGGCATCATATGTCTATTTGAGAAGCAAAGGGTTTCCTAAGTTCCCTCAAATAGCCTCTGTGTTAGCCAGAGGACAGCATGTGATGTTTCCCCATCTGGCATGCAAGTTGCCACTTGGCTGCTACCTGTGCTACTACCCAGGATCCTTTCCACCTCATCCAATGTTGACTGTTAAATCACTTCTATCACCACCTCCTCCTCCCCCTCTTCCTCTTCCCTCTCCTCCCCCTTCCCCTCCTCCCTCTCCTTCCTCTCATCTCCTTCTTCCCCCTCTTCCCCCTCCCCCTTCCCCTCCCACTTCTACTCCCCCTCATCTCTCTCCTCCCCCTCCTCCTCCTCCTCCTTCTTTTTCTCTTTCTCCTGGCTTCTGCCTCTTCTCCAGTGGCAGATGTTGGGGTGGGAATCTCTTCAGGAGCCAAACATTTGCTATTACCACTTTGGCATAGACTCAAACTCTTCTCCACTGACAAAATATAAGAATGGATTATACCCTCCTCTAAGGACAGCATATATCCCGTCTCTCCTTTGCCCCTACTCCTAGCTCTTCCCATGCTATTAACTCACCTTAACCTGACCCTTAGATCTACTTTGGAGTGTGTTGGACTGGAGCCACATTACCCACTGTGCTGCTTCCCACTGCCAGTCTTCCCTGAAGAGATCTTTTGTGAGTCCTCCCTTGGATGAGAAAGAGGGTTGGTTTATATTTCTTTAATTAGCTGAAATAAAATCTCTTCCTGAAGTGCTTCTGGTCCTCAGACATACAAATCCTGGAGCATTAGTTTTTTGCAGCTTGAGTATGATTACAGAATTGGTAGATGTAACACACAAAGGGACTACCAGAAAACTGGGTTGGAGATGTGAAGGGATGTTACATTTTGATGAAGAAGGAACAGCTTTAAGGTCATGATGGTTTTAGTGCTGGACGTAATCTTAGAGTCAGTATTTATTTTACAAATGACGGAACTAAAAGTGTCTAATAGTTTGTTATGTATTGTTTATACAGTATGTTGTTGTCTGTAATGTTGATACTCTATAAAACATACACTGTGAAATTTATTGTAAGTGTTAGGAATTTATACTCATTGTTCATATGTCTACGCTGTGAGTCTATGAATCTTAGAAACAAAGTATTTCATTTGAATGAGACTCTAAGGGTTTTAAGATCCCCTCTTGGTCATGGGCTTAGCATATTTTACACATGGCATCAAAAAACAGTTTATTCTTAGTGCTTGAAAGGCTATGGCAATAATTATAGGCAGAAGCATTATTCAAATCTATAATTTATTCACTTATTCAACATGAATATACTGAATATTTGTTTTAAAATTTTCAGCACTAAACTACATGCTTAGTACATAATACAGAACAAAATAGGATTCCAGATGTTCAAATGAGTGAACTATGTTTTAATTTAATGGGCCAGTGAATATGATCTTGAGTCTATTTTTGTTTTGTTTTTTTCTTCTTTGTTTTTATTTTTCCTTTTCTCTAATGTGACTATCATTACTAAATATTAGATACCCAAGTACATTAGTTAGAATGTATTTGGCTTTGAGTGAAAGAAAAGTCAATTAAATTCAGAGTAGCTTAAATAATAAGAGGAATTTATTGGCTCAGTAACTCAAGAGTCCAGCTGGAGAGTGGGCTTCCAGCATGGTTTAATTAGGGCTCCAGGTCAACTGCTCCGTGACTCTTTCAGCTCTGTCCAATTCCATGCATGTGTCACGCCAGTTCCTAGTGGGACATGCATAATTACAAGATCAAGATGGGGAAGAAATAGTGTGATACATTTTCCCTCATATGCAGAGGAGGAAAAAGTATTCCTAGCTTAGAATTACACGTAAAATTCTGGCCATTACCCTGACTGAATGGGATTAGGACACAGGTAAAAAACTGAACCAACTATTGTGGACAGGGTTGATTTAAACCAATGTAGAGCTGAACACTGGAGATGGAGAAGAAATCAGTTTCCCTCAAAATAGAGGGGTTTTTTGTTTTTGTTTTTTTAGGAAGGGATAGGAGAAGATACTTGAGCCAAATCTGAGTGCTACTGAAAGTAGGAAATGAGAGAGAAAAAAATCATCAAACTTTTACCCAACAATTGTTTGAACTATATCAGGTTCTATGGATGTTCTGGGTTATTACTCACACATAATGAGTTAAACAGTAATCTGACTTACGGAATTACAAACTCTTTGAGCAATAAAGTTTAAAAATTACATTACAATGTTTGAAGCAATAAAGAAAAGAAAAAGATAAAATATTCAACTAAAGAAAATAAAAACAAAAAGCAGTATTCTACAGCAAATAAATAGAGTAAATGAAAGAAGTGAATAAAAACAAAAGCAGAAATTAATTAGTTAGAAAAGAGAAAAGATATTTTCCTTTTATGTTATATTAGACCATTTACTTGTAAACCAATTCTATACACTGAGAAAACCCAAATAAACAGGATAATAGCAGCAGCATAAACAAAATCAAGCCAGGGAGGATTTGGGAGTCACTTCCCCAGAGACAAAAGAATGACCCCCTACCTTTGACAACATCTTTCATCTTAAAATACTGGCCAATTAGAAACTTGGGTGACCAAGGCTGAGAAGCTAAGAACTTATGCAAAGTGCTGGTTGCAAAAAAAGGCTGAGAAGGTAAGAGGATCTGGCAGTCTTATGGAGCTGAGATGACACAAACTGGAACTAAGTCAACAAAAGAGTTATCCCTGGAAAATTAATACTCTCCCTTAAGTTACACCGTAGGCATGCATGTTTATTGGCCAGCTATCACAAGGAAAATAATTTAAGTTTTGAGTCAGCAATGAAATAGATTAAGGTGTTATACCACAGTCTTATATCACTGTCCAAGCAAAATTAATCATTGCTGGAGTGAGACAAGCAGGGGTGAGAAACATCATCCTTAGGGCCTTATATCGACCCTGAAACCATTTGGCACATAGCAAGATAGATATATGTGATTCTTATATGCTTTTCACTTAGGCTGCACCTGGCTATCTACTTGTATTGATAATTTTTTGTAGCCCATGAATGATGTCATAAATATTCCAAATGGCCTTTGGCAGAAAAAGAGTCCTTTACTCCTGGTAGAGCTTCCAAATACACTTCTGTACATAATGTTTGACAATACATTAAAACAACCAGTTGGACATTTGGATGACAAAGCAAGAGAAAACAATTCAGTAAGAAGACAGAATTGTACCTACAGAAGCTCAACATGTTGGAATTTTGGGAATGGATGAAATTATATGTTACAGTAGGGAGTAATTCAATCATTCTAGTTTGCTTTGGACTTTCTGAGTTCTATCACTGTGGTCCTATGTATCATGAAGTTGTATGGTCCTAGGAAAAGTTGGTCATTTAAATTGGGGAAAGGTCACTGTAATAATGAATATAGTAAATATATTGATTGAAGGTCAATAGGACCTTATGGGGAAAATTATAATTTTCCTGAGTACTACAAATAAAATTCTGAATTAACGGAGTAGTGTGGTAAAAGTGTGACCTTAGGGGAAGGGAGGAGTTGGGGAGGTGGGGAGGAAAGGATGGTAGGGGAAAAATAAAGGAGGTACAACAATGGGAAAAAAAAGTGTGACCTTAGCCTTAGAAGTATGTAAGTTTTTATGAATTAGCACATAATTTAAGTGCAATCATAGTTTAAAAAATCCAAGTGGATTACAAAAAAGTAAGTATAGATGTTTTATTTATTATATGAATAAAACTTTAATTCAGGGGAAAGATCAAAGTAATCAAAAGGATGCTGGATGAACTGTTTACAGTTTCAAATAGAAAAAAAATGTTAGACTAGATAAAAGAAACTGTAAAATAGGGTACTTTTACCCTATTATAAATAAATAAATAAATAAAAATCTACCCATCTTCCTTCTTCCCAACAGCTAAGACCCTGAAGAAAATAGAGGTAACTCCAGTAAGAACATCTTTTACAGTAAAAACCAAAAATGATAAGATAAATACTGAGGTATCGAGGAATATTTATAAATTTGAAACAAATGTATATACCACAAACAAAACCTAGGCATTTATTTTTTTTTTTTTTTTTTATTGTAAAGCTACTATACAGAGGGTCACAGTTACATGAGTGAGGTTATGAGTACACTTCCTCTTGAACATTGTTACCCCCCTCCATTGTTTTCCCCCTACCATCCCCTCCCTCCCTCCCTTCCCCGAGGTTCTTTTTTTTTTTTTTTTTTGATTGTGATTAAATGATTACATAATTTCAAAGTCACAAGTTCATTCTAACTTCCCTGGAGCAAATTGTCTACCACAGTCTGTAATATATAACAGTGTTCACATGTTATATACCATATTTGTGATCAGCAGCATGAGGATATTTAGTAGTGGTTCAACCAGATGAGCGGGAGTTCTTTGTTTCTTAAGTCCTGTTAGTTTTGTCGTATCACTAACCTTTTGGATTTAGCATCCACTTATGAGGGAGACCATGTACCGTTTGTCTCTTCGTTCTTGGCTTACCTCGCTCAACATGATTCCTTCTAGCTCCATCCATTTCCCTGCAAATGCCATTATTTTGTCATTTCTAATGGCTGCATAATATTCCATTGTGTATAGATACCACAATTTTTGGATCCATTCATCTGTGGTGGGGCACCTAGGTTGTTTCCATATCCTAGCTATTGCGAACAGTGCTGCAATAAACATGGAGGTGCACGTGTCCTTGTATATTGGTTCCTGTTGTTCAGGGTAGATGCCTAGAAGTGGTATGACTGGGTCGTAAGGGAGGTCAATCTTTAGCTTTCTAAGGACCCTCCAGACTGCTTTCCAAAGTGGTTGTATAAGTGTACATTCCCACCAGCAGTGTAATAGGGTTCCTCTTTCTCCACATCCCCTCCAGCATTTGTCGTTGGCTGATTTGTGGATGTGGGACATTCTGACTGGGGTAAGGTGGTATCTCAGGGTTGTCTTTATTTGCATTTCCTTCACCACCAGGGATGATGAACATTTCCTCATGTGTTTCTTTGCCATTTTTATTTCTTCATTTGAGAAGTCCCTCTTTAGTTCCCTTGCCCATTTAGTAATTGGTTTGTTAGGTTTGGGAGGGATTAGTTTCTTGAGTTCCCTGTATATACAGGATGTTAACCCCTTGTCTGATATATTGCTGGTAAATATTTTTTCCCAATTAGTTGGTTGTCTTTCTAGCTTAGTTGCGATAGATTTAGCTGTGCAGAAGCTTTTTATTTTAAGGTAGTCCCATTTGTCGAGTCTCTCTCCAACTTGTTGTGACCCTGGGACTCTGTTCAGGAAGTTCCTTCCTGTGCCTATTAGTTCAAGTGTCTCTCCTACTCTGTCCTGCAGTAGTTTCAGAGATTCAGGTTTAATGTTAAGGTCTTTAATCCATTTTGAGTTGATGTTAGTGCATGGTGATAGGCTGGGGTCCACTTTTAGTTTTCTGCATGTGGCTGCCCAGTTTTCCCAGCACCAGCGGTTGAAGAGGCTGTGTTTCTTCCATTGTATGTCTTTGGCTCCTTTGTCGAATATCAGCTGGCTGTAGGCCTGTGGATTTATATCTGGATCTTCTATTCTGTTCCATTGGTCTTCGGGTCTGTTTTTGTGCCAGTACCATGCTGTCTTTGTGATTATAGCTCTGTAGTAGAGTTTGAAGTTCGGCATGGATAGCCCTCCCATATTGTCTTTATCCCCTAGAATTGTTTTGGCTATTCTAGGTCTTTTGTTGTTCCATATAAATTTTTGGACTGTTTTCTGTATTTCAGTGATGTACGTCATTGGGATTTTAATAGGAATTGCATTGAATTTGTATATTAATTTTGGAAGTATCACCATCTTTACTATATTAAGTCGGCCTATCCAGGAGCATGGGAGGTCTTTCCATTTCCTAGTGTCTTCTGCAATTTCTTTCTTTAACTTTTTATAGTTCTCATTAAATAGTTCTTTTACATCTTTGGTTAGGTTAATTCCTAAATATTTTATTTTTTGGGAGGTTATTGTGAATGGGGTTGCTCCCTTTATTTCCCTCTCTTCCTGTGCGTTATCAGTGTATAGGAAGGCAACTGATTTTTGTGGGTTTATTTTGTATCCTGCTATTTTGCCGAAGTGACTTATGATTTCTAAAAGTTTGGGGATGGAGTTTTTGGGATCGTGGAGGTATAGTATCATGTCGTCTGCAAAAAGGGATAGTTTCACTTCTTCTTTCCCTATGCGGATCCCTTTAATGTCTTTTTCTTGCCTTATTGCCCTGGCTAAGGGTTCTAGGACTATGTTGAAGAGGAGTGGAGACAGTGGACATCCTTGCCTTGTTCCTGTTTTTAGGAGGATTGGTTGTAGCTTTTCCCCATTAAGTATAATATTGGCTATTGGTCTGTCATAAATGGCTTTTATTGTTTTTAGAAATGTTCCTTCTATTCCTATTTTCTCCAGAGCTTTTAGCATGAATGAATGTTGAATTTTATCAAAGGCCTTTTCTGCATCTGTGGCGATAATCATGTGATTCTTGACCTTGGCTCTGTTGATATGCTGGATTACATTTATTGACTTACGTATGTTAAACCATCCCTGTGTCTCTGGGATGAAGCCTACCTGATCATAGTGTATTATTTTTTTTATGTGTTTCTGGATTCTGTTAGCTAGAATCTTGTTAAGGATCTTTGCATCTGTGTTCATCAAGGAGATTGGCCTGTAATTCTCCTTTTTGGTTGGGTCTTTGCCTGGTTTGGGGATGAGTGTGATATTGGCTTCGTAGAATGAGTTTGGGATAGCTCCCTCCTTCTCTGTTTCTCTGAAGAGCTTGAGGAGTATGGGTATTAGTTCTTCTTTAAAGGTCTTATAGAATTCTGCTGTGAATCCATCTGGTCCTGGGCTTTTTTTTGTTGGAAGACTTTTGATAGCTTCCTGTATCTCATTATAGGATATTGGCTTATTTAATTGGTTAACTTCTTCTTTGCTCAGTTTGGGTAACTTGTATTTCTCTAAAAATGCATCCATTTCCGCCAGATTTTCTTCCTTTAGAGAGTATAGCTTTTGAAAGTAGTCTGTTAGAATTGTTTGGATATCTTGGGTACGTGTTGTGATGTTTCCCGTGGCATCCCTAATCCTATTAATATGGGTTTCCTCTCTTCTTTTTTTAATTAATCTTGCCAACGGGCCATCAATTTTGTTTATTTTTTCAAAGAACCAGCTTTTTGTTTGGTTTATTTTGGTTATGGTTTTCTGATTTTCTAATTGGTTAATCTCTGCTCTCAATTTGGTTATCTGGCTTCGTCTAGTAGCTTTAGGTCCCATTTTTTCTTGTTTTTCTAGCTGTTTTAGTTGCAACATGAGATTATTTACTTGGTCTGTCTCCATTCTCTTGATGTGGGCACTGAGGGCAATAAATTTGCCCCTCAGGACTGCTTTTGCTGTGTCCCACAAGTTTCTTTGTGAGGTGTTTTCATTTTCATTGAGTTCTAGGAAATGCTTTATTTCTTCTCTGATCTCTTCTGTTACCCAGGCCTTGTTAAGGAGTGTGCTGTTCAATTTCCATGTATTAGAGAAATTTCTGCGGTATGCTTTGTTATTGAGAGCTAGCTTGATTCCACTGTGGTCAGATAGGATACAGGGGATTATGTCGATCCCTTTGTATTTGCTTAAGTTCCTTGAATGAACTATGATATGGTCTATTTTGGAGAAAGTTCCATGAGCTGCTGAGAAGAATGTGTACTGTGTTGTTTTAGGGTGAAATACTCGGTAGATGTCAGTTAATTCCGCTTGAAGTATGGCCTCACTTAATTCGGTAGCTTCTTTGCCAATCCTCTGGTTGGTAGACCTGTCCTTTGGTGAGAGTGGCGTGTTAAAGTCTCCTAGTATTATCGTATTGGGATCTATTTTATTCTGTAAGTTTGAGAGCATTTGTTTAACATATCTGGGTGCACCGATATTTGGGGCATATAAGTTGATGATGGTTATATCCTCCTCTTGGATTGTTCCCTTTATTAATATGTAATGTCCGTCCTTGTCTTTCTGTACTGATTTTAATGAAAAGTTTATTTTGTCAGATATCAGGATAGCTACACCTGCTTTCTTATTGGGGGAATTTGATTGGTAGATCCTTTTCCACCCCTTCACTCTGAGTTTGTTTGTATGTTTGGCTGAGAGGTGGGTCTCCTGAAGGCAACAGATGGATGGGTCTTGTTTTCTGATCCAGTCCTCAGTTCGTTTTCTTTTAATTGGCGAATTCAGCCCATTTATATTCAGAGAAAGTATAGAGAGATGCATTGTTGTCCCTGCCATTCCGTTTTCCTAAGTTTTTCTTCTTTCCTTTCCTCCTGTGCTTGCTCAGTTAGACTTTGAGTAATGCCTGTTTGGGGCAGGTCCCAGTTCCTGGTTGCTTTCTTCAGGTTGTGTCCCCCCTCTTAGAATTCTTTGTAATGCTGGCTTAATGTTTATGTATTCATTTAGTTTTTCTTTGCTATTAAAAGTTTTCAGTTCTCCATCGAATGTGAATGCTAGCTTTGCCGGGTATATCAGTCTGGGTTGGCAGTTATTGGCTCTCAGGGCTCGTATGGTGCTTTCCCAGGCTTTTCTTGCATTCATTGTTTGTGTGGAGAGATCTGCAGTGATTCTAATTTTTTTCCCGTTGTAGTATAGCTCCTTCTTCATTTTTGCTGCATGCAGGATTGTTTCCTTATTATTCAGATCCATCATTGTTACTATTATGTGCCTAGAAGTGTTTCTCCTGGGATCTTGCTTGTTGGGTGTTCGATAAGCTTTTGTGATGTAGTTAAGATGGTCGTTTTTGAGGTGGGGAAAATTTTCATTGACTATCTTGTTAAATAGGTGTTGCATTCCCTTGCTCTGGAATTCCTCACCTTCGTCCACTCCGATTATGCGAAGGTTAAATTTTTTAGCATTATCTGCTTGCTCTTGAATTTCCCTTTGGTTTAATTTGAGTGATTTTTCCATATCTGTCACTTTTTGGTCCAGTTGGTGTATTCTGTCTTCTGTATCTGACACTCTACCTTCCATTTCATTCACTCTGTTGACCGTGGCTTCTATTGTGGTTTGCATGATGGAAATGGATCCCTTTATGGATTCAATGTTGGTTCTCAGAGTACTGATCTCACCTCTCAATGAGGTGATATCAGTATGCATTACCTCTAATTTGGCGTTTATCTCACTTCTTACTGAGGTTTGTGCAGCTTCTATTTTTGCATCCAATTTTTGTTTGATATCCTGTATATCTTTTGATAGTTCATCCTTGTGCTCTTTCAATTTCTGATCCATTTCTCGCTTTATTTCTTGAGTCATTGCCTCCAGCAACCCTTGGATGTAGTTTTTGTCTTCCATTCCTGCTTTGCTCCCACTGGGGCTCTCCCCTGCGTGGCTGCTGGCTTTTGAGGTGAGCTTGCTGTCCTGGGTAGTGGTAAACCTTGTGATTTTTCTCTGTGATTTTCGCATGGGGGTTCAGGAGACTGCTCTTCAATCTTGTTTTGGTGTGTCTGTCTTTGCTTGGTTGCTGATTCTGTATTGGTAGAGAGAGTCTGTGTCTGATCTGGATTCTGTTGGGAGCCTATTTCCAGCTGCTATTCACTTAGGATTCTCAGCTCTCTGCTGTAGCAATTCCCGCCTTTGGAAGGGTTGAGCAGCCTAGACTGCTTGTGTTTGCTCCTGCGGGTGCTCTTGGGAAGATCAGATGCTCTGGATGCACTCTCCCAAATACTGGAGTCTGCTATGGGCTCCTGATGTGTTTTTGTTTGTTTTGGGCTGGTTGTGGGCTTGAACTCTAGGTTTGGGTGCTGTCCCTCAGCTCTTCAGCTCAGGGCTGGCACCCTACCATTTGAGCCACAGCCCCACTTCTGACCCTTTTTGCTTTGTTCAGGCGCCGGTCCCCTGGCCTGGTTCCGGCCCCAGCCTGGAGCGCGCTCGTTAGGCCTGTGCTAATGTGTATACCACCTTGGTTATGCAGCCTGGAGGACACAGTTCAAATTTCTTCTACTGTTGGTAGTCTTGACCCAGGGGCACTGTTCCTGGCTTGAGCATTTAAGCTCCCTTCCCGGGGCGCTCTTGCTCTGGCCTGGCCAGCAGAGTGTGCTCCACCGGCTGGTGGGGCTCTCGAACAGTTCCCAGTTTTAGTGGGTCCTGTGGTCCGGGTGTTGGGGTAGGGAGTCTAGGTCAGGGTCTGGGGATTCCCTCCAGCTCTGGTCTCCCTTGATGGATTCCCTGTCCCCTGATGGGTACTCACCCTGTAGGTCGTCAGTTGTTGTTGCAGTCCGTCAGTTGTTGTTGCAGTCCGAGTTCAGTTGGGGTGGTTGCGGGCTGGGTTGGGCGGCCCCCCGCCGGGTCGTTGCGATCGCGACAGGTCCCTTTGTGGCGCTGCTGGTGCCGGGCGGCTTTGGCGGGATGGAGCCTCTCGGCTCCGGTGGAGAGTGATGGGTGGGGTGGGATCCTCCTGGAGACTCCCGGCTGGTAGGTTTCTCTGTTCCTGGCGATCCGCTGTCAAAACCTAGGCATTTAATATGGCCAAATATGTGTATTTTTATTCAAATCAATTTTGTATACCGAGTTTGCAAATAATGTCTATTATTCTAAAAGCACATTATAACCAATACACAAAGAGCATCCAATGGAAGTATATGAAGAACAAACAATCAAAACATTTGTGGAAAACCATTCAACATTGTTGGCAATCTGAGCAATAGGACATAAAGCATTGGTGAGATGATGTGGCTTTCATATGTAGATTAGGCAAGACTTGTGTTTCTGTGTATAGCACACTGGCATCACCAGGCCACTATAATTGTACTTAATGAACATTGACTTGTAAAGGAAAATTAAAATGTGGCAGGGTGGGGCTGCCTGTTTGCCAACATTTCCTTCCCAGCAGTGCTCCTATCCTTACCGATAACATGATGTTTATGGAATTATTTGAATATTTGATCACATTTTACTTTTCATTTGACAAAAGTGAATGAAAATGAAAATAAGAATCATTTACAATAGCAAGAAAGAAACAATATATTTATAAGATGATTTCTTTGTTGCTTTGTATGTCCCTCCCTCACAGTATAACCCCTGTTTTCACTGTATTTGATGTTGGTATAATTTGTGGAGGGGAAGGGATAAAACAAATTGTTTAAATAGGAGTATAGGTGGACCCATTGCAACAATGAGATGTAACAAGACGTTAGGTCAAAAAAACGAGTTTTACAACTTTGGTGTAGGGCTGGGGGAGGGGGAGATGGGAAGGGATAGGAAGGGGAAACAGGAGGAGGCTACAATGCTTGATAAGAAATGTACTCATTACCTTGCTCATGTAATTGTAACCCCTCTGTACGGTATTTTCACAATTACAAAAATAAAATAAAAAAAAGAATTATTTACATTACTGGCAAGAGATGTTTTTCTAGAGACTGAAGTGATGGAGCCAAAGATGGAAGTCATTAGACATTTTGAAAACATTCAGTATCTACCCTCAGTTGCTTGTTGGATTTAAACCAAGCTATTTAATCCAGTGTATCCTTTTTTTTGGGGGGGGGGGTGTCCGGTCGTGGGGCCTGAACTCTAGGCCTGGGCGCTGTCCCTCAGCTCTTCAGCTCAAGGCTAACGTTCTACCACTTGAGCCACAGTGCCACTTCAGGCTTTTTTCTTTTTGCTTATGTGGTGCTGAGGAATTGAACCCAGGGCCTCATGCATGCAAGGCATGCGCTCTACCACTGAGCCACCTTCTCAGCCCTCCAGTGTATCCTTTTGTAGGGCATTATCAAGAAATGTATACCATTTAGAATGTCTAAAGATGCAAAATTTGAGTAGAATTTTTCTTTATTACTAACCTTTTGAAGCATCATTTGAAGTTGATATTGGTTGATGGAAATGCATCATGTGTGAACCGGTGAAATAAGTAGAACTGAAATAATTTACCCCTTTGTAGTGGAGTTTTAAGCAAATAGGCCCCTTAACTCCTTGTGTTGGTGCCAGAAAACTTGAATGGTCTTGTTGGGAGGTAGCATGACAGGTTATATGGGAGGTTTCACAACTATTAATTTCTCTTGCCCAACCACGTCTAACCTAGGTACCTATGTCAGGAAAATGACTATGGTGTGTAAAGTAATTTATGTAGACTATCCTTTTCTTTGTAGTATTATTATGATAGTGAATAATTGGAAACCCCCTAAGTATTAATTACAGGAGATGTTTTAAGTAGATTACTATGCACCAGAAGGATTGCATATTTAATTTTAAGATAACATACAAATGGCATGAAAAGTGTTCTTTATTTATTAATAAAAATCATCTCACAATCTTTGAAACTCTTTCCAAATGTTTATTGTACATTTACAGATAGAAGAGATATAAAACAAAATGACAATAGGGATTTTTTCCCTGGGCAGTGTAGTTGCTAGTTATTTCAGTTTTTCCTTTGGGCTTTTATGTAATTCCGTATTGCTAAAATGTATACAATAAATATATCTTGTTCATGTAATCAGTCAAAAATATTTTTTAAATCATGTTTTAAATATATAGGGTGAGAAGGGAGGCTTTTTAGGACAATTGGACACTTCTCATAGTCTCCAATGTTATATCTGTGTTTAGGAGCTGCTATATTATTTCTTTTTTGCCTGCAATTTCAAGATTATTATTATTGGTCAGAATGTTACCTCCTGGTAAGTATTTACAGCAGAATGCCCCTTTGAAAACATGGTTGCAAACAAAAACATTTTTGAGAAACTTTTCCAAAGACCAGACAGCTATATTCCTTAAAAATACCCAGTACAGTTGAGTACAATGCCTTAAAATAATGTTTTAATGACATAAGATAATTGATAACTATCAGTCATTCATAGTGTGTTCTCAGATTCTGAATCCATCAGGGAAGCAGGGTGATATACAAAATGATTTGAGGATTTAATGAGAAAAGTTTATTTGGTTTTGATTATAGTTTATTTGGTTTGGTTATGGTATTCAGTTTAGAAATTCTACAGAAACATTTAATAAGGAAACTTAAAGAAGCTGTAATAGCTTAATGCCAGTGGTTCATGCCTGTAACCCAAGCTACGTAGGATACTGAGATCTAAGAACTGTGATCAGAGCCACCCCAAGCAGAAAAGTCTATGATCACCTACTAACCAGCAAAATAGCAGACTAGAGGTATAGCTTAAATGGTAGAATACCAGCTGTGAACAAAAAAGGGCAAAAAACAGATCTTGGGATCAAGTCCTAATATGTCAACACACACACACACACACACACACACACACACACACACACAATTCATAATAGTTTTGGCAAAACATGAAAATGGCTGAGTGAATACATATGGAAATATAATATGAAACACCATTATACAATCAATTTATGTTAATAAAGAAGAAAACATTCATTACATGTATGAAAGAACAGGACAAAATAAAACCACAATCAAAGAACTTAAAATAACTAACTCTTTAATATCAAAATGAGATTACAAATATAGAAGATTTGGAATGCAAATTTGTGGCAAAAAAGCAAAATTATAGACAAAGAAATGTAATAGGCTAAAATAAGTTTACAGGACTACCCAATAATATCTCACATCAAGAGTTCCAGCAAGTAAGGAAGAGAAGGCACAAAGACTTTTTCAAAGAACATGATAAAATTTTTCATAATAAAAGAACCTGAGGTTAAAGGCTGAAGCGACTTAGCCCAAAGGGAAGAGATACACACCAGAGCCCATACTTAACTACTGCTTGGCTTCCCCAAGAAAAATGACACAAAATTAAAAGTGGAGAAAAAAGTGTGGATGGACACATATTTGTGAACAGAAAAACAACAAACTAGGCAAGGAGGCACAGGAATAGAAGAAGCAACTACAGCAAAGGACAATGTTGGATAAAATGCTTTTAAAGTTCTGAAGAGTGCTAACTGTGGCTTTTTCACACAGTCACATACCTTAATCAAGGTAAGGTATGGTAATTACCTAATACATCTCTAATTTCAGTAGCTGAAGACCTTAGAAGCTTATGTTTATCACTCACACAGTTGTCTGACACAGATGAGAGCTCTGGCACATTCCATCATTCACAGAGCCTGGCTGATAGTCACCAAGGAGAGTAAAAAACCTCCAAGGCAGATTTGAGTGGACTTCCAGTTAGCAGAAGGAAGGAAAGATGGAGAGGCCCAGCTGTTCCTATAAGCCCCATCCTGGAGTCTCTATCCCATTCCTCTTGCTGACAATTAGTCCCATGCCCTTGAATAGATGTGAAGGAGAGGAGATAGCAAGTTCCTGGTTGGAGAGACACAAGTAGTGACAATTTCAAATCATAGAAAGGAGAGTATAGATTCTGATGAAGAACTAGCAGTTATCACAACCTTAGCTGTTGTTCAGGCTTTTGGAGGAAGCTAATAAGAGACTCCTACCACCAAAATAAGAAGTTGGAGAGGGTGCCAATATGGCATGGCAGAAACAGAAAAGTGGCTGTTCCAAGAAAGGAGTTGGTGGGGGACAGTTACATAGCTGGACAGCAGGCTTGTGAGAATAGCCATGTAATTAAAGTGTGTGTGTGTGTTAAAAATATGAAATTGAGGAAGTGGCGCTGTGGCTCAAGCGGTAGAGTGCTCGCCTTGAGCTAAAGAGCTGAGGGACAGTGCCCACACCCAGAGTTCAAGCCCCACGACTGACAAGAAAAAATTTAAAATAAAAACACTATGAAAAATATGAAATTGAGGGGCTGGGAATGTGGCTTAGTGGTAGAGTGCTTGCCTAGCTTGCATGACACCCTGGGTTTGATTCCTCAGTACTACATAAACAGAAAAATCCAGAAGTGGTGCTATGGCTCAAGTGGTAGAGTGCTAGCCTTGAGCAAAGGAAGCTCAGGGATAGTGCCCAGGCCCTGAGTTCAAGCCCCAGGACTGGCAAAAAAAATATGAAATTGAGGGATTGGGAAGGTGGCTCAGTGGTAGAGTGCTTGTTTTGCATGCATGAGGCCTAGGTTCGATTCTTTAGCACCACATAAGCAGAAAAAGCTGAAAGTGGTGCTGTGGCTCAAGTGGTAGAACACTAGCTAGCATTGAGCTGAAGAGCTGAGGGACAGTGCCCAAGATCAGAGTTCAGGCCCCATAATCAACAAAAAAATATGAAATTGAGACTATCTGATTCATTTACATGTAAGAAATAGTATCATGAAACATTGTGTGTGTGTCTTATGTTTAATTTTTAGAGAAAGTTAAGCTTAGATATTTAGAAGTCTAAGAAAATAAAAATTCAGATAACTCTTAACATCAAGAAATCCTACAAGTATTACAGGAATGGAAGAATAACCCGATTATACTACAAATAATACCATAATTATCAAGAAATGATATACTAATTATATAGTTATAATGAGGTAGGAGTTTAATCAAAAAGTGTTCCTGTGTACCAGTAGAGTGGTGGCGATGGGAACTGGTTGTTAGTATCTATGGAAGGTTTACTATGAAACAGAACAAATATTTATCATAATTGAAAGCCAGTAGATGGTACAAACTATATTAATTAGGAATATAGAGGCTGAAGCCAGACAAAATAACAACAACAACAACAATAGCAACAACAAGGAAAACACACAAAAGCCTTTGATAATATTTTCCTCTTAGAAGCAAGACTTGTTATAAAAGGATGAAGAAGTTTTAAATTACAAGTATTTTGGAACAATGCGAATTTGTAAAGCTCCTGTTTGAATCACTTTAATAAAGTTAGAAATCAATGACTTTTAAGATTTCGTACAGCTGGTAAGAGAATAACTAAAATTGCAGACATAAACTAAGATTGCCCACATTTATTTCTAGGCTTGTCCCCAGAAGTGACAGAATTAGTGTACCCTAAGTTCTTTTTAACATTAACATAACGGGTTTCTCTTGGACTTAGTCTGAAAGCTTGTCATTTTACCAAGTTGCCTTAAAATCATTTGGTGCATTGATTGATGTAAAAGCAGTATGCCCAATCACACAACTGGATCTGTCCCTTTTGATAGCAAAAAATAAGTGTATTGGGATCACCCTAAGTTAGTTTGGTGTTGAACAGGCTGCTAAATCAATACAATAAAAAACCAAAGTGCCTTCTGCTCTTCATGACTTTCTGCTCTTCACGATTGAATCTTTGTTCTTGTTAAATGTTGATATTGAACTGATAGACTGTTAACACTTTAGTGCATGGCTTTTCTTCTGGAAAAACAGCAAGAGCCATGAGAGGAATATGTTGTGAATATTTAACAGAAAATATTAACAAGGATTCAAGGGATGAACTGGATAATGTTCATCTGTAGAGTTGATTTGAAACACAACGTAGAGAAAGACAAAAGGAATTTGAAAGCACAGGTGAGACATTGGAGACACGATTTGGGGTTCCAGTTCTGTAGCTTTATGTTGTTCTGCTCAACAGATCTATGCAACTTTAGGATTTCTTTATATTTGTGGTAAAAGTTAAAAGAAAAGCATGTTATATTTTTTCCTTTTTAAATCTTTATTGTAAAGGTGATGTATAGAGGGGTTACAGTTACATAAGTCAGGTATTGAGTACATTTCTTTTGGAACAATGTCACCCTCTACTTCCTCATCATTTCTCTCAGTATTTCCCTCCAGGTTGTATAGTTTATTTCCAACATAGTGTCTAGTGGGCATCACTGGTTTTATTAGTTCACCCTTTCTCCCACATTTCTCTTCTCCTTCTCTTCTCCAAATCAGACAAACTTATATCTTATTGTTTTTTTTTAATTTAGATACTTACTTACAAATGAGAAAGTGAGTGATAATATTAGTTCTTAATGAAAGGGGCTCCTGTTGTTCATGACTGAGAGTAGAAATGGAATACTCTGGGATCTTACCCAGGGCTCTTTGGAAAATAAGAGAGAAGCAGAGAGCTTGGACTGGAGGGGAAAGAGTTTAGGGAAGACTGAGCTAGTGCACTTGCCACTGCTCTTTTCCTCAGCCTTTCATGGTGGAATTCAGAACAGATTGGAGCTTTGTTCACATTCATGCCAGATAAGTTACTGAAAGTAAAACTGCATCCAGAGGCACAATGATTAGGGAGGAATTTCCATAGCCCAATTCTCCCAACTTCCTCAGGAAGGAAAAAAAAATTCTAGTATTTTAAAATAGCTGAAGAGTCTAGGTTTGCTTTCGTCAGCTGAAAATGACCGATTACTAATAAGACTTTGCCGGGCCAATAGGAATAAAAGCAATGAAATTATTAGGAACAGTATTTAATCCATGGTACGCTAACTCCCCCGCACCCCACTTGTGATCAGGTTTGTGTGCAACCTTCACCACCATTTGATTTTAAAGATTTAAAACATTTTACCAAACCTGTAGCCCTTATTTTTTTACACATGGCAACAAGCAAAGAAAGTAATGTATTTAGCTGAGAGAAAACCAAAATTCTATATGATGATGTGATTTGTTTTTCTCTAGAGTTGGTGACATAACCCTTAGGGTCTTCTAAGCTTACTACATCTGAGAAGAATCAGGAATGCACTGCAGTCTGGGTTATGTTCTTCATAGCCACAGGCAACTCTATATTACCTTTCAGATCTCTCTTTCTAATGATGATGACACTGTCTGTCTAATGAACTGTGACATTAGGGCTGGGCTAACAATCAGAGGGTGAAGAGAACTTGTCATACTGACTATAAAAGTGGGTGTCTGTAGTTCTGAGTGCATTTTTCCTTAGCTGATAAGATTTTTCATGTATGTTTTCAAGTTCAAAACTGCGATATGTATTCTTTTTTTTTTCTTTTTTGTCAGTTGTGAAGATAGAACACTCTGGGCCTAGGCACTGTCCCTCAACTCTTCAGCTCAAGGTAAGCTCTCTACCACTTGAGCCACAGCACCACTTCCGGTTTTCTGAGTGGTTTATTGGAGATAAGAGTCTCATGGACTTTCATGCCCTGGCTGGCTTTGAACCATGATCCTCATATCTCAGCCTCCTGAGTAGCTAGGATTACAGGTGTAAGCCTCGGGCACCTGGCCCGACATACATTCTTATACCAGTATGTGAGCTACAAGTTTACAAATAGCTTTTGTTTTCAATTATTTCTTACTATCCTGTGAATTGTATAGCTAAGTCCTTAAAAATATTCTTAGACTTTCTGTAAAATAAAATGCTCCTGTCACCCTCACAGAATGAATAAATATATGCATGTTTTCATGTATATATGTGCAAATATGCACATATACATTTACATGTATGCATGAGTGTATGTACATGTCGATGCAATAATACATTTCTACTCTCTGTATCATGTTTTATACTAGATTGTCTAATGAAATACAAAGAGAGAAACAAATAGGCCAACTATAAGGAAAAGAATGATAATAGCAAATGATTCCTTTCTTTTTTAATCAGGGAATCGTCATCATTTGCTCTTTGGAGGTAAAATCATCTTGATTTTACTTAAACAAAAATGAATCTACAAGTCTTTTCATATGGGACTCAAAGTTCTTCCTTCCTGGCTATATCTGTTCTCAAATGCTGTTTGGAATAAATAATGCATATTTTCTTAGTTCATAACCTAGACAAAGCTATTTATCTCAGCAATTTGTTCTGTGTCCCAGGGCAGTGTCATGGTGTACTTGTCCCAATAAGAACATCCTTGAGCCTATATGCTAACACTTATGGTTTAGAGCCCGGGTCAGAGGGGTGAATCAGGCCCTATCTGAGCTCACTTTGAGCCTGGCAAATAATATCAGAGCCTAGATTATTTTTAACCTCAGCATCTTATCTTCTCATTATTTTTTTCCTAGTATGAGTAACTTAATGAGGGTTAGTTTTCTACAGACATATATTGAGGAGGCTTTTGTATTTATGAATGAGTGTTTTAAAATATACTCCATCTTTAAAACAAGCAATTATAATTTTTTTAAGATAATTTCTGAAGACAGATTTTAATGTGCATTTTAACACTTTGAATTCCATAATGAGTTACTATTTTGGAAATGAAGATGTATTCCTAAAAGAAAAAGAAAACAAACAAAATAAGAAGTTGTGTGTGTGTGTGTGTGTGTGTGTGTTTTGGAGACAAGATCTCACTAGGAAGCCTAGGCTGACCTTGAACTTCTGATTCAGTTTCCCTACTGTAGGGAAAAGCGATTGTGCTACCATACCTGGCAGGAAGTGCTATTTATAAAGTTAATTTTTATTTGTTTAGTAATATTGAGTATTTATATCACTTATGAATATTTAAACCCAATTTTAAGATGTAAAGTATCCATATTCTAATGTATACATATCTGAATGAATGTTGACACTAATTTCTAACCACAACTCAATACTTATTAAAATTTGTGTATCACTAGGCTTTAAAAATATCATTTTAACTGTATACTTTCTTCTTGATTCATAGATAATGTTTTGACTTTCTATTATATGCAAGACCCTGGATTATTTATCTCTATTTCACAAATTACCCCTGCACAAACTAAACAAGTTGCAACTGATGGTTTAGTTCAATACTGTAAGAGTTCAGAGAAATGAAAGCCAGTTGTGTTTGGCTTTGAAACATGGAAAGAATTTAGGAGAAGAGGGAGAGTATTGTGGGAAGTAGCAACAGTGAGCCAGAAGAATGGGCAGGAAGTAAAAAGAGAAGAAACAAGTTTGCTACAAGTGCACAAAGTCAAGAATAATATGAATTATCTGTCATATACATTATTAACACATATGCAGTGGCTTAAAGGAACACACTTTTGTAAAGCTAAGTTTCTGCAGATAAAGATCTGCACACAACTGAGCTGCTACTCTGCTTGGGTGTCTCACAAGGTAGCAGTCCATGCTGACCAAGGTCTGATTGTATGCCCAAGTTGTTGACAGCATTTTGTTCACCATGCAATGTTAGACTAAAAGTCTCAGCTTCTGGATGGCTGCTGGCCATCCCTCAATTATTTCTACACTGGCCACCTTCCAAAAACATGGCTACCACCATCCTAAAGCTAAAAAAGAAAGCAGAGTTTTCTAGGAAGAAGACATCACAATTTTATGTGACAGAATTAGATACATCCGACCAACTTGTTGTAAGATGCAAGCCAGAGGTTTTTCCTCCACTCCAGCATGGGATTGCACTAGGGCATAAACACCAGCAACCTATTTTCCAGCAGGTCTAGAAGTGAAAGAACTGAAATAAGCAAGAGACAGGATTTTGTTTTCCCCCTCTTCAATAAAAAATACATTATCTTTGAGCGAAAAGCAACTTAATTTCTTAATTTCCTTCTAATTGGCAACTTAATCATTCTACTGAGGTCTGTTAGTGATACTATTCTGAATTTACAGTTAGTTCCTGTACAGCTTTATTTATTTACTTATTTTAATTTTTTTGCCTGTCCTGGGGCTTGAACTCAGGGCCTTAGTGCTGCCTGTGAGCTTCTTTTGCTCAATGCTAGTACTCTAACATCACTTGAACCACACTGCCATTTCCAACTTTTCCTGAGTGGTTTATTGGAAATAAAGAGTCTCATGAAATTTCCTTCTTGGGCTGGTGTTGAAGCATGATCCTCAGATCTCAGCCTCTTGCGTAGCTAGGATTACAGGTGTGAGCCACCAGTGCCCAGCTTCTGCTACAATTTTAGGCAAGCAATTTGAAAGCAGTGCTTTAGCATCTGGGCTCCTCTCTTCAGATTCCATGTGGTATGACCAGGAGGAATGGAATGACAAGTAGGGGAACTCTGATGAGAATCGGTTGGGTCAGGGGAAAAGGGCCATTTTGAGAACTCCATATGAAGTCTGCACACAATTTGATAGATCTGAAGGACATATTAAGTAAGAGAATAAAGAATTATGTGGAGGCGGCAAAAGTAAATACTGAACAGTCTCTGACCCAGATACTGGTCTCTCCATTACCATCCTTAGTAGTCCTAGAGTACAGGGCTCTTGGTGAGAGGATCTCAGAGGTCATTCTGTCCCCTTTCTTCCAATGAAATGGAGAGGTGACAGGGGTTGCCAGCACTAGTCATCTGGCATAATGAAAACCAAATGTTAAAACAACACTTAGAGTAATGCTTTAAAACATCCTGGTAGTCTTTTACTTATGGTTATTGTTTTGTAGGAGGAGAGCCCTCAGGATGACATGGATTATCTAAAGAAGTGACATCCTACCTAGTTGAAAGGTATTGTGGGGATTAGGAGAGCAAGTAATTCCGTTAGAGCGGTGTCTTACTAGCAGCACAACCTGTCTCTGGAAGGAAGGGCTCTTTCTAAAGTGGATCATTTCTCAGTCTTTTTTCTTCTTCATCCCTCTGCCTGCATCATCAGCATAAATCCAAGGTAAGCTTTTGAAAGTAACTGGAATGAAGTTTAAACCAATGTAATCAAGCATTCTTGTCTACAGACTTCAAACATTTTGTGGATATTCAGTATGCAGGAGGAGGCTTCAGATATTTTATGACAGTTTGCCTTAGTATATAGCACTCAGGGTTAAAGCATCTAATGAAGCCAGAACAAGGCTTGGCAGGGGAAGGAGGGGCTGCCGGGGAGGAGGAGGTGGCGAGTACTATCTGATCAGTCACTAAAGAGGTTTAGGATGTTAGTGCTAATCCAGTCAGGTTGGTAGATTATCTGAAAACTCTTGAAGTCTTTGCCAGTCAAACAGTACTCCAATTATGTCTTTATTGGTTTGAACCAATCAATCATTGTCTCTTTAATTTTTAATAGATTAACAGATTGAGAGGTTGGCAGGCAAAGACCAGATATAGAACATAAATAAAAAATCTTACGGAGAAGACACATTTGAATTACAGTGAAGATGTGTACTGTCAGATCTTCCAGTCCACCTTAATCTGTTCATGTTTATCTCCCCACCTTTACTTCAACCATCAACCATCAACACCAATGGTCTTAAGATTTTTTTTATTTGTGCATAGTCTGAAGACCAGGAAGATAATGACTTGCTTTGGCTATAAGTCCAGCTGGCTACAAAGTCAGGACTTGGGCTCAGGTTCCAAAGAGCATATCTCCTGTGTCAAGGCCCTTCACCTCCAGTCTAGCTTATGTACTGTTGACTTCATCCAAACACAAAGTTAAAATGAGATGGCCACTTGCATGTATGTAGAGTAGTAGACTTCAGAAATTATATCTCATTCATATCTAGACATTAGTCTGTAGCCTTAAAGTTCTGCAACTTCTCTGAAATTTAGGAGGCTGACTTGTTATAAGACTTAATTACTGACTAGAATGTACTTAGAAACCTTTAGATGAAAGGCACTGCACCAAGTATTCTTATTACAGAGCAGCGGCACGGAGCTGGAGTGGATACACATCCCTCTGGTTAGCTAGCTACAGCAGTACTGTGGGGGATGGGATTATATAAATCTCTGGCAGAGAGGGTTGTGGCTCTGTTACTCTCTTCTCAAAGTAAACCCAGTGGTAATTCCAACTTAAAGTTCTTATTATAATTATAAATAGGTTTTATGGTTTTCATCCTTTATTAAATATCTGGGTTTCCAGGCAATAATGTCTTATCATGTGAAAGCACTTTATAGTGAATGAAATGCTCAGCTAGATTCTTCCTTAAGTCTGTGAGGCAGTCTGGGAGGCACCATCAGTCTCCTTTTATGAAAAAGTGGAACCGCCAATTTATAAGCATACAGACGGATCCTTTTCCTGCTCAGGTTTTGGTCCCGAGAAGAGGTAATACTGATGTCATCCTTCCAGGCAAGTTGGGGCCAAACTATTGAGGAGGAGGTTGGCAGTTGTGGGAGGATTAGAGAGATTCAGGTTCTTCTGGTCGTAGTGCCCTTGGTTTTCATCAATCTGTGTGATGGGGATTAATAGAAGAATTACTTTGCTCTTTTGACTTCCAGTCTTTGTGTCACCTCTGTGGGTGACTGTGCACTAGAGCTGTTGGAGAATGGCACCAGATGGCACCAGTACAACTTCCCAGGACTGTACTTCACATCAGTCTACTGGCACCATCTATTATGGAATTGTCTCAACAGGTGAAACTCAAGTGTTGGGGAGGTGCTTTTTGTTAATTTCAATAAAAACTCTAAGTTGTGGTCTTGAATCAGGATAAAGTCACAAAAAGTAAAAGAAGAAACTGGAAAAAAAAAGAGATTAAGTTCCTGTCATGATAAGCTCATTCAGAAGGAAATTCATGAGAATAAAATCCAGTTTATATTTAACAACAAAAATCTCAGCAAATTTTATCATATTGTCTTTGTCCCAGCAGACAACATCTATGAATGGAAAAATTTCAAATGTCAGGCTTGAACTTCAAAATATTTAGAATTATTTAGAAAATAAGTCTACAAAGCTATATGCATTAGATAATTTTTTAAAAGAGTTCTTTCCTGCTTAAATTTCAGGTAACTGAAGAGACCTTATTTTTACTTTTTCATGGGTTATTTTGGAAGAACTTTTTCAAAAGATATCTCCATTTCCTCCTCCTTTGTAATCTCACTAAAAAAGAACCTTTCCCAGACAACAATCCTCACTCCAATGGGGAATTAACTTATTCTTTGAAAAGTAATATTTTAAAAATATTTCAGTTAGCTTGGGATTTTATTGAACTGAAGCTTGACTGATTAGAGTTGAAGTACAAATTGAGCAGACAGGTATGAATCAGTATTCCAAAGAAAGCATGAAGTTGCTAAGAACGAAAATACTACCAAGAGGTGAATGTTGAAATCAACAATTTAAATATATAATAGAAGAATATCCATTAAGAATCTTACTCCATTCTATGTAATGTCTGTTTTTAAATTATATTTTGGGTCGGGTCTTACAAAGGCTGCAGCTATTTCTTAAAGGATTGCAATATCTCATATTTATTTCCAAGAGTTGATTGTTTGCTTTAGTTACTCTTTTTCTTTTCTCTCTTTGAGTCCTGTAACTTACCTTTCTGTTTAATGAGGCATCTTGTGATGGATGGTCAGACAAACCTTTTATAGTCTTTCTTTTTCTGTTTGACCCTCTGGTAAGACTGTATACTATCAATATTACTGCATCATAGTTGTTGTTGTTGTTGAATTTCCAGTTATTGTAATATTTTAGACTCCCTCCCAGCTCTGTTTTTTGTTTTTGTTTTGTCAGTCATGGAGCTTGACTCGGGGCCTGGTCACTGTCCCTCAGCTCTTCAGCTCAAAGCTCTACCACTTGAGCCATTGTGCCGCTTCTGGTTTTCTGAGTGGTTTATTGGAGATAAAAGTTTCATGGACTTTCCTGCTGGGGCTGGCTTTGAAACATGATCCTCAGATCTCAGCCTCCTGAGTAGCTAGGATTACAGACAGGAGTCACTGGCACCCGGCTCCCAGCTCTGGTTTTAATTCCCTTTGTAGTTTCCTGGATGTTTCTAATTCCCTATATTGTGGTTTGTCTCCACCCTGCTATTTTTCATATGTACTTTCTGTGCATCTTTATCTTTGTTGATATTTTTCCAGATTTCTTTTTTGAGTTATTTCCCTGTAGTGTTTGGCCAGCAGCCCATTTATCAGCCTCTGTTTCTCTCCCTCAGATGTTTCCTAAGTCTATTCTTGGCATCTTTTCTCTGTATACATCCAGGTCCTCGGGCTTGCTACAACTTTCTTACCAATTTCCCTGTCTAGTCTATCTTCCCTTCATTAGTTGTATTCACAACAAGGACACCATTTTCAAAAATCCACATGATCTGTTTATAGAAGCTCCAAATAACCTGCCATGTCAAACTTAAGTAACTTCTTAAGAGTTTCCATTGACACCTTCCTCCATATCTTGTTAACCTCTTTTCTTTGTAGTGTTATTATATATCCTGGTTCACCCAGAATGGTCCTGGTTTATGTCTGTCATTCCAAAGCAATTACTTCTTATTCTCAATAAGCCTGTTTAGGTAATAAATTACAGGTCATCCTACTCATCTGGAACTTTGATCATGACTGTACCTGCTATACAGATTGACTTTACAATGCTCTGTGTTTGAAATATCCCCATACTTGTCAGGATTGATACACATTCTGCATTTTCTCACAGTTTCATTATTATGACTCTGATACCCACTAAACTTGTGATCAAGATCATATGTGGTAAAGACTTTTCATTTTTTTTCTTCTGGTTACCAGGTTTTCTCAGGCAACCTCAGCATAGTTCCTCTGTTTTCTTTTTGTTTGTTTGTTTGTTGTTGCAAGTTTGGGGGCTTGAACTCAGTGTCTGGGTACTGTCCATTTGCTTTTTTCTACCACTTGAGTCACAGCTCTTCTTCTGGCTTTTTGGTGGTTAACTGGAGATAAGTATCTCATGAACCTTCCTGCCTGGGCTGATTTTAAATTTAAATCTCAGTCTCTTGTATAGCTAGTATTATAGTCATGAGCCTCCAGCTCTTGGAATATTTCCTTTTCTATGGCCTTATTCATCAAGGCTGCACTAGACACAATGAGAAAATCTGCCTTCTGTTCTTGTTAACATGGCAGTGTAGAATCTAGGGTCACTGTTTAAGTCGAGACTATATTCTTTTCCTGCTAATGAGTTAAAACAATTATATTTTATGTATTTATGACTTACCATTAAAACATTACTTATAGAATCTTTAAAAATTAAAAATGATCTCTATATATGATCTCAGATCAATACAAAAATAGAATTTTGATCTCTGTTCTTAATTATCATTTTTCTGCTTCTAATGATACAGCTATTCAGGAGTTATTTTTAATCCATATGTTAATCAATTTGCAATGTTAATATTACCATCCTGCATGATTTCGTGGCAGTCTGAGCTCTTATTTTATTTTCTCTGGCCAAAGACTGATATTCTCTACAGCTAAATAGCCTTCTAGCTATAAAGAATTAGAAAACAAAGCTGCACTTTTGCCATTTCCAACAAACACAGGAAGCTGAAATGCTCATAGAAGATTTGAGATTTTAGCACTTTTAGTTTTTGCACATTGGTTTGAAGGTCAAACAGGAAGTGGTGTTTCTCTCTTGGGTTCTTGTATTTGTAGTGCAGTAAGGTTGCCAACTATTCCATAGGTTGCTACAGATTTATTTTCATCTACACAATGTTTCTGAGGAATTCAAGACAAATGTTACTTGGTGTGAGGGAGGGACAGATGACTTAAAATGACAATTTCTGTCTCTTCTTATTCCTAAAGGAATTCTGCTGGGCCTTGTCAGAGCTGTTGGAGAAAAACAGCTGAGGACTGAGCATGGTAAACTAATTTCTCATCTCTTTCAATCAGAAATAGTTGATGAAAAAGAATGTAAATACTCATATAGTAAAGTGAAAAAGAATAAAAACACTCATATAGTAAAAGGAGTTAAAAAAAGAAGCCCTAAATCCTTAAAATTAATAAACCAATAAAGCAAAACATAGGGCTGGGAAGGTGGCTCAGTGGTAGAGTGCTTGCCTCGCATGTATGAGGCCCTGGGTTCGATTCCTAAGTATGACATAAACAGAAAAATCCAGAAGTGGTGCTGTGGCTCAAGTGGTAGAGTGCTAGCCTTGAGCTGAAGAGCTCAGGGACAAGTGCCCAGGCTCAGAGTTCAAGCCCTACAACTAGAAAAAAAAAAGTAAAACATAAAATGTATAACCCTGCATGGTTGATAAGAAAGAAAGAATAGAATTGCAAATATCTTTGGAGAAAGGAACAATAAAGCAAGCACAACAAAAATAAAACCTCATTAACTACTAAACAATAGAAAAACACACAGAAGGCAGTAACTTGGAGAAAATAAATGTAAGCTGTAATTGATGGAGAATGCCTACAAGGAGTGATGATTGGAGTTAAGTTCATTGAACTTCCTGATCTGCTATCCAGAACTTCCTAAGTAAGCTTTCCTGTAAACTTCTTTTATATCTTGCATTCTTCCTTGTAAACAGATCATTTCAAAAGCTTTACCTTCTAAGTGACTTCTTTGCTACGTGCTGCAGCTATGGTTACATGTTTTCTAGTTGTTAGTGCTTGCACTGAATCCCAGAATCACACTTGGTTTCTTATAAAGTCATCCTTCATTTTATGAAGACTCAGCAATTCGCTCAGTGTATTGGGTGCTCTAAGTTGTTCTCTGGAAAGGGCAATGGGTTTACTCTGTGCATGCATATTTTCCAACGTGGTTCCCTGGCAACTATGAATATTTGGTGGAGGGCTATTTTTTGATGATGGGGAAGACAGTCTGTTTTTGTGAAATGGAGCAGTAGGTTTTAGATTTTGTGGCAGAACAGAATGAACTGAGAAGTTTTGAAAGGTCTTGATATCTAGGTTATGACATTTAACAACTAAATCTAGGTTTTCTTGGGTAAGAAATCCAGTAAAGATAGATTTGTGGTATTTAAAAATATGAGGTTATGAGGGACATATGCTTATAGTTTTATTTTCTACAATTTTAAAAAAGTAGCTTGATTGAGGTATAGTTAACAGTAGGATTTTTGTTGTTGTTGTTGTAACAGTAAGTAAACTTGCCTGTGAAACCATCCACAACGAAGATTGCTGAATATATCTTTCTATTTTTGTAGGCCCCCGTATCCTCTCTTCTTCCTGTTCTTTCTTGACATTCTCAGGCAACCACTAATGCTGTTCCCTTCTCTCTTTGTTTGTTGGAGTGGCAGAAGATTTCTGGGGGTTGAACCCAGAACCTCATGCATGTTAGACAAGTACTCTACCAATGAGTGATTTTTGACAAGCTCAAAGCTAATAAAATTTCTGATCAAGTAGTTCTGAGACTGGGCCAAAGAAATTGGACTACTAACAGATTTCCAGGTGAAGCTGGAAAGGCCATTTTGGGACATTTTGAGCCAAAATGGAGTGGGCAGAGTGGGCAGAGAGGGCATGCACTTTTGGCCTCAGCTCTTTATTGATTGACTTGGTACAATCTATGTATGTAGTATGTATTTATCTATCTATAATCTATCTATGTGCAGTGTTGGAGTTCAGGGACTCATACTTGATAGACAAATGTTCTATCACTTGAGCCCCCAGATCTAGCCAGATTAAAGAGTATTATTTTCTTTCTTTCCTTCTTTCCTTCTTTCTTTCTTTCCTTCTTTCTTTCTTTCTTTCTTTCTTTCTTTCTTTCTTTCTTTCTTTCTTTCTTTCTTTCTTTCTTTCTTTCTTTCTTTCTTTCTTTCTTTCTTTTTTCTTTCTTTCTTTCTCTCTCTCTCTCTTTCTTTCTCTCTCTCTCTCTCTCTCTCTCTCTCTTTCTTTCTTTCTTTCTTTTCTGTGTGTTAATTTAGTATACAAAGAAGAGGAATTGTTTCATTGTAATAAGTGAATTGCAAGGTGACCTTTTAAAAACATGTCTTCAGATAAATGTATATACAAGGTGGAAGGTGCCAGAATCAAAGACAGTGATTGCCAGGGATAAACCAATGGAAAAATAAAAATGAAATTAAATAAGAAGAAAGAACTAGATATAGTACATTGGTGAAAACAAGGTCAACAACGGAAAAAAGGACCTGTTGTCTCCATGTCTTGGAGTCCATTTCAATAGCATCATTTTGTATGGTCATATGTACATAGCTATTGAGCTACTATAAATCTCTGCCAGAACTGTCCTAGGCATATACTAATTATCTGATTTGGGGAAGGGGGATAACAAAATGCTGAAAGAAGGACAAAGGACAAAGGATGGCCCAACAATGATACTCACAAGACACTATGTAGGAAATGAACTTTACAACTGGGGGAAGGGGAAAAGTGGAGGAAGGAAGGGATAGTGGGAGAACAGCAAAGGAGTGGATGATAATGTTCAACAAGAAATGTACTCATTACCTTACTCCTGTAGCTGTAACCCCTCTACAGCAGCTTTACAATAAAAAATAAAAAAGAATACAACCCACAAAACTGCATTATGTTTATTAAAAAACAAAACAAAACACGTCTTCAAGTTTTTTTCTATTCCTTCCACAGAGAAGGTGGGGATCTACATCCTGTTCTATGGAGTCTGGATCACTCTTAGTAACTAGCTTAAAGCCATCAGCTACTTGATAGGGGGACATGTACATCATGTAAGACTCCACTTGAGACTGCCTGCTGGGGAGTGAGCAAATGGGAGTGCTCTGGTCCTCCCCAGAAGAACGCCTAAGAATAAGGAGCTTCAGCTGCCAGCTTGAGAGGAGGCCATGTTGGATGCTTTACCTCCGGCCCCAGTAGAAGTCACGTGACAACCCACATCTGAGGGACTCCAAGGGAGAGCTGCCCAGTCAAGCGCTTTCTCCATAAAATGCCACACAAAATAAAAACAGCCACTGAATGACACTACCTTCTTTCATCATTCGTATAACTAGAAGAAAATTTGTACAAAATTGTAAAGCCATTTGCAGGTCACCAAGTAGACTCACCTATGGTCCACCAAAATTGACTTACCAACCCATCACTGTCTAATTTTAATTGTCTTATAGGTTTTACAATACAGTTATCTAAGAGCAGTCACTTTGATTAATTGTATTGTTAGTGAAGATGATGCATAGTTTAAGCATGCTCAGAAATGCAGCTGCTACCAGGAAATATATTTCAATAGACTGGATCCTTAGGCCCAGGTTTCCTGGCTCCAGCCGCCTGTCTTAACTGAACTAAAATAAACTGTGTACACAGACTTTTGGGAGTTGTAATTCGTAAGGAAAATAAACTATATTCACTCTCAAAATTTGAATTTATAGAGAAAAAATGTAGGTCTAACTTAGAAAGTATAGTTAGGAAGGGCATATTTGCAAATGATTTATGATTTCTTCGATGAAGATTTCTGCATCTGAATGGGAAACCATTGGCACTCCTGGTTGTGGAGAGAGAGCAAAAAAGCAGTGTTGAGAAAGAGGCTTGGTGAATCTAATTTCATTTCAGAAACTGAGCTGTGAGCAGCACCAGAACCTTTGGTTCTCAGCCATGGTTCCCTCTCCAGGAAGGTATGTTTAGAGTGTCATACTCATTCCTTGTGTATGAAAACGTTTCCACTCCAGTCTGAAAATTTACAAATTGTAATAGTTTCTTGAAACTTACAAACTCCTGCTTCCATTTGTCTGCCTTTTGTTTTTCTCTATTTAACCTAATCAGAAAAAGTCAATTTAAAATAGGAGAATCTGGGAGAGGAGAAGGAAGAGTGGGTGAGGGGAACAATCAAGCGTTTATCTAAGAAAAGGAAAAACTAAAACTGTGAGATGATATTATCAAATGTGTGTGTGTGTTTGTAAGTGTGTGCGTGTGTGTGCCAGTACTGAGGCTTGAACTCAGGTGATGTCCCTGAACTCTTTTGCTCAAGGATAGTGCTTTTATCATCTATTACCTGAGCCATAGCTCCACTTCTGGCTGTGTGTACATGCGTGCATGCGTGCGTGCGTGTGTGTGTGTGTGTGTGTGTGTGTGTGTGTGTGTAATTGGAGGTAAGACTCTCATAGACTTTTCTATCTGGGCTGGCTTTGAACTGCCATACTCAGACCTCAGTCTCCTGAATAGCTAGGATTATAGGCGTGAGTAGCTAGGATTACAGGCGTGAGCTACCAGTGCCTGACATTCAATTTAGTTTTCAGTTAAAACACCTTGGAAATGTCCTAAGAATAGTGTAGGTACTTTATTTGGCATCCTAGTGGTGCATGTTTATGTGTGTCTATGGTGTATATGTGTATGTGGTGTGTGTGTCTGAGTGTGTGTCTGTGTGTGTGTCTGAGTGTGTCTGTGGTGTGTATATGTCCTTTTATGGTGATCTTTTGATTTTTTAAAATTATTTCTTAAGTTACTATCATAAAGGTAATTTACAGAGGGATTGCAGTTATAGTTAGGTAATGAGTACATTTCTTTTTGGACAATGTCACCCCTTCCCTTGCTCTCTCCCCGGTTTTCCCTCCTGTCCCCGCCCACAGGTTGTTTTATCTTCTATTTGGAGTCAAAATTCTTAAAGTTACGTAAGTGATTTATGGAAATTATCTATATGGAATAGATCCCTTGTGAAGTGTGGCTGGAATTGGTTTCTGTCTTAAGAGGGAGGGGTGAAGGCACCTGGGTTCCTGCTGGGTCCTGGTGAGGGTGACAGCCCCTGTGGCAGAAGTCCCACACTGCTTCTGTTTGCCAGCTATCCTAGCTCACCTATCTGAACACAGAGGTAATCCCTAGGACCCTTGAAAAAGAATGGAGACTAAGGTAACTCCTGCAGCTTCCACTAATGTTTGTAAGTAGTGTGGGAGATCATCTCTAACTGTTGTCCTCATCCAGCAATCTCTGGGGAGAGGCCACCTACCACTGTCCATCTTCGTTAATAGCCCCAAGCTTTTGGAAACACAGGTCAAAATTTCAGGTTCTCTCAAAACTTTAAAGGAATAGGCACCTGAGATTCCACAGTGTTTACCAGGTGGCTGAGGCATGAGTGTCTTCTCCAAGAAAAGAACTTGAATATCGATGAGAGATTCCTTCAGGACTCTCTTACCTTGTGTGTGTGTGTGTGTGTGTGTGTGTGTGTGTGTGTGTGTGTGTGTGTGTGTTTAGGAAAGGAGGTACTCCTTGAGGCGGTGAGAGAAAATACACTTAGCGATTCTGTATTCTATAAGCAGCTTTTAAGAAAACTCTCTTCTACTGTGTTTTCCTATCTTCCTGTTTGGAATTGGCTGATAATTTGGTTGTTGAAGAACCAGTTTGAACACCTCTTAGTAAATTCATATATGGATGTGTCCAGAAAATTTATGCATTTTTTTAGTGTGGAGAATAGCTATTAATTTCATTCTTGCATTTGAGGCTTTAGAGAAGCTTCTGAGACAAATGGAAAAGCCTCATCTCATATCTCATTAACATTTAAACTTGGACATGGTTAAATAGTAAAGAAGATGAACAATAAAGTTGGAGAGTAGGCTTCAGAGCTTAGCTTTGAAATCATTTTATATCATTTCTAGCCTATAATAATCTACACTATATTTATTTTTTTGTGGACTTCTCACTTTAAAGTCTATGAGACTCTCATTCAAGTCTCTTGAACCATAGAATGAAGCATTTTCCCTTTGTGCCTATTTCTCTCCCTTTCCTCCTTCTTCCCTCCCTCCTTCCCTCCTTTTCTTCCTTTCTCTCTCCCTTCTACTTTCCCTTTTTCCTTTCCCTTCTTTTCCCCCTTTCTTCCTCTTCTATCTTCCCCACTGATGCAATTTCTCTCTCGTTTCTCTCTTTACTGGCTATTTTCTATCAATAGCAACTAAAATGGTTTACATGAAATAACATATAATTAGGTGAGCAAAGAAAAAAAATAAACGAGTGGGATTATAATATGAAGCTAAGAACAAAAGGGGAATAAAAAGTCTTTCATAAAAGCCTATGCTGTTGGTACTAAAAGACTGAATTCAGTACTAATTGGCGTGTTACTATCCAAAAAGAGAGCACTGCTTGCTCACTTATAGAACTTAGCATCTATTATATGTGTTTTTTAAAAAGACTAATTGGACAGGAAAACCTTAACTATTGCTGTAATAAGGGCAGGAATTTCTCCTGAGGGTGTAATATTATGAGCAACAAAGCCAACAAACTACCTCTTAATAGACAGAGGAATGTATTCTGTGAGGTTGTTTCATACAGCAATTCGTTGTAGGCAGATGGTAGTTTACCAAGGCTTAGTTCCATATCAACAATATGATGAGCGGTAGTTCCTACCCTGTTTTGACCTCTGCTAGGCCACAAGAAAAGCATCCTATATCAAAAGAAAGGGCCTTGAAATGCTTCAGAGAGGAAATGGAAGCAAACAATTTTGGCATACTAGTTTGAGCACAGGCAAACACTTAGATCCACGTATACTGCTTACAGCCATATTCCACTGAGAGAGGAAGCAAAAACAGTCTATAAAATTAACTCAGTTCCAGAGAAAATAAATTGTGGTAGAATGTTCCCATTGCAATCTTTAATCAGTACACCACACTAGAGCGGTAAACAATTCCCTGAGTGTAGTTAGCCCCTCAGGAGGTGTGGGAAGACCAGGTCTAGCATGGAGCACATCATTTCTAATGTGTAATTCTACACCAGGAAATGATAGGAAACTGAAAACTATGGTTGCCCTACACTTTAGTACAAAGAACTCACTTTTAATAAACTTGGGAAGACTTTCCAGCATCCACGTTTTCTGCGGCAGTTATCACGCAAGAGAGTTCCTAAAAATGCCACTGCATTCATAGAGTGAGTGCATAGAAAATAAAGTAGGGTATAGATGATTATAGGACGGAGCTTGCAAACTCTCAAGTTCAGTATCTTAATCTAACATTTCATTTGTGGTCTTTTTGCTCAACTACCTCTTGTGTTTGACCTGTTTCTAATCCTTGATTGGGAAAGAGTCTGATTCTTGGATGGCACTTTTCAAAACACCTGTGGCAAGACACCAAGCTTTTCCATTTGTCATCAATCCAGAGTTCTAGAAAAACCCAAAAAGTGACTAGAAAAAATGACTAGGTTTTTAGATACAAGGGTGAAATGAACTTTTCTACATTATCACTGGAAATACATATTAGTAAAGCCACTATGAAATCAGTATGGAGGTTTCCCAAAAATATTAAAATATGCAACACACAGACACTATTCACAATAGCCAAATTGTTTCTATCATACTACTCCTGGGGATATATTGTAAAGAATGTAAGTCAGCGTACAAGAGAGATACCTACACACTTGTATTTATAGCAGCATTATTCATAATAATTCATAATAGCCAATTGTGGAACTAGCCAGGTGCCCATTAACAGATGAATGGATATGTGTGTGCATAAGGATGTGATATGTGTGTATATACATGTGATATAATATATATATATATACACATATATGTGTAATACAGTATTACCATAACAAAGAATATAATTTTGTTGTTTACAGGATGATGGGTGGGACTGGAGACCATCAGGTTAAGCAAAATAAGTCAGATTGATCAATCTCATGCTCTCCCTCATATATGAAGGCCAGTCCTATAAAACTGAACAACAGGAGTGTAAAATAGGAATTATTTGCAAGTGAGGACCAGTGGGAAGGCAACAGTAGAAAGTAAAGTGTATGTGTTTGTGGGGAGGAGTAAGAGTGCTTTGTCTGTATAAGTGAAAATAAAAGAAGAGGGAATAAGAAAGAACGGTAGAGGAAGTGAATTTGATCAAAGTAAGTTATATGTATGTGTTGAAATATCACAATGAAAATGTGTGCAGTTAACATATGGTAATAAAAAACAAAGATACAAAGCAGACACTGGGCCCATTCCAGCCGTATAGCTTCATAGCTCAGCATAAAACAAAAATAGAAGGTTTCTTCTTCAAAATTGTTAGAGATTTCCAAGACAATTGGCAGTAGAATATATTTAACTCCCTTTGAAATGCAGGGTACTGTGCAAGAGCCCAGGTCAGACATATGGAAGCTGGTCCCAAACTCTAGTCCATAAATTGCTTTCACTGAATTTCAGGCTTTAGCAAAAGGCCCTCTGCCTTTCTGGGAGATGCTGTAAGGGCCAGCTCCTGAAACTCAGCTCAGGTCTACTCAAGCCTGTCAGAATCTTAGTAGAAAATATTAGCTGGGCACTGGTGATTCACACCTGTAATTCTAGCTACTGCTAGATCTGAGGAGTGCAGTTTAAGATCAGCTTCGGAAGGAAAATCCCTTAGACTCTTACCTCCAATTACCCAACAAAAAGCTGGAAGTAGAGCTGTAGCTCAGGTGGTAGAGCACTAGCCTTAAGGAAAAATGCTTAAGGACAGTGTCTAGATCCTGAGTTCAAGCCCCAGCTGGCACACCACACACACACACACACACACACACACACACACGCACACACACACACACGCACACACACACACACACACACACACACACACACACACACACACGTACTGTATAGCTCTCATTTCTTACCATACTGCATGACCTAAAAATTTGTAGAAGGCAGCAATCCTTTTTTTATATTGCATCCAGGCAAAGCCACATGTTTTAGAGTCTGCAGTGGTGCAATCCCAACCTGGTAACCCTTAGAGAGCTTTTAGAAAAAATGGAATTTTGGCCTTTTGTGATTTCTAAATTTTTGGGTAATAAATTCAGATAAAATGATCATTTGGATGGCAAATTCCAGAATAATTTTTAAGCAACTACCTTTTAACAAATTCTTTCCTTATGAACAAAATTACATGAACTATTAACCCAAGTTCAAACTACAAAGTGAATACAGAGAAACAAGAATTATCTTAGGGCACATAATTTTGAGTTACTTTAGTTTCTGTAAGGCAGATTTTCTATCATCTGCTTAAATCTTTAATAAAATCTGTTGCACACATAAAGGCCTTGTGGGATGAGTGTTTCTTTTTTCACTAGTAAATCAAAGGAAATATGTATTCCAGCTTAGGGTTTATGAGATACAGGAAAGAAACAGAATATGGGAGCAAGAACAAAAATAAGTCAGCAAAGCTCAATGCACATGAATTTAGGAACCTGCACTTGAACTCTAGCTTCAAATCTCACCAGTCCTGTTACCTTCGGTAATTAATACCTAGTTATTTTCTTTCCTGTGCTCCACGATTCTGTTTCTCTCTGTGTCTGTCTCTCTCTGTCTCTTGGTCTCTCTCTGTCTCTGTCTCTCCCTCTTCCTGATAATAGAGCTTGAACTCAAAACTTCTGGCTCTCACTCAGCTTTCTTGCTCATGGCTGGTGCTCTACCATTTGAACCATGCATTAATTTTGGCATTTTGCTGATTCATTGTAGAAGGAATATTGGAGACTTTTCTGCCCCTGATGGTTTGGAACCTTAATCCTCCACATCTCTGCAACCCGAGTAACTAGAATTACAGGCATGAGCCATTAGTGCCTGCTTTAGTTCTTTCTGAGAATAACACTAGTCCCTTAGCAGTTTGTTGAGAATATCAAATGAGTTTCTGTCTGTAAAACTTGGAGGGCAGTGTCTGGATGGGTAAGGTATAACAATAGCTGTTTTTATTGCTCTATAAACCACACTAATTTTGACCAGGGTTCAGAATATAAGCCCCCTATACAGGGGACAGAAACCTCAGGGAGGGCTCTGAGTCACTGGGTAATAATATCTCCATCTATCTTAAGTTTAGATGACTGTACTAGATACTGCAGTTATTTTTAGATTGGATTCTTCCTTTTTCTGTCTTGTTTGGTTTTTAATGTGTCAAAATAGTTCTTTTGATTAGACCAGCTTCATAGGACTTTTACATAGACTAAAATTATTCTTTCCTCTTCCCCAATGTCCTAAAGAGGGCATTTTTTTGTCCCATTCATTCATCCTGTTATCCTGGATCTTCAACTCCTTCATTTCCCCATTACTCCATCAGCTGTAGTACTCTGGCTGGCTGGCTGTAGTTAGCCTACATGGCTTCAGTTTGTTTTTTATTACAGTGGTTCTTCATTATGTCTTCAGTACATTTATCTGAGCTCGTTCCTTGGCCACCAGTCTTTTCAACCTGTTTGTTCAATGTCTCTTGAAGAGCTTCAACATAGTTCACTTGCTCTCAGCATCCTTCAGGAATGGAGGATCAACAATGTCAATATCCTCTTCATGTTGTGCACCTACCCAGAACAGATGGTCATTGGTGATTCTTTCTGTTGTATTAGTTCATGAGGGAAGCTGTTTGTGGATCCTACCTTGGTGCTGAGAGTTAATTTCAAGGCAACAAGTACACTTTCTGTAAGAAAGGCTCTATGAGGCATTAACAGAATCAGACTTGATTTTCTACAACATAGCTGATGATTTATGCCCATGAATCATTTCAAAAATCTAGATAACTATGATAACATAAATGATAATGATAATACTTAATATTCATTTGGCATGTGTCTATGTGTTAGACTCTAGGTTTTTTTTTTTTGTGGGTTTCTTAGGGCAATCTTTGTGACTTAGATAATGTTTTACCATTTCTACTGAGATCCATGTTAGTGACCTGAGACAGCTGGCTTCCTGTAACTGTTTTTCACTCTAAGATTGAGAATGACATGGCTAGGGAATGAGGTAGAGCCATACTCCAGGCAGTGTTCCTCCAAAGGCGCCCAGTAAGGACAGATTTGATACCATCCAGAACTAGGGGAAAACCTAAGGCAGAAACCTATGGCCCTGGGACCACTTCTCATATAAATGTGTAAACTTCAAATACACACACACACAACACATATTTCTGATTTTTCCAGTGGAATGAGAAAAAAATCTGTAGAAATTCGTTACAAAAATTATATTTAATTATATTTAAAACAAATCGGTTATTTTAAGAGAAGTTGCTGAATTTTGTCCACAGCAAAACTGAGCAGGAAGTACAGAGTTCCCATATGCTCCTCATCCTTACATAGGCCAAACCTTCTCCACTATCAACATCTTCCTACCAAAATGGCACACTTGGTATAGTCCATGAACACTGACACAGTTTTTATTCAACAATAAAGTCATTCTTGGTGTTGTACCTCCTATGGCCTGAATGAAGGTACACTGGCATGTATCTAAGAATCCCACTTAAAGAATAGATAGGTTAATACTAAGTAATCAAAATCTAATGCTTGTCTTTTTTAAGATAAAATATTCAGTTTTCCTTAGAAGTAAAATAATACTCCTTTTGCTAAATGGATCCATCTGCTCCTGCTTCTAGGGTTCTCCTTCCCTGCAAGCCCCCAATAGCCACCCCCCACTCCACACACATTTCTTTTAAGTTACAGAAGGGTAATGAAAAGATCTCATGGGCTACTTTAAATTTTGTTTCAAAGGTAAGAAATTCTCTCCATAAAAGATACTTTGCTTCAGATTTCAATGGCAAAGCAGCCATGGGATTAAGTGGATTAGTGTAAAAAGCTTTCTCCAAATGAGAAAGCAAATCCATTCTTGCTTCTCTTTGAGTGAATGTGTCTGTGATTTCAATGGCCCCGACGGTACCAGTGTAAAACGGCCACCACACAGATGGATGGCAACAGCTGTCCTGAACGCCAGGGGTGGGCAGTGAATGGACATGCCCTGAGAACTCTGAAGGCTTCTTGTTTTACGTGATTCACTTCATTGTAGGTGGCGGGGCATCCTGTACACAAATCTTCAGTTCAACATACCAGCACAGTTTGAAAGGCAGCATGTCATGGTGGAGAAATCTACATGCTTTTGGATTCCTCAGGTCTGTGTGGAACCCTAGCTGCAAAACTGGGGCAGGTCTTTCATTTTCTCGACTATTATTGAAATAAAGGAGATTACTTCAACCTCTCACTTTTTGTGAGATTTTTAAAATTCCAGTGAGAGCTATTATCATTACTGCCAAAAACATTTCATTAAAGCAATGATCCAGCTTTCCCTAGAACATCTATTCATTCATTCATTCATTCACTCATTCACTCATCATTATTCTCCACGGATGTGAAGACTCTAATCAAGGGATTTCTGCATGCCAGTAGTTCTGTTTTGTTACTGCTTTCTTGTCTGTAATGATTTCAGTAGGCAAGACACCGACATAAATTAATGATTGTATTTAACTTTTAAATTTTAAAGTTCTTTTATGTAGAAAGGCTGGTTATAGTGGTACATGCCTGCAGTCCTCAATACTTGGGAAGCTAGATAGGAAGATCATTTGAGTCCATCAGTTCAACCATGCTGGACCACATGGGAAAACATTGTCTCTAAAATTTGAAAAAAAAAAAAAAGATACAAGAACACTCTTGGAATGTCTCCATTGATTTTTGTAGGGAAGTGAGGTTATATGCTTTATATTTTCTTCTTTGTGCTTAATTTAAAAAATGTTATTTATTTATTTTGTTGATCATAGGACTTGAACTCTGGGCCTGGCCACTGTCCCTCAGCTCTTCGGCTCAAGGCTAGCGCTCTACCACTTGAGCCATAGTGCCACTTCTGGCTTTTTCTGTTTATTTGGTGCTGAGGAATCGAACCCAGGGCCTCATGCGTAAGAAGCAAGCATTCTACCACTGAGCCACCTTTCCAGTCCAAAATTGTTATTATCAGGATAATGCAAAGAGGGTTTACTATTCCATAAGTCAGGTTATGAGTTCATATCTTTTTGGACAGTATCACCCCTTCCCTCTCTCTCTCCCAGCTTTACCCTTCCAACTCACCCACAAGTTGTACAGATCATTTTCAACATAATACCTAGTGAGTACCACTGTTGCATTTATTCACCTTTTATCCTTCCATTTCTGTGTCTCTCCTTTAAACGCCCAAGGATAGGACTGAACAAACAAGACAAAAAGAAAAGAAACAAAAACAACAACAAAAAAAATCCTCTGGTTCCCATTCCTTTAGTTCAATAAAATACTTTATTTGACTAGAGGCATGAAAGCATTGTGGCTTGATGCTCCTTTCTTAAGGAAATTCTCCTTTGGTCTCACTGTGCATGAATGCCTAGAATCCTGTATAACTTATCATGTCCCAGTGTATTTTAGATCTAACTTCCACCTATGAGAAAAAAATGTGCCTTTGTTTTTCTGAACTTGGCTTATCTTACTGAAGATGTCTTCCTTGTTTTTAATTTACAATTAATTTCAATAAGTTCAGATGAACAATTTCATTACATGTAAAAAAACATCATAATGATCCTTTCTCCTGTGCATAGTACTTCTCATTATACATTAGAGGACACAAGGTAGAATAAGAAATAAAACCTGTGTTTATGGGTCTTCTAATAAAGTGGAAGGAAGCGTTGACTCATATATTTTCTTGAGTTAGTATTGTTAGAAAACCTGGATGAATCAGATATGTTGTTGTTTTTGCTTACCACATCTATAATATAGATATACCACTATTATACCAATTTTTTGTGTTAATTTTACTTAATATGATCTTTTTATTGTGAAAATACTGTACAGAGGGTTACAATTACATGGACAAGATAATGAGTACATTTCTTATCAAGCATTGTAGCCTCCTCCTTTGTTTCCCCTTCTCATCCCTTCCTGTCCTCCCTGTTCCCCACCTAATCTTCCCCCCCCCAACTTTTACCAAAGTTGTAAAGTTCGTTTTTGACATAACGACTTATATATCTCATTGTTGCAAAGGGTCCATCTGTGTCCCTATTTATATTCTACCAATTTTTAAAAGGAAAAAGAATAAAGCTTTGAATAAAAATAAAGACCCTCAAAATAATGAAACATAATAGATATTTTGTTTAAGAAAAAATTCTCTTTAAAAATAATTAGAAAACTTCCTGAAGCTCCATAGTTATCACAAACATTTTTTCTTTTCTTTCTTTTTCTTTTCTTTTCTCTCCTTTCCTTTCCTTTCATTTTTTTTTGGGTATTTTTTTTGTTGTTGTTGTTGCTGGTCTTAGGGGTTTGAACTCAGGGCTATCCTTGAGCTTTGTTTGCTCAAGGCTAACACTCTACCACTTGAGCCATGTCTCCACTTTTAGCTTTTTTGATGGTTAATTGGGGCAAGAGTCTTATGGAGTTTTATGGACTTTCCTAGTTGGATTGGCTTTGAACCATGATCCTCAGATCTAAGCCTCCCAAGAAGTTAAGATTACAGACATGAGCCACCAGTGCTTGACTACACCACTTTCTTAGGAGAGCAAATCTTCTGGGCTTTCTTACATTGGCTCTATTTGTTTTGATTGATGTGAGCAGTGGTAGGTGGTTTGTTTTGTGACTATGTGGCAGTTAAGGCCTTTGGTCATGTCTGGTTGATTATGGAAAGAACAAAAAATAAAAGATGAAATGATGATGTATTTTACCCTCATCACTAAATCTAGGACACATTTGTCAAATGTGAATTACTTTGAGATCACCAACATTTAGCAAGGCTATTTTCATCATTATAATCAGCACCCAGACTCATGGAATGTTTTATAGCCCTGAGCACCTTAACGGATTTGAGTCCCTTGGCAGGGTGTGGGTTACGAAAATTATATATTAAAATTGTGGGGTCTAGCTACTTGTTTATGACAGTGTGCACTCTAAAACTTACGCTTAATTTTATCCAGACCAGGGTTTGAACTCTGAATCTCTAGATTGCTCAGATTACTTACTCATGGCTGTCACACTACTATTTGAACCCTGCTACCAGCCTGGCTTTTTGCTGAATAGAAGAGATGAGTTTTAAAGACTTTGCTGCCTGGGATGTCTTTGAACCACAATCTTCTGGATTTAGTCTGAATAGCTTGAGAGTATATTTCTGAACAACTAATGCCTGGCTATGGTTTAAATTTTTTTCTCACCATGAAACTCTATTTAGCCTTCAAGGATTTATATTTACAAGAATATTTATTTATTTTTCTACTTTAATTCAAATCATTGTCAGAATTACCAAGCCTGAAGTGTAAAATATTATATAAGAATTTTTTGTATTGTTTTGTGTGCTTCATTGGCCTTCACTACCACTATGAGTTCAGTGTTATTAATCTTTACCTTATCCCCACCATGAGCAGATGGAAAATTCAAAGCAAAGCTAGATTTGAACCCAGATGATCTAACTCAGGAGCTAATTGCTGCTATGGCTTGAATCTGAAATTTCCCCCAGATTTCATGTGGTTTGGGCTTTATTGCCAGTTGATGCTCTCTCCACTCCCACTTATTTTGGGCAGTTGTAGGGTTTGAATTCTGAGCCTGGGAGCTGTCCCTAAGCTCTTCAGCTCAAGGCTAGGGATCTACCACTTTGAGCCACTGTACCACTTACAGTTTTTTGGTGATTAATTGGAGAGAAGAGTCTCATGGACTTTCCTGCCCCAGCAGGCTGAACCACAACCTTTAGATCTCAGCCTCCTGAGTAGCTGGGATTACAAATGTGGGCCATCGGCACCTGCCTGATGACCCTTTCTGTTTGTGTGTTTATTGAACTACCTAGGTAAACTATTCCTATCACCTCTACTTTCCAAGATAATGTATAATATATCTTTTTGTGGGATTGTGGGATAATTTGTAACCCAAGGATGAAGAGTTAATACATATGCCATATCATATTGTAAGCCATACTTCTGTCTCTTCTAAAAGAGTGTTGGGGATGGAAAATATGATAGGTTGTAATTTTCCTTACAAACTGTTTAGGAGATGCCTCCAGATTCTATTTTTCTATATGGCAGAGAGTGTTTTGTTTTTCCTGGCACCTTAATTTTCATTTCAACTGCAACAGGAAAATGTTGATAGCAGAATATCTTCCCATTGGAATAGTAGGAAGCTGAATGTAAAATACAATGACTACAATGAACAACCCAAACTAACAAGAAAAGGCCCCAAATAAGATATAAGATGTCTTTTCATCTGTCTTTTGTTCCCTGCTAGTAGACTTCCTAGAGAAGAGTCTGGAATAATATTCTATGTTAGAGCTAGCTGTGGACAACAAAATGATTTGTAATGGTATGATTATAGACATATTTACTGTTTAGAAGCAAAAAAAGTCAACTTTTGCTTAATAGGAAGTAGATGCACTTATAAATCAGTAATGTAAGAATAAATTTGTCATCTTAGTTTCAGGATTCGTTTCCCTTTATTTGAAAGGTTAAAACATTTGAAGATGATACATAGCTTGATGTGGGACTTTGGAATGATGATCCTGAAAGCTACTGTCTACATATTCTGAATTCATGACTTTTGTACTTGTAGTGCATGGGTATTTTGTTAGTCAAGCTCCATATAAATGACTTTTCAAGTCCAGAACAAACATATTTTAATTGAATCTAAGTATATAGGTATATAGTTTTCTACCACCTTGTTTTCATTAAGGGGGAAAACCAAAGTATCTTTCTGTATTAGTCTGCTGTACAGAGTATTCTGTTAGGAACTTATTTCTCTAAACACTTGTTTGAGATGGCTGATCTGAGAGTCAAATGTTTCTGGAGAAGACCCAGGAAATAAAGAAGAAAGCTGCATCACTTTGTTATTTGAGGGCACAGCTTAGAGGTTGGGTTTCATGACATGGCTTTGAATGAATAATTGTTACTGGTTAACAATGGAATATAAATCTCTAAATACTAACATTGCAAATTAGAAAATGAGCGAGTATGGATAGAACCATTTCATGAGTTGCATCCTTTCTAGAGTCAAATATTTAAGATAATTTGTTATCAAATTATTTTTAAATCAAAATTACTTATATTTGAGATAAAACTTAACAAAGGAGAACTCGGGTACTTCGTTATCCATACACTTGTAAAACTTTGAGATTTAAAAGATTGTTCTTATCCTCATAGTATTTCCTTGTTTCTTACCATGTCCCTAACAAAGAAAGCAAGCTAGGTCTGGTGAGCCACAGATATGGCTGCAATTCCTCTGTTCGCTTTTGAATGAAAGCTCAGCTTCTTAGTTTTTCCTATTCTATTCTTCTTATACAGTGGGGAATTCTTTGACTTTGTTTTTATCTGTTGAAACTGTTTGAAGGCTTTTTTTCTTCCAGATCTCTTCCTAGAGCTCTTTGGCCATCTATGCTTCTTTGCCTTTGTCTTAAAAAATATTCACATCCTATTCCCTGAAACTTCCAGTTTTTGTACACTTAATCACTCACTGTGAAATGCATCCATTGTAACCTTCATCGCCCCTGACCTGCAGCATCACAGATGCTTCCTGTGAGACAAACCCAGGCTGGCTGTGAGTTACAGGAAGCATTGTTCTTTCCCCACCCCCTAGACTTTAAAAGGCCCAAATAGTGGGAAAAATGCTCTCTTGATTTATTGGATGGTAGCTCTCAATCTCTCTCCCTCTCTCCCTCTCTCCCTCTCTCCTCCTCTCCCTCTCCCTCCCTTCTTCCCTCCCTCCCTCCCTCCCTCCCTCCCTCCCTCTCTCTCTCTCTCTCTTTCTCTCTCTCTCTCTCTCTCTCTCTCCCTCTCTCTCCCCGGTTTTATTCCTTCCCTTCTGGGTAACTAACTTTATACTCATTCACACTGGTTCTACTGGATGGCACCCCTAATTACAAATTTAGAGTGGAAGGACATGAAAACCACAGCAACCTTTGTTGATATCCTGCAGAGGAGAAAACATCACGGGTTTTCCCACAATGGGAGCTAGTCAAGTAATATGACTTGAAATGTAATTTGATGGTCACATTTAGATATAGATGTGTCTTGCAGTCTGTAAATCTACACTTCAAGCCAAATTATGAGGCAAACTGCTAAAAGACAATACAGTAGGAAAAGGTGATCAAATGATTTGTTCACTCCTCCCCTGCTTCCCCAGTGGAAAGAAATGACATCATATCTGAAGCTGATACATCTCTAAATGCCTAGTCAGCGGGAAGCCAATCTGTTATCCCCAACTCATTCACTCCACAAATATTTAGGAGAGCCAACCTGGTGTCAGACACTGTGTCAAAGGCTAAGGATGGGTTTGCAGGAAAGAGATACGCACGTTCTTGTGACATTATGGAGAAGAGATGGTCTATTTAGCTTGGGGTGGGTGGGGAGAGTGTCAGATTATTTTTTAAAGCTTTTAGGAGATTCTATTTAGCTCATTCTCAAAGAATGAGTAGGAGTTGGACAGGTAAAAGGTGTTGGCAGAGGTCAGGGAAAGATGAGGAAGCGATCAGAAGGGAAATAGCCCAACCAAAGGATAAAGGCAAGAAGTGAAAACCGGAGGTGTCTTAAGAGTTTTGCAACATAAAGTATGAGATTGACTAGTGAAAAATGAGACCTATGAGATTGAGTGGCAAGAAATGAGAGCTTAGAGGTGGGCAAAATGCTGTGTTTCATGTCAAGGAGCTTCACTCTGTGGAGATTAGAGGCCATATATTGTCATGTTAGTTATAGCTTTGGTGGCTAGTGGAAAGCAATATGAATGTAAATGAAATGAAGGGGAGGAAGGCTGCTGCAGTCAGGATAATAGTAGTTGAGATAATAAAAAAAAGGCATTTAGTTTAGAAGTCCTTAGAAGAAAAATCATCCAGATTTTGTGATTATTCTTGATTATGTACAAGGACTAAAAGAGGAGGCAAAATAAAAAAAAGTACTCACTTTTAGTTTAATTATTTGTTTGATTGGAAGTAATGTAAACTAGACTATGTAGGGATAGGCACAAAGTTAAAGGGGGGAATGAACAATGATAACTTTTAACACGTTAAATTTAATGTGATGTCTAATTTGGGTAGTTATCCAGGCTATAGTTCATCAAGTGAATCAGAATCTCCAATGGGAGAACGGACCAATGGCTTGAATTTAGCTGTCATTAGCAAGTATGTGGTCCTTCAACTGCATTCAAGTGTTGATGAAATCACACAAGGAAAGAACAGAGAAAATGGTTGGCCTAGTTGGGTGCCTGGGAAATATTGGATCATTGGCCAGAGAAAATAGGTAAAAAGGGAAAAAAGGCTCAGAAACATGAGGAAGCCAGGAAGAATCTAATGGCATGAAGATCAAAACAGTAGACCTGCAAAAAGAACATAGGAGATAATCTGCAGTATAAAAATCAGGTTACCTTCCGCAAGTAAAACTGAAGCATATTCATTGCATGTGGAAACTTAGAACTTGTTTGTGACTTTAGGAAGAAAGCATAAGGGCAATTTGAGTTCAGTAATGGAAAAGATGTCTGATTTCACTGGTTTCTCGATCCAGTAAGAATGGAAGCTATATTTCTGAAAACTTGGGAGAATAGTATAATAAATTTAAAATATAGAGTAGAACAATCAAGTTAAAGAGATGATGTCACTAAGTTGCTGATTTCGAGAATTTTTTGCATGTTAAAGATACTGGGAAGAAAAGACCAAGAGGAAGTGGAGACAGAAACTAACTCAATAATAATAATAACAATAACTATTATTATTACTATTTCAGTGTTTTTAATGTTTAACCTTGTGAAACTTCACTGAGCACAGAAACTCAGAAACTAGAACCTAACAGAGAAGAATCTTGTTAATCAAGTTTTGCTTACACAGACACTCACTAATGAAATATGTTGTCTTTCTTGTTAGTATGTTGCTCCGGGGTGAGTTGGGTAATTAAGTAGATTATTTGAGGAGGGATATTTTGCCTTCTTCATGTCTCTAATACCTGCTGGGGTCTTAGAATCCGATGGAGATTTAGGACGGAGAATAGGAGAAGGTGTTAATAAAAAATTAAAAGTCAGTGTTATCATGAATGAGCTAATTATGAATGAACTGAATATGTTGCCTAACATCTAAGTCTTTGGCTTAAGCAAACTCTTCTTTCTCATTAGTAACATGGATAATTGAGGGTTCTTTGTTTCATGCTTTCACTTGTGCTTTGAAGTAACTCCCTCTGGGCAATATTTCTTTTCATTTTGTCTCCATATTATAAAAAAAAGTTCATATTGAAAAAAAAATCAAAATTAACCATCCTGGACTCAGTTTGATTTCCAGCCCAAACAAGAAGCATGTGAACATCAGTTAATAGACATCTCATATATTGATAACAGCAGCAGCAGCAGAAGAAGAAGAAGAAGAAGGAGAAGGAGAAGGAGAAGGAGAAGGAGAAGGAGAAGGAGAAGGAGAAGGAGAAGGAGAAGGAGAAGAAGAAGAAGAAGAAGAAGAAGAAGAAGAAGAAGAAGAAGAAGAAGAAGAAGAAGAAGAAGAAGAAGAAGAAGAAGAAGAAGAAGAAGAAGGAGAAGAGGAGGAGGAGGAGGAGGAGGAGGAGGAGGAGGAGGAGGAGGAGGAGGAGGAGGAGGAGGAGGAGAAGAAGAAGAAGAAGAAGAAGAAGAAGAAAGAATTGATATTTGTCTAGGAAGCCCTACCTGATGCTTTTAAGGATATTCTTCCAGTACAATTTTAATGCAAAAGTACCTGTGGTGAATGTATTCCTAAAATTTGGCAAGTAAAATCTTCAACAGTCAAAGAGCCATTTAAAAACATCCCTAAGTAAAGGCAAAGAGTGTTTCTTATTGAGGGAGTAGGCTTTTTGTTTCTTTGTTTTGTGTAAATCTGTCTTTGATATGTGAGAGTGGGAAGACATCTCCAATAGCCAAGTCTTGCCAAGAGAGAAATTACAGAAACCTATTGGTGTTGCCTCCAAATTCACTTTAGTGGCTCCATCGCTGAAGATCAAGCCGAGATCTTCATTCTATTGCAACTGCAAGCTGAGCTGTTGGAGACTTATCTCCAACAAGAAAGATGTCTGCAGGGTGTTTATAAGGAAAACTGAAAAGAGGTTAATATAGATCAGAGCACAGATGAACTGCAGCCATAATGGTCAGATGTAGATGATAATCCCGTACAATTTAGAGTTGGTGTGAAACAGCCAAAGGCTTAAGGTGGTCCCAGGTGCTAGAATACAGGAGGATGGGTGGTAAAGCAGGACAGATTCTGCAAATATCAGATACACTTGAAAGGCGAAGTGACATTGTTCTTTGATTTCTACATCTCTATGTTATTTATAATGATTATTTTAATTTGGTTATCATATACTCTAATAGCTGTATTGCAAGATTTTATAAGCACACGTGTGTTTCATCTTCCTCTACCAGATCTCTTCTCTGTTTTTCTATTTGCTCTTTTTTTTCTTTACTTTTATCCTTATCACTTACCTTCTGTTGGTAATAGGACGTGTTTGGAGCATGATTCATTTTATTTCCTCCCTTGTGATAAACAGAAAGCACAGTGGGAGAAATACCATACATCTTGCTCATGTCTTCAGATGAGGCCTTCTGGAAAAACTCTTATCTAGGCATTCGTTTGGCTTTTTATTTCTGTTTTGAAAGAATAACAATACTTCCTCTATGGCTAAACATAATAATGGACTTTTACACTGACTTGTTTGTTCATTTCATAACCATTCTAAGAGGACTTTTTATAAGTTCTATTTTTTTGATGCTCTGAAAGGTCATATAATTCTTAACCAAAAGCTCAAGCAAATTTAACAAATTCCTATAGGTGGTTAAAGACAACTAGGAGGAGATTTGTACTAAGGAAGAAGAAAAGTGAAGAAGAAGAATTAGTAACAAACAGGTTAGTAATCAGGTGATTGCAAAGCACTAAACATTATAGAACCCAGCTCCCCTACCATTGCCCAGGGTTTGTTTGTTTATTTATTTATTTAGATCTCCCTTCCTTCCTTCCTTCCTTCCTTCCTTCCTTCCTTCCTTCCTTCCTTCCTTCCTTTCTTCTTTCCTTCCTTCCTTCCCTCCCTCCCTTCCTCTCTCCCTCCCTCTTTCTTTCTTTCTTGCTTGCGTGCTTTCTCTCTCTCTCTCCCCCTTCCTTCCTTCCTTCCTTCCTTCCTTCCTTCCTTCCTTCCTTCCTTCCTTCCTTCCTTCCTTCCTTCCTTCCTTCCTTCCTCCTTCCTTCCTTCCTTCCTTCCTTCCTCCTTCCTTCCTTCCTTGCTTGCTTACTTGCTTGCTTTCATGCTTTCTTTCTTGCTTGCTTGCTTTCTTTTTCTTCTTTTTTGTTTGTGTGCCAGTTCTGGGACTTGGAGGCAGGGCCTCATACTTTCCTTTAGTTTAGTTTAGTTTAGTTTAGTTTTTTTTTTTCCTCAAGGGTAGCACTCCATCACCTGAACCACTTGCAGCTTTTTGTTGGTTAATTGGACATAAGACTCTCAGATTTGTCTGCCTGGGTTGGCTTTGAACTACAATCCTTAGATCTCAGATTCCTGAGTAGCTAGGTTTATAAGTGTGAGACATTGGTGCCCAGTCTTATCACAAGTTCTTTTGAGCTCAAAAAGAGAAATTTGGTACAAAGAATGCATTTAGATTTGTGAAGGGGAGAGATAGTTGGGCCTAGCTGATAGAATGTTTATCATTAAAATTCCTAGATTATTTTAAGGTTTGCAACTTTCTGAACATGTGTACCCACATATACAAATGCATTCACATTTCTTTAAAAACATGTAAACAAGTAAGCAAGACAATTTAATGAAAAAATTAAAGATGATATTTATTATTTTTAGTGCATTAGGTAAAGTTATCTAAAAATTAGCTTACATATATCTAATCCTCCTTTTTAAAATAACTTGAAAATAGGTTATTGTTACAGTGGATTAATCAAGAGTAAGTGTTAGACAATACAGTAATTAATCAATTAATCATTAATGCAACCAATGTGAAAAGAGAAGAGAAAAAAACCATGTGAACATGTGATCTATTTTCTTGGTCTATGAAGATTTCCAGTGGAGAAGGTGACAGCTATTTAAGTATTTATGAAATACATTCTTAAGAACTTATTCTTCCTAAACCCCACCATCTTTTATCTGTTGGTTTTGGCTCCATCGTGTTGGTTATGAAACACTTGATGGTGCCCAGGCCAGAAGTAAATAGCTCATGGCACCTTGAGTGCTCATTAGTCAGCATTAGGTATATTTGAGAGGTGCTGGGAGAACTCAAGTGATTACATCCTCACATGTGGAATCTCTTGGGTTTTAACTCTAGGGCTGATCTGAACATAGTTTCAGTTTAAGCAAAACTGTGAGCTTCGTGTTTAGGCATCTCCTCTTGGGAAAGCTCATTATCTTGGCTGTTATTTTATTTTTTTGCTCAGCACCCATTGCCTAGTGGGGTGATAACACTTTTATCTCCCTAACTTCCAAAGGCTCCAAGGCGAGAGCCAATGGATGTGTGAATTCACCAAGTATCCTTCAAGGGTGAATGGTTTTGTAAATGAACAATCAGTTAATAAAACTGTCAAGACAAAATTAATGACTTTTCCTTTAAGCCTGTATAACAGTAACACTCTAAGTAATTCTGCTTGGATGGGAGTTATCAGGACTATATTGTAACTATTTCATTCCGATCTCTGGAAGGAAAAATCTACCTTGTACTTCTTATGCTAGCATCCTATAAGTGCATATAAGAATTATTATTTAACCTGAATGAGGTGGTCCTGTTTACCATTGGACTGAAGTACATTGGCTAATGAAATTTTAGGTACTCATAGGAAAGAAAATGAGAAGTGATTATGCTCCCTCTGATATGTGGAGCAACTAGACCTCATCTGTGGCTGGGAATATAAAGCAGGGTACTGCTTATAACTGGCTAATGGTTAAGTACTACTTTTCAATGAAAATAATTACTCTTTTTTCCTTTTTCTTTTTTGGTAATACTGTGGTTTTGAACACAAGGCCTTAATGTTTGCTGGGCAGGCCTGCTGCTACTTGAACCACACTCTCAGCCCTTCATTGCCTTGGTCATTTTTACATAGGACTTGACATTTTTTTGCTTGGGGCTGGCTTCACACTGTGCTGCTCCTGTGATTACAGCTGTGGGTCTGAATACTTGGCTTATTTGTCTTACTAACTTTTTTTGCCTGGGTTGGCCTTGAAATGTGATATGCACCAATCTCTGCCTCCCAGATTTCTTGGATTATGGGTAAAAATCACATTCTTGGGCTGCCTTTATTCATTAATGGCAAAAATGTCTATTCATATAGGAATGGACAAACTAATTATCACATATGCCATCTATCTATCTATCTATCTATCTATCTATCTATCTATCTATCTATCTATCTATCTATCTATCTATCTATCTGCTTTTTCTACTTGTTTATAGCCATGAGCCAAATGGTAGTATTTAGGTCAATATTGACCATATCTATGTTGGTGGTCCTATAACTATACTGCCAAATGATGTTATATCTCTGCTAGTTTATATAGCTGGGCTCTATGATGTTCATACAACATAATTGATTAATGATGGACTTTTCAGACCTCATCCCTGTTTTTAAGTATGTAAAAGTGTGTGATTATTGATGTATAATGAATATAAACTCCTAATACATTAAAATTATGCTGAACTTAAGAATCTCAGTACAAAAACAAGAAGTATGATTATATTACCATACTATTTAAGAACAGGACAAACTTAGTCATGATGATAGAAAAGAGAATCCCATTTACTTGAAAGCCCTGTAATACTAAGCCAGCTGAGGCAGGGAAGTCTTTGAGACTCTCATCTCTAATTAACAACCAAAAAAAAAATGGCTGGGAATGTGGCTTGCTTAGCATACGTGAAGCACTGTACCACATAACTGGAAATCCAGAAGTGGAAGAATGGTAGCTTTGAGCAAAAAAAGTTCAAGGCCAGTGCCTAGGCCCTGAGTTCAAGCCCCAGGTCTGGCAAAAAAAAAAAAAAAAAGGAAAGAAAAAAAAAGCCAGAAGTGAAGCTGTGGGTCAAAGTTGCAGAGTGCTATCCTTGAGCATAAAAGTTCAGGGACAGCTCCCAGGGCCTGAGTCCAAGCCCCAAGACTGGCACAAGACTGGGTGTCACATCTTCTGGAATAGATAAAAATATTTTTTGTCCAGGAGACATTGGAAAATAATGCATGCAATTTTTTCAAAATGTTTAAGATTTTTATTTTACTGTATGCAACATTAAAACTAGTATATGTGGAATTTTTTTAAAATCCTCATTAGCTTTTGTAGGGATATAAGACTTTAAAAATGAGAACAAATTAAAGGAGAACTAGAAACAATGAGCCCACAATAATTTAATCTACAATGTATATTTTGTCTTTTGGTTGACAGGGAGGGAATTTGTGTGTTATTGCACAAAAAGCTGGGATGGGTAGAAACAGCTAATGGATGGCTAATGGTGGCACCATATGAGTTCATATTTCTATCTTGAGAGTCTGGGAACCAACTCTATTTTACTACCTTGAAGGCTTTGTAGTTTTGATACATCAGCGTAAACACCTTCAACATAGCAGAGTCTTTTGGAAGTGCTAAAAGTAATAGGACTCAGAAGAAGCTTATGAGCCTGGTGGCTGCCAGGTATACACCTGCGAAAAGTTACTCTAGTAGCTTAGTATCCTAGTAATCCTAGTAGATTAGGATCTATCTGTTCAAGTGTTCAAGTACACAGGTGAGATCCATGCTGGGGATATATTTAAGGCAGAGTTTCATTTTAATGAAGGCTAAATTTCTACACACAAAAAAGTGACAAAAGGAGTCAGAGACATGGGGTAGAAGTAATAGCCATTTTGACTTCTGCTGTTCTCAAGGCTGGCGAGTCTGAGGGTTCCATCAGAAGGAGACAATTTGTGTGTATTTTTACACAGGTGAGCTCTGATATTTCTGATATACACCAAGCTTATTTCCTTTACAGAGTGTGACTAGGTGCACCAATTTTATTTCTCTAATCCAAAAGCAATTAGCAACTAATGTTCAGTTTCCAGGTCTTCAAAATAGTTCAGGTGAACTTGCCAGGATTTTGTAAAAACCCTTAGAAAGTCCAGCAGAAGCTGCCAAGAGATTGAATCTCCATGGCAGCAAATGGCAAGACTCAGTAGGAGTGCTCCCTAAATAGAGAAAGCCTTTCTTTTGGGTAAAAAAAGTCTTTCGGATATCCTTTAAGCTATCTAAAATGTAGACAGAGAGCTTCCCATCCACAGAACAGCAAGCTGCAAAGGTAAATGCAGATGTCCATTCCTCCTTCACAGGAAGGGGTTTCAAGCAAGATGTATTTGGTAAGATTCAAAATCTAAAAATTAAAAATTAAGTATTGTATATTAAATTACGTATTGTATATGAAAAGATCCAGGAATCATAGGGAAGAAAATCCTCTTTCCTTCTACTTCACATTTAAGAAGTCTAAGTATCCTTTGTGATGTTCAGACCTATGAACAGGTATGTGTCTGATCCTGATCCTCCACAGCTCTTGTTTGGTTGCAGAATTTTGTTTGGCATACCCGGGGATGCTCTTTCTCAGCATAAAATTAAGTTTTATCACACTCAACTGAAAACTTGATGCAATATAGTAGATGAATACTGGATCCAAATAGTTGGGGTTTGAGCCTTGCTCCTGGTGACTTGTAGCTGGCTCAGATGAGGTTAGGGTGTGAGCAGCGGTACTTACTTTTCACTCATGTTACTGTCTTAAGAGGTTAACTAGGTTCTGCTCTTTCCATGCTTTTATTTCAGAACCCAGGCTGAAGAAGAAGATACATTTTGCTGAGGACCTTGTGGAACACCTGGGAGAGGAACAAACAAAAGTTAATGTGATGTGCAAGTTCACTGGTCTAAAAAGGGCACATGGCCAAGCCAGATTGGATAGGTGAGGACTGTGTAAGCTTCATGCAGCCAAGGCTCATTGGAACTGGCAGGAATGTTAGGAGTATAATCTACTTCCATGAATTTAGTGAAATTGCTTCTCCATATATTAGCCTCCCTAAACTGAAAAACAAGGGCTGATATACACTGAGTCATAAAGTTCACATATATAAATGTAAATGGTCTCATATTTACTATAATATAGACAAACATAACTTTGTTTCTTCCTTTGTAATAGTCATGAATATCATTTTCATAAGTATAGTTATATAATGAATATATGTAATATAATATGTAATATACCATATTATGTATACAACATATCGTGTAATATCATATATTACATACATGTAATATATCATATTAATAGTTATGAATATTTTCATAACTAATGTTATGTAATGAATATTATATGTAATATTATATATTATGTATGCAATATATAATAATATGTAATAACATTCCACATTATTACATAATTATTACATATATTACATATAGTTATGAATGTCTATTCATATGAATACTATTCATATGAATAGACATTCATATGAACTATTACATATTCATATATATTCATATTCATGACATGCGTTTCTCTGGGCTTCAGACTTCAGAAATTGATTAAGTGTTTTTAACTTGATAATACTTTCCAAATAAATGTTTACTGAACATTGGTCTTAGTATGTGCTCTGCAAGTCATTAACTGAAATGAGTGTTCTTTAAAATTTTATCAACTTATGGATGAAATTGATATTAGTGATTTGAATACAAAATATGATAGTATTTCCTTTAAGCTTCAACTATGAGGAGCTAGTTAAATAAATTAGCTTAGTAAAATTTCTTTAAAGAATTAATACTAGAAAGAATGTACTCAACTCATTTATTAATGTTTTATTCTGAAATTAAAGAAAGTTAAAGAATTTAAAAGAAAAGTAATCATGAATAATCGAATAAATCTAAGACTCTATGAGTCATGCCCATACCCTTTGTGTGTGTATTTATGTGTGTGTGTGTGTGTGTGTGTGTGCATACATAGGTATACATATAAATGAACATGTGGGTTTATAATATTTCACAAAGGATCATAATACATATAATTTGTTCATATTTGGTTTCTTGATACTATGTCTGATTTTTATGTTCATTAAATCATCATTTTTCAGGATGTTTAATATCCTCCTTTCATGCATCATTTATTATATACATATAAAAGTTCCATCATTGGATATATTCTATGAATTATTCAACTTTCTCTAGCTATTTATGTTGCTTTATTTTTGTTTTGTGTCTCAATTAATATAAGACTAATGGAACGTCATCATGTCCTTGTTTGCATCTAAAATAATTTATTAATAATTCTAAAGGAATAATAATTCCAAAAGAAAATTAGGTCCAAGAATGTGTTTCCTTTTAAAGTACTTTCTATAATTACTAGTCTATTTTTTCAGAAAGTTGTGACCATCAACATTTTTTTATTTCTTATCACATTCACATACTTGTGGGTAAGGTTGGAGGAAGATGTGGATGAGAGTTTGTAAAATGTAATTCAGACAAAAGTAATACCTTAAAAATCTATGACAGGTAGGGTAGGGGAGCAAAAGAAGATTATAAACAAATGATAGTAGGCACTGTTGGAGTACTGCTCAAGGAAGAGCCGGAAAGTCAAATGACAGAATTGGAATAGAGCCCACAGGATTAATTTATGGTTCTGTGTTAGTTTAGTGGACAGGTAGCAGAGGCAGTGGTGTTGGGAAGACGTGGGACCTCCCAAAGTTCCTGGAGCTTGTAAAGGATCTATAACCTGGCTCTTCTGATCTCATATTTGGAGTGCATTGCAGCACTGTCTCTAAAAACAAGGTACAGACATGGACATTTAAAAGTCAAATTACAACACCCGCTATGGTGCAACTGCGTGACAAAATGCATGACATGCTTCCTGAGGTAGTGGTTCTCCACCCGAGGTGAGCAGTTAGACCAGGTGGATTACAAAACAATTACTGAAAATGTGTTCATCCTTAGTTCCCATGGCCTCCTGCAAACAGGCTCACAGTCTTCTGCTAACCACACTTCTGATCTAGTTAGCTGTGCTGGGAATCTAGCAGGCTACCCAATTCACCAACAGATTTTTCTCTTTTTCTTTTCCCCTCCAACAAATTTGTGTGGGGCTTGTCATATTTGTAGGTAGCTTATTATTACTTGTTAAATACTTACTTGGTACTCGTGTGTGTGTGTGTGTGTGTGTGTGTGTGTGTGTGTGTGTGTGTGTGTGTGTGTGCGCGGGGATGGGGGTGTGGGGGGGGACTGCCCTGGGGCCTGAACTCAGGACCTGGGTGCTGTCCCTAAGCTTTATTTGCTCAAGGCTAGTGCTCTAGTAATTGAGCCATAGCTCCACATCTGGCTTTCCTGGGTGGTTAACTGGAGATAAAAGACTTACAGGTTCTCATGCTCATGCTGGTTTTGAACTACCATCTTCAGATCTCAGCCTCCTGAGGAGCTAGGATTACAGTGTGAGCCACCAGTTCTTACATATTTTTAAAAGTGATTGAGCATCATTCTGCATCAGCATAGCATATTGTTCTAGCTCTTGTATTCAGAACTGTGATATGAAGGCTGAGGTCTATTCACAAATTGTGTTTTAGTGAAGAGTATCAGAAAAAAAATTAAGTTAATGTGAACATAATAATGTCAGAGACATTTATGTTAGAATAAGGTGAAACAGGATGATACAGTCATGATGAGAATGACCCATATTTAGTTTGTTGGACAGATTTATTCCCTATCTTTATATTTATTTTTTCTCAAGTCATTCAGAGCTACTCCCCAAAACTGTGAGACTACAAAAGTGCATTTACATCCACACTTCCCTCTGCTATGTACGCATAGTCTCTTTTGTTGTTCTCAAGACTTTTATAGTCCCTTGATTACATGGAAGATGCCCTAACTGTGGTCTCCAATGCCCTACCACTCAGCCTTGCAACTATGATTGTGTATGCTGCATACTTAAATTCCTCATCCATCTTTTTCACCAGTGTGAGAGCTGCTGGAATAGGGCATGTCTGATTTGCCACTTGGTCTCCGAAGCTAGTCCTAAGCATAAAAATGCTGCTATATGAATAAAGGCTACATATTCAGGTGGGTCTTTTAGGAAATGCGTTTGATTGGGTTGTAGTAAGAAGTTGAGCTGTGGTGAGTACTCCTCTGGTTTAGAGAGCTATAATCACTTCATTGTCTCAGGAAAACTTAAAAACTGTTGTAGTGTTGCACTTGGTTTCTATAAGAGAATTTAATATTTCCTGAGTACCAAGATGAAGAAGTGCTATCACATAACAGCAGCTAAATAATATTTCATGAAATTAATGAAGAAGTAATTTAATGACTTGAAATATTAATCTTATTTTAAAAGGTTCTATACTTTTATGCTGTAGTGTAAAGAAGAAATGCACGTCAAGTTTTGTTTTCTTTCTTTTTTCTTTTTTGTTTTACTACAACAAAGTTCGGACTTATTTGATGACTGGAGATTATTCCCAGGATATCAGAAATAAATATTTGTTCAAAATTTTCAGGACTTTTCTTTTGTGCATTCTAAAGTCTTTATTTGCTGTTGTTTATTTTCTTACATTGTGTAAAGGAAATATTGTATTTACTTCTCACTTTAGCTTTCTCAGAACTCCCTTCTGAGGCTCAGAAACATGAATCATGCTAAAGTTAACTATTTCCTGACAAACCCAGAACACGTGTTCCCACGGACACAAAGGATGTCAGAATGACAAAACCTCTGAAAGTAAACATGTCTGTGGTTGAGAGTTCATTTCCTCAGAATCCAGGCTGCATGTGTGTGTATATGCATGTGTGTGTGTGTGTGTGTGTGCGCGCACACGCATGTGTGGTTGACTTGATCACAATTGAGTGAGTAGATTTTAAAAATATTAAAAAATAGGTTAGGCTTGAACTGAAGAGCTGAGGGACAGCAACCAGGCCCAGAGTTCAGGCCCCATGACCCACAAAAAACAACAACAACAAAAAAGGCTAGGCTAAGTTAAACTAAGAAAAGTATTTTGAGAAAAATCAGAATAAAAGCTGATTACTAATTTGTAATTAAGATTGATCATATTTCATGTGGTTATCTATAAAAAGTTCATGACAAAAGGAAATAGTCTAGCTGTATTCTAGACACAACTGATCTTGAGTCATTTCCCATCATCACATTTTTTTTAAGATTATAGAGATATATTGTTAAAAAACTCAATGACAAGAGATATGTGACAGATGCTTTTATTACTATGGATACTTGGATGTTATGTGAAAATTGCAAAGTTATGACTAGTTCTCTGAGTCTGGCAGAATAAAGATGAGTTGTCTTTTGTATATTATGAAAGTGTAACTCTTGTCCAATGAAACAGATATTCTTTACATAAAATACTCAGATATATTAGTGAATGTGTCATTTATTTTTCTTTCCCATACTTCATTGTCAAACACTGTATATGGTGTTTTTTGTTGTTAATACCTATTTTCAAACTCAAATCTTTCTTGGCACATGAATGCACGAAGTTTTTGATTGGTAGGAAATAATATTGGTCAAAAGAAAATGCTACTCAAAAAACTAGTGAGTGAGACGAACTAAAGACAAGAAGAATTGTAAAAGTACAAATTCCTGAACCCAATTCTCATGCAATTGGTCCAGGAATTTATGTTTATTCATGAGCTCTCGAGGGAAGGCAGAAGTGTGGCCAGGCTTAAGAGAAGCACTGGCAGGAACTCAGTCCTCTCTCTGTAGCTAATTCTAACATCTGCCACAATGTTCTCTGATATTGTGGGTGGATGGTCAACAGTGTACCTATCTGGTGAAAACAGAGTAAGGAGCATGTGTTTCCTTTTAGGTTCTCTTATATGATGATAACTGTTGGTAGTAGGTAAACATTAGCTGAATGAAACGCCTAGATTGCCCCACATGGAATTGTCAGCTGGAAGTTGGTGAAAAACATGAATATGTATTTAAAATAATTTATCATTTTAGATTTGAGGAAACATTTTTAGGGGAGTAAAGTTAGGCAAGGTCAAACAGTTATGGAAAGATCTGGAAGTAAGACTCAGGTATCCTAGTACAACAACCAGTTCCTTGGTCAATTTAAAACAAGCCCTTTCAGCCAGATGCCAGTGGCTCATACCTGTAATCCTAGCTACTCAGGAGGCTGAGATTTGAGGGTTGCTGTTTGAAGCCAACCCAGGCAGAAAAGTCTGTGAGACTATTAGCCCCATTAAACTATTCAGAAAAACCCAGAAGTAGAGTTGTGGCTGAAATGGTAGCACACTGGCCTTGAGCAATGATAGACAAGAAATGTACTCATTATTTTACTCATGTAACTGTAGCCCCTCTGCACAGCATCTTTACAATAGAATAAAAAATTTAAAAACAAAAACAACAAACAAACAAAAAGCAGCTCAGAGCAATGCTCAGGCCCCGATTTCAAGCCCCAGAACTGGAAAACAAAAATAAATAAATTAAAAAAAAACAAAACCCCACAAAACAAAACAAGCTCTTCTGCTTTTAGACTTAAATCTAATTTTTCAGGTTTGAATCCTATCATTTTTCTTTAAATATATTGTTTAAATTTCCTCCGAAATTCTGGGCACCAGTGGCTCATTCCTAGAATTCTAACTACTCAGGAGGCTGAGATTTGAGAATCTCAGTTCAAAGTCAGTCCAGGAAGACATACCTAATTAGCCAGCAAAAAGCTGAAAGTGGAGCTTTGGTTTAAGTGGAAGAATATGTCTTGGGTGGAAAAAGCTAAGCAAGAAAGTGAAAACCTGAGTTCAAGTCCAAATACTGGTGTGCTTGTGCATGCTCTCTGCCCACAAAGAAGTCTTGACTTGAAAAGAAGCCAAGTTATTTGTAGACATCTTGATCTTATATGTGGAAAACTTTAAATAGACTCCTCAAAACTACTAGAACTAATAACCGATTTCAGTAGTTACATGATATAAAATCAACATACAAAGGCCAATAACATTTCTATACAATAACAATCAGTATTCAGAATAATAAAGTAGACAAATGAGTGCCTTTACATCATATCAGAAAAATATACTTAGGAATAATAATAATGTGATGAAAAATCTGTACCTTGAAAGCTATAGAACTTTGATGAAAGAAATTATAGAAAACACAAATAAATGAAAAAAATACCATGCTCATGGATTAGAAGTATTCATTTGGTCCAAATATTTCTACTCCTCATCCAAAGCAATCTACAGGTTTATTTCCCACATCAAATTCTAGTGCTGTTTTTCCCAGAACTAGAAAAATCAATCTGTGTGGAACTGCAAAGGAGTCTAAAGAGCCTAAAAAATCTTCAATATAGAGAACAAAGTTAGGGGCACCACATTGCGTAATTTCAAAGCTATAGTAAGCACTCTGTATGGTACTGGCACTATAATATGCTAGTGGAATAGAATGCAGACCTTGAAAATAAATAGAGCATTATAACTAACTGACCTGCATCAAAAGTGGCAAGAACACAGAATGGGGGAAGGGTAATCTCTTTAATACATGATGTTAGGAAGGCTGTACATTCATGTGTAAGAGAAGGGAATTAGGCTCTGTGTCACATTATGTACAAAAGTAGACTCAAAGTAGATTCAAGTATACAACTACTAGAAGACAATGTAAGAAAGGGATAATTTTGGTCTTAATACGGATAATCATCTCGGATATAACCCCAAAAGCACATGCAACCAAAGCAAAAATAGACAAGTGGGAATGCATGGAACTGAAAAGCTTCTCTACAGCACAGGAACAATTGATAGAGTAAATAGGCAACTTATATTATTATTATTGTTACTTATTGCAAGAAGTATTTATGAGCCATATATCTGATAAAATATGACATATGATATACAAATAATCCAGCATATGAAGAAAGCTTCAGAATCACTAACCATCAATAAAATACACATTAAACCATGAAGAGATATCATTACAGACATGTTAAAATATGCCCATTCTAAAAAAGATTGAAAATAGTAAATGTTGACAAGGAAGTAGAGAAAAATGAAACCCTTATGTATGTTAGTGGGAGTGTAAATTAGCATAGTTATTATAGGAAACATTATAGATGTCCTGAAAGATCCTAAAAATGAAGCTACCACATGACTCATCTTAAGGTCTATGACCAAAAAAATGGAATCTGAATGTGTGAGACATAAATGCCCTATGCTTATTCCAACCATATTTCCAGTAGCCAAGATATGAGATCAATCTACATGTCCAGAGAATCAGAGGATGAGTGAATCAAGAAAATATGATGCTCACTTATACATATAAGCACATCAGTCTGCATTCAGAGTTAAAAGAGAAAAAACTTGTGTCATTTTTAATTATCTGGATGAACACTGAAGACATTATGTAAAGAGAAATAAACTAGATACAGAAAGACAAACACTTCATGAACTTACTTATATCTGGAACCTGAAAAAGTCAAATTCATAGAAGTAGAGAATAGAAATGGCAGGTGCCAGAGTGTAGGCAATGGTTTTGAATAGAAAAATGTTGGCTACAGAGTATATAAACTTTTAGGTTAAATAGGGCCAATATGTTGTGGAATTATACTGTAGAGCATTTGAGTATAAGTAATAATTACATATGTTACAGTTGGAAAATTCAACAATAAAAATAATATAGTGATTCCCCCATCTATGGGAAATTGGCTTGAAATCTTCAGATTTCCGATAGAAAATGGCTTAGAATTTACATATTAACTAACTCACATCCATTGGAGTACTGTGAATTATTTATAGAATACTTGGCACACTATCTTGTTCAAGAAATAATAACACTAAGGAAAAAGTTTGTATATATTCAGGACAGATTCAAATTGTCTTCTGAACATTTTTTTCCTGAGCATTTTTGATCAGAGTCTGAAGCCTTAAATGTGCAACCCCTAGTTATAAAGGACTGACTGATTTTTAAACAGTGTTGAAAGGTAATTTACTGGCATGAAACACCCTTTATATATTCCTTTCAGTGATATTAACAAAGCTATAGGACAATAACAAAAGACAGTTGTCCAACCTTATTCATGAGGGTATCTAAGCATCTCAGTGGATAGATATCTGAAACTGAAGGTAGTTCAACACTACCACACTAAATACAAACTATATTTCTTCCCTGCATTCACATACCTATGACAAAATTTCATATGTAAATTAGGCACAATGAAAGATCTACACGATTATTACTTGAAGCCAATATATTGAGGTGCCATTGGTGAAAGTAGACCCGGACCCACTAGAATCCTGAGGTGGTGAGGAGAGACTAGCAGAAGAGATTCAAATCAACAACAGTGACCAGTGAGTTAGAACACCAAGAAAGAGAGGCAATGGCTAACCTTGTCTAAATATTAGATGAGCCAAAGAAGATAAAACTTGAAAATAACAGCTGGATTTAGCAGTGGAAGTTAATGGTGACTTTGACAAAAGTCATTTTTATAGTACATAGGTGTGAAAATCTTGGCACCTATTTTTAATTTACTAATTCATTAAAAAAGTACTTGCTGTGAATTTGATTTTGTGGATGTTTTGCTAAATACTGAGGCTATGGGGTGAATAAGATAGATATTCTCCAGTCCTACTAGCGTTTAGGAGATTTTACTGTAACAATTTGCTGCAATTTCACATAGGGCTAAACAAAATAGACACTGCAGGCATGAACACATATGAGCATGTGTGTGTGTGTGTGTGTGTGTGTGTGTGTGTGTGTGTGTGTGTGTGCGCGCGCACATATGAACATTGGAAAGAAAGAAGAATACAGGTCATGAGGCCATGGTGTGCCTCTGAGCTAAGACTTGCTAAGTGCTATTTATTTTAGAAGTTGATCATCTGGCATCTTTAAAAGGGATTATTGGCTGTATTCTTGTTTGTATTTGAGGAAATATATGATTAGGTACCATAATTTGCTTTTGAATCTGATTTTATCTCTGCAGTGCTTAGCTAGTTTAATTAGTGGTTCGATCAGACACCTAGAATGTAGATAGTTGGAGAAATAATAAGCTGCATCCTTATAGGCAGAATTGTTTCCATAGATTCTTTCTTGAATAGAAGTGCTTACATACATATTGGCTCTCCAGAGACCAGGACTTGCAAAATGATATTTTGCTTATCTAAGTATTAATTGATAGAAATCAAGTAAACAATATTTTTTGGATATGTTTTACCTGAAACCTCGTGCCTATTAAAACTATTGAAACTGAAACACAATTTAACTGGTAGATACTGCAATGTAGTTCTCATTCCAATCATTTAATGATAAGTTCATATAATTATCAATAGAAAATGACTAAATGAGTAAGAAAAACAAGTAGGCTTTGAGGTTCATTTTGTGCACATAAGAAATTTCTTGTAAAGTTCAGAGAAACTTTCCTCTTATAAGTATATTGAAAGTTTGTCAGTATTTTTAGTTTTTTCCTTGAGAACAAGTAGTTTCATAAGGATACTATTAACAATTCATAAATAAATATTGTTGGGAATGAGAAGGCACACGGTGATGAAGTTCACGTGTCCTGTTATTTCAGGTAATGAGGTCACCCTAAGTAAGTATTGGTGTAATCCATTTTGAACTGTACCTGTCTACCAAGGGGATAAACATGACTTACTCCCAGATTATCTCAAATGAAAATAATTTTCTATCCCAGGCCCTGGCATTTCAAGAAAAAGATGGCTTCCGCTGGGAATTTTTATCAGGAAAATTAAATAGGTGAGAAACTGTACTACTGTTCTTAAAGAAAACAAATCAAAACAGTTAAATATTTCAAAAACTGTCCGTATTTAATCAAGGATCTATTATTTAATATGTCTAAATAAAGTTAAATTTCCATGTGGTAGTGATATAAAACATCAGAAAGCTCCGATGAACGTCAGTGGCTGTGTGTTGACTCACAGGACTGGAAATGACTAGGAACCTCAACCCACCTGGCAAACAAACGTGCCAGCCACATTTTCTTATATTTCAGGAACAGAAGCCAAAGTTAGTAGTTGGAATTAAACCTTCTTAATTTGTGTTTTGTTTTTCAGTTTTAGTGACTTTTCTCTTGGGGTTTATTTTCATTTTTCTCTGTGTTCTTGAAAAAAGAAAAGTTTATTTTCCCACAGTATCAGGCATGATTTGAACTTATTTTTTGCCTTCATGTGTAATTCCAATCAAGACAATTAGCTAATGAGAGTTAATATCGTGTCATTTGTCAAGATTAGAGTTTTAAGAAGCGAGTCACAGAAGCATCCCCCCCTTCACCCTCTGCACCAAAGTAATTATTAATTCATATGTGGAGGGTCCTCTGTAATATCAGCCATCCTTTCAGGATGGGGAAATGTTTCCATGTTCGCTGACTGCATTTCACTTAGCCGACCAGATGGATAGCAGTCACAATTTTGAAAAGGACTTTTTATATGGATGAGGAGAGTGCCTTTGGCCTGTTTAGGAGAACAGTATCTTCCTTTTGGTAAGAAAAAATTTAATTTTTCAGAATCATGAATTTGCTCTAAAGTGAGGAGGTACAGGAGGGAAAGAGTAGGCTCAGTTGCATTTCTGGGGGCCCTGTCTAATCTTTGGTCTGAGATTGTAACGCTTGAAATAGTAACGTTGCTTGCAAAAATAACAGCACAAAATAAATACGCCACTTAAAAAAATTAAACATGGAGAAGAAAGTCTTATTAAATGGAGAGGGTAGTAGGAAAAAGGGGGAATCTAAATATCATAGAATCCTGATTGTTCCTATAGACTCTCTCTCTCCCTCTCCCCCCCCCCCACTCTCTCTCTCTCTCTCCCCCCCCATCCCCTGTCTTTGCTTCTTCCATTTAGCTGGTCACATGCCATCCAGCTAGAAACCCTGATTCCCGTGGACTGTTAACTAGTCTTGAATCATATGACAAAGTCCTGGCTACTACTGACATCTCATTAGAATTTATTGTGTCCATTCTTTAAGAAACAAACAAAACCTGACTGGCCTCCGTTCCTTCTTTTCTGGTCCTAGAAGAGGAGTCTTTGCCTCTAAGATGGAAACCATGAATTGAGAATATCAGAAGCCCCCTGCCAGATCTTTTTGTAGTATTATGTGAGTAAAAAATAAAATCATGTTGAGCCCCTGGATAACAAGGCTTCTCCCTCCCTCCCTCCCTCCCTCCCTCCTCCCTTCCTCCTTCCCTCCCTCCCTCCCTCCCTCCCTCCTCCCTTCCTCCTTCCCTCCCTTCCTTCCTTCCTTCCTTCCTTCCTTCCTTCCTTCCTTCCTTCCTTCCTTCCTTCCTCCCTTCCTTCCATCCTTCCTCCCTTCCTTCCTTCCTTCCTTCTTTCCTCTTTATTCCCTTCTTTTATTCCTCTTTTCTTTTTTTCTTCCTTTTATAATGGCTCAGCAAAAACCATACAATGAGAGTTATGAGGTCAATCTCATTGGAAAAGCCAACTTTACAGAACTTAATCTACAATGTAATTGAGTTTAATTTCATATTATATTATATAACATAATATAGAAGTCGATCACACCAGTCAGTACTGGATAGGGCAAAACAGACATATTCTAGTCATTATAGTCCTGATTATTGGAGACACCAAAGAAGGAGGGCAGGGTTAAAGACATAAACACATCTAAACACAAACATGAACCAAAATTAAGGATTAGAGGAAGGTTACAACAGTAAACCTAACAGTTAGTGCACAATCAAGGAAAGCATGGAATAAAGAACAATTTAGATAAAGCGCCAAGTTGAGGGGGTGATTCTTCTGTTATTTAATTGTTTTGTGCTTTAGTGCATCCTACTGTGGTCTTTCATTCAAGGGTTTCACTGCTTATCACAAGTCTGTTCCTGGGTTTCTTGCTGTCACCTCAACCTACATATATAAAACTTGGAAACCTTTTCTTTTTATCTATGGCTTGCCCTCTCTATTGTCTGCTTATGTGTGGTATAGTTTCCACCTATCTGAGATTTCTTTGCCTTTTGCTCTTTCATTTGTGTAGCTCATGTCAACATGTCTCTCTTTTCTTCTTTTGAACACATTTTTATTTTATTGCTCTCTGTTTTCCTGGTCACTCAGTCCAAACCAAAGAATAGCACATCCCGGATAAAATCAGTTATGTTCTATTTGGTCTAATTAACGTGGTCATAACAAATTTATTTTTTTCTCTCATGTCACGATTAGGTAGACTGCTCTAATTAGCAGCATTTCACTTCCTCCCTCAACTATACTTTTAATACTTTTCCCATTTCCCATTTCCTTGTAGCCCACATCCACTTTCCTAGACTATGCACAATATGAACTCAATGTAGCTGAGGGTAGTAGTTTAATTACATACACTTTGGTATCCCATAGACCCAACTAAAAATTACAGCTCCACTTTCGGGCTCTGGGCATGGCCATTTCAAATCTTAATTTAATATCTTTAAAGTTACAGTAACACTGCTCACTATGGTTTTCTGAGACACATAAAGAAGAGTAATAACTGTAAGATGAAGAAAATGGTACAAAGTATACAGTAGCTACTCAGATTATGAGCCTATATTTGTTTTCTAACCAAAGCCTTCTCTGCTTTCATTCTCTGCATTGTACACTTCTCTCCTCTGGTAGCTCCTCCCTGCTCTTTTCTTGGACTTACAGACCATTTATTCCTAAAATAAATGTTTTTTTTTCCCGATCTGTCTCTTTGTCTCTCTTTTTTCTGTCATTATCTTCCTTCCTTCCTTCCTTCTTCCTTCCTTCTTCCCTCCCTCCCTTCCTTCCTTCCTTCCTTCCTTCCTTCCTTCCTTCCTTCCTTCCTTCCTTCCTTCCTTCCTTCTTTCCTTCCAAATCATACTTCCTCCCAGGTGAAGCAATACTTCCACTCTTCTCTGAAATACAATTGTGCCTCTCATTTCTTAGTAAGTTTTTGTTTATTGCCTTTAGCTACATATGAAATGAATTCATGAAGCACTGAAATTTGTTTTATCCTTCTTTTCTTCTCTCTCCAAATTCTGGCTAATTTTAATTACATATTATTACCTCAATTGCTATGAAAATGAATGGCTTTGCAAGAATATAAAATAAGGACTTTCAAATTTATTCTTTTTAACAAAAAATTGGGAAACCTATACTCAGGTAGACTTGCTTGTTTTTTACTTTTTATTTTTTTTTTTATGGTACTTGGGATCTGAGCTATGGGCCTTACCACTTCAAGTCTTTGCTTTAGTTTGTTTTTCAGATAGGGTCTTGTGTTTTTGCCTGAGGTTACCTCCACCTCCTAAGTAGCTAGGATTATAGTCCTAACCCACCACACCTTGTTTGGCGTGTTTATGGCCTTTCTTTACAATTTCTCATTTGAAATGGCTAAACCTGAGAGTGATTCACTAGGTGGTGGCAAGACGGCTAAACCACAAAAGGGTATTGGACCTGGTCTGCTTGTCCTACACATCTCCTAGTTATTGCAAACAAGGGAAACCATGAGACCTAGGTTTCGTTGGGCCTGGCTTACTTCACTTAATATAATTTTTTCCAAGTCTTTCCATTTCCTAACAAATGGGGCAATGCCATTCTTTGTGATGGAGGCATAGAATTCCATTGTGTGTGTGTGTGTGTGTGTGTATACACCACATTTTCTTGATCCATTCATCTTCTGAGGAGCATCTAGTACATGTGTAGGACAAGCAGAAAAGGTCAAAAGCTATATACATATGAACATATAAGATGATGTTAAGCAAAATGAACCCCAAGATAGGGACACAAATATTTTTTTCTTGCTATTGTTTCCAATGTATTTGTAATGTACCATGTGATTTTTTTGTTGTTTCTTTGTATGTTCTTCCCCCATAGTATAACCCCTGTTTTCACTGTATTTGATGTTGGGGCCTTGCATCTTGTATATATACTTCTCTAATTTGGGGAGGGGAAGGGAAAAAACAAAGTGCTTAAAAAGGAATACAGGTTGACCCACTGTAATAATGAGATGTACAAGACAATATGGTAACAATGAGATGTACAAGACACTATGTTGAAAAATGAACTTTACAACTTGGTGGGGGATAGTTGTGGAGGTGGGAGGAAAGGGATGGTAGGGGAAAAACAAAGGAGGAGGCAACAATGCTCCATAGGAAATGTACTTACCTTGCTCAAGTAATTGTAACCTTTCTGAACAGTATTTTTACAATTAAAAACATACAAAAATGATTTAAAAAAGGGAAATTGGAGCTGAATTCTGAAGAACTAAGGGTAAAACAGAGAAGAAAACCTTGGAAACTGAAAGGAAGATATGATAGTAGGAGAAATGGAAGTAAGAAAGACTGCCTGAGAAAACAGTAAGTACCATGTTGGATACATGATATTAAAATCAAACCCCAATCATAAGTTTAAAATACAGATATTGTTATAGACTTTTCATAAAATAAATGTAGCCCATATAAGAAAGGCCAATTTATGAATGAATTATTTCCTAGCTACCAGTGACCCTGACAAAAAGTGATCCTAAGAATATTACAGAATTTCTCAATGCCAGTTCAATGTTTGAACTTCTTTTTGCACATTTGTGGTAGAATGAAGCAACTTCCAGGCCTCCTTATCATAGGTAAGAGTTTTTAAAGTTAGGATTGATCTTATAAACTGAATTGTGTCCTCCTAAAATTTATATTGAGGCCTTAACTCTCTCAGTGTGACTATATTAGGAATATGGAAGTTATTAAGGTCAATAAGATCATGTGTGCAGTAGGATTAGTCTTTATAGGGAGAGACCTCTTTGTGCTTGCTCTTGTTCTCTGTGATATGTGAGGACACAGCAAGAAGAAAGCTATCCCACCAGCCAGTAAGAGGGTCCTCATTAAGAAACTTAATACTGCCAGAAATTTAATTTTGGACTTCTAGCTCCTGAGCTGTGTTTTAAGTCATTCAATCAGTCTTAGTATTTTGTTATGGAAGCCTCTATAAATATGAAATGGCTTCTTAGTCTTCTAAGGACTTTGATAAACCCCAAGCTTTTGTTTTTACTCTCAAGACTCTGAGACTGCCGAAAGGGCAGTTCATTTTGCTATAATTTTGTATTTTCTAAATCAGCAGATATGTTCAGAGTTAAATTTTTCTCTTAATAATAGTCATATTCCTCTGGAAGTTTATCATCAAGATTTTTTTTCCAGAAAGTCCTTAGCACCTTGTTGCTTCTTCAGTGTTTTTTAAAAGAAATGATTATTGTTTTAAATATTTAGTATATATCTTTTGTCTATTTTCAATGGAAGCTAGGTCTACATTACTTAGATTGTTAATTTTAGAAAGAAGCTAGATATTGCATTTTGTAGATCTAGAAAACTAGATGTCAAAGAGAGATGACCACCCAGCAGAACTAGAATATGAATCTAATTTTGTCATTTTCTAATTCCTTTCCTCATTTATCTTTGTTAGGTTAACAAATGAATTTGGCTAGAAGATTAAACTTTTGAGTAAAATGATTGAAATCAATGTATTAATTTGCCTTATTAGTTACCTGCCATTTTTATGCATTGGTTTGTAACATTCCTTGCTCTAGCAACATTCGTTAGTAGAGATAAAAGAAGGAATTAATGAAGATTGCTGATACTGCTGATTTCTTATAACGTGCATCACAGAAAATGACATCCTTTTTAAAATCATGTACCTAGGTGGTAAAATTATGGAATTTATCTCCAAAGGAGCACTTAACCAGTGTGCTCTCATTAATCCCCCAAATACCATCTTGATTTTATAATGGCTGCAATTTGCCAGTGGGAAGAAATAACTTATATTGAAACTTTATCTTTAAAATCTTACTTTCATATTACTTGACTGGTGTTCATATATCTGGGCTCTCTCCTCATATTAAAAACTTTGTAGGGGCTGGGAAGGTGGCTAGGTGGTAGAGCGCTTGCCTTGCTTGCCTGAGGCCCTGGGTTTGATTCCTCAGCACCACATAAGCAAAAAGAAAAACAAAAGCTGGAAGTGGCACTGTGGCTCAAGTGGTAGAGCGCTAGCCTTGAGCTGAAGAGCTGAGGGACAGCGCCCAGGTCCAGAGTTCAGGCCCACTACCGGACCCAAAAACAAAAACAAAACAAAAAACAACAACAACAACAAAAACTTTGTAATATATTAGTTTGCTTAGGCAACTATAATAAGCAATCACAGTTTAGATGGAATAAGGAGCAGATATCAAATTTATCATGGTCCTGTGTGCTGAAACTTCAAGATTCAAGATACTAAGCAGTTTTGTTTCCTTTGAGCTCTGCTTCTGTGACTTATTGATTGTCACCTTTTAAGCTATGCCCTTCTTGTCCCTTTATCTGTGTGGTCTGTGTCCTAATCATATTGGATTGGACCCATGTTAATAACTCTGTTTTAACCTATTTAACCTTTTCAAGGTCAGATGGTGAGATACTAGGGGTTAGAGCTTCAACATACAAATTTTCAGGGAACACAATTCAGCCCAAAGCATTTAGTTTGACATTTGTAAGACTGTGTCAATACTCTCTAAGAACACTCTATGAAAGATGATTATAAAAAAACAGGAAAGTTTTGAAGGGATAGCTTTAGGATGGTGATGTTAAAGAGATAGAAACTTCTCTTTGTCTGATGTGAAATAAAATACAAGAATGAAGCAATGCACTCACAAAACTAGTCCAATATTTCAATATTATCTTTTTATAAATGTAAGTTATTTATTAATGGGGTCAATTATCTTAATTTGCATGATTGCTTTTTTCAGTAACAATAAGTGGCTGAATTGCAAACTGTGTTATTGCTTGTGTGTACTATGCTTCAACACTGCAGAATTACATATTTTTGTAATATTATTTCTCATGACTCAAAGACAAACAGGATATACCCAAGATTACACTTGGACATGCTAAATTAAACAGGACTCTAATAAACATTCACACAGTGAGAACAAAGGAGGATATTCTTAGGAAAGGATCACAAGGGCTCATTTGCTATGTGCATATGATGCTTATAGAAATCAAATCCAAATGTTTTTTTCTTTCTTGCGATTGTTTCTAACATATTTATAAGATGATTTCTTTGTTGGTTTGTATGTCCCTCCCCCACGGTATAAACCCTGTTTTCACTATATTTGATGTTGATATACTTTGTGGAGGAATAGGGAAAAAACAAATTTTTAAAATAAGGATACAGGTGGACCCATTGCAACAATGAGATGTACAAGATGTTATGTCAAAAAACGAACTTTACACTTTCGGGGGGGGATGGGAATGGATGGGAAGGGGAAACAAAGGAGGAGGCAACAAGGCTTGATAAGAAATATACTTATTACCTTGTCCATGTAATTGTAACCCCTCTGTATGGTATTTTCACAATAAAAAACTAAAATCAACTCCAAGAAGTGGAAACAAGAGTTTTTTTATTTTACTTTTTGGGATTCTTTTATTTCCCCTTTTGTTTTTTCCCTTCTGTTGCTATTTTAGATTTCTGTACTTTTTGTCTTGTATGTAAGTTTATCTGATTTGGGGAAGTTAAGGGGAAACACAGAGATGGTGGGACAAAGGGTAAACTAATTCAGCAATGATATTCACTAGACACTATGTTGGAAATGAACTATACAACATAGAGGAGAGGAAGGTTGGAAGGGAAAAGACTTGCACAAAAGAAGAGTGGGGTGACACTGTTCAAAATGAAATGTACTCATTACCTGACTTATGTAACGGTAACTCCTCTGTATAGTTTATTTCGTAGCTTAAAAATCACATGTCCTCTTGCTTATGTGTTTAGTATCTACATGCATGAAATAACTTTAGGGATCTTTATCCCTAACTTCTTAGAACTTTTGTGCTGGTACTAGGCTAGAACTCAGGGTCTGGGTTCTATCCTTTGGATTTTTTGCTAAAGGCTGGCTGGAGTTCTACCACTGGAGCCACAGTTCCACTTTCAGCTTTTTGTTGGTTCACTGGAAATAAGAATCTCACACCCTTCTCTGCCCATTCTGGGTTTGACCTGTGTTCCTCAGTTCGCAGCCTCCTGAGTAGTTAAGATTATAAGCATGAGCCACTGGTGGCTTGCTTTCCTTAAACTTTGGTCAGGAAAGTTCCTGTATGCACTACCAAGGAGCTCATGGTGCCTTTTTGCCCCAACTTGGTAGCTTCAAATGAGTGTTAGGAAAACAGAAAGATTACAATGAGGTACTATGTTAACTTGTTTTTATGTAGAAAAGAGCTCCTAAATTGGGTGAGCATAACTACAACAAAACCCAGGAGTTAAATACAAGGAGGTAGGGGTGGGGGTAGGGGTTAGAATAGCATGAAATGTAATAGCCAATCATTCTCTACAGTCAGAATCCATGAGAGTCGTATACTTCCAATATTAGTGAGCATGGTGAACTAGGTCAGTCAGTTGGAAGATCCAATAGCAGACCACAGAGATTCAAACTGTGATCCTCAGATCCCAGCCTCCTCAGCAGATATGTTACTGGTGCCCAGCTTTCCCTGGACTCTTGACAGGAAAGTTCCTGTATGCAAAGCATGGACAACCAGAAAGCTCATGTTGCTTTTTTGCAATGGTGGCATTGTTGTCTTACCAGGCACATTTCTTTTTAGTCTCTGCTGTCAGGGATATGAGAGAGTTCAAAGTCTCTTGGGTATCTGTGTTGTAAGAAGTCATTTCAGAGTTTAGGTAATAAAACCTTCCAACATCTACCCAAAGAAACCAACCCAAGGAAAAGATGACTTTATGTCAAGGCATGGTTTTGGGAATAAGCTGAACTCACTAATGTTTGCATATTAATGAGGGAGAACAGGAAATATTGACCAACGGAACCAGAGAAAGTAGGTGGTGAGACCACCAGGGACTATTCAGACCACAAGCCATTTACTATTATGTACAAGCTAATGGAGAGACACTTTAGATTTTACCAGACACTAGCGATCCATAGGAAATTAAGAGCTAGAAATTCTCATTTCAACTTAGAGTAGTGATGAGTGACGGGATTATTAAAGAGAACTTTTGATAGTTTCATCATAAAGCAAGGTAACAATAAGAATTTCCTAAGATACTCTAGGATATTTTGATTTTAATATAGCTTTGTGTTCAAACAGAATCATAAGAGCAGAGTTAAAGACTATGGTGTCAAACAATTGAGCTCACTTATTATCTCTGGTGCTTTTCCAACGCTCAGTTTTCTTGACAGTAAAATCAGGTAACAAACATATTGTCCCTCTCACTATTATGAAATAATCTTGTACAGAGCATTTAATGTTTTAAGGAAATTAGATAGATGAAAATCATATTCAGAGACAGCTATGCCCAATGATTTCTAGTTTCTATCTCTCAGGTAACAGTTTTTGGTTATATGTAAAATATTCTGATATTTACAAACATCTTGACTCAGGCATGTGTCAGAAACCTGTGCATAATAATAGAGTATTTCCTGTTCCCAGGGTCTGGATTCTGTCTTCCCTTTGTTCTAGCAGGAAGCTTTGGCTGAGAACTAGAAGTCTGTACAGAGAGGCTCTCAGTCATGGGGCAAAGAGGTAGATGGGTGGAGGCAAGCCTTCAGTCCCTTTCAGTGGGTTTCTGCAAGTAGACATGGGGAAGTATGACTCAGTGGTAGGTGGTGTGAAGAGTAGATGAACTACTTTGGTAGACATGAGCCATGCATGAGGAATCCCAGGACTCTCCATAAGAATTTAACCAATAGCTTCTCTGGAAAGAAAAATTTAGGATCTATTATGGGGGAGAATTCAGAAGTTGAAAAACAGCTTTATAGCAACTTGGTACTTAAGTGAGCAGAGGATAAAACTATTCCTCCTACTAGGCTAATGTAAGGAAACAATGAGCAGAATGGCAGCTCTGTATTTCCAGGCTTGGCTGCTTTCCTTTCTCCATGAAAAACTTTGTGAGCTAGCTATTAGAACACTTGTAAAAGGAAGCCAATAGTCTGTGATTATTATGATGCTAGAGATAAATCTTTTTTTTTTTTGGGTCTGGTCGTGGGGCCTGAACTCTGGGCCTGGATGCTGTCCCTCAGCTCTTCAGCGCAAGGCTAGCGCTCTACCACTTGAGCCACAGTGCCACTTCCAGCTTTTTTTTTTTTTTCTGCTTATGTGGTGTTTAGGAATCGAACCCAGGGCCTTATGCATGCAAGGCAAGCACTCTACGACTGAGCCACCTTCCCAGCCCAAGATAAATCTTTATATTCACTTGTGCTTTTTAAAAAGCTTGCCAGTTCCATTGTCTCTTTATTAATTACTGGTCTTCATTCTTTTGTATTTTGTGATTATAACACGTATATTTTTTCTCATCCTCTTTTTTCTCCTTTCAAATAAACCAAGAGTTAACATTATTTTGATATTTGTGGGAAATATACAACTGGCCATCTAAATCTATATTAGATAATTATGTAAATTTTAGTCACAAAACATTCTGATTTTTTGAACCCCACAATTTTAGATACAACAATTCATCATTTTCTGAAGCCTAGGACTTTTGTTGCAGTTGGAAAAGAACCTAAAACCTGACAAGTTCACCCCTCTGAATTGCCACTATTTTTAAACAACTCAGAGTTGTTTAAGAAAAAATAGAGTCAGATTTCTGACTTTTTTTTCTGAAGCATGAATTTAGTGGCTTCACATAAATTGTCTAAAGAAAAGTTTGCCAAACTACAGTCTGTGTGCCCAATCTGGTGTTTGGCTTGTTTGTGTACAATCCAAGAATGATTTTTTTTTAACATTTGAAAGTGTAAGAAAAACAAACAAATACAGAAAAATTTGCTCCAGAGCCTGTTTGTGGCCTACTAAGCCTAAAATATTTACTATTTGGCCTTTTACAGTAAAAGATAGCTGATCTCAGACCTAAAGCATTGTATAATATATTTTCTTTTAATTCTCTTTAGTGTTTACACTATGTGTCCATCTGTGAGCTTTGCAGAACTCCTGGCTATTTGATTGTCCAGCCTTTTCTTGAAACATGGCTTGGTATGGCAAGCACACAAGCACTATAAATCATTAGGAATCATTAGGCTTTTCCTGCTTATTTCATGGCTTATTATGCCAGCATTTCAAATCCCCAGTCTCTAACACTCATTCTAAGTAGAACTCACCTACTTTGATCTTGAACAGAATCTTGTTCTCTGGAGCTATAATCTATGATGTTATTCAGCAATAATCTTTATTAATGATGGGTAAAGAAAAGCAAGGAGACTGACATTTGAAATAGTGGTTAATTCTCCAAATGCAGAAACACACGTAAGGAAGATGGCAAGAAGACATTGCAGAAACTAAGGAATTAACCAGTTAGAGAAAAATCCTCTGGCTGTTGAGATGAAAATGCACAAGGCATTCCAATATGTTGGGGAATTGTAATCTGTTGCTTGTTTGGATTTTTCCCTCAGGTGGACATGAATATGTGAAAAACACAATTTTCTTCCTACAGGAAAACAGAATACTGATTCTCAATTGCTCTCCCTGTTTTTCTCTCCATTTGCAATCAGTGTTGATTTACCCCTTACAATCCTGAACATGGGCTCCTGCTGACATTCTGAGCCTGGACAGCTGACCTTTGTTTGTACTATTTCAAGCAGGAAAATTTCTTTTTCTAAGTGAACAAAGGAAAACAGCCCAGTCCAAAGCTAAGGAAGTAACTAAAAGGAATATGTATAGACAAGGCCATTTAGAAACAAATAACAACAACAAATACATTACATTAATATTGTCAATTGTTACTAGAACTCCTATGGACCATGTGAAATTTTTTGATAATTTTCTTCCTCATTTTGAAAGAGCTAAAAATAATTTTATACATGAAATATTAGGTTTAATTCATGAATTGGTTACATTTTAGTTCATTCCATTTGTAATACCTGTTCCATTATGTTTCGTTTGGCAATAAATAAAATAGAGAAAATGTAGAAATAGCATGTAGAAAATGAAGAAACAAAGGAGTTAAGCAATTATTCTTATATAGACATACAGTTTAGACAAGCTCCTTAAAAAAATCCCCTAGGACTTTGTGGGAATCCCCTAGGACTTTGTGGGAATGTACAGCCAACCACAAAACCATTCCTGGAATATTTACTCTTGTCCAGCTCTGGAAAATTCTTGGTTGTCACATGGCATTGAAGAAATGCTCGGCCATGTTTCCTGGCTCAGAGGCCACTTCCCATGGTGCTGGCCACAGTCCTACAGCTAACCTTTGAAGGAGGTGACACTTCCGGGCTATCTGCTACCAACATCTTTGATCCTTCTTTTAAGAAAGCACATCTGAGAGAATGCATACTCAGTCAAAGAAAATCAAGTAGAAAGTGAAAAGATTAACAGAATGGAAATATAAAGCAATTTGGGGAGTCTCAAGAGCACCATAATTTTACACATTCTGATCAATCCCATAAAGTTTGCACTATGGAAGGATATTCTACAACAATAGAATGTGGGAGTAGCAAATCAACTCAAACATGCCTAACTTTTCTTTCAAGTGCTGTCTACAGAATGAAGTAGAAACAAATCCAAAAGGAAATAAAGTAAGTGGAAGAATATTAGTTTGCATCAGATAATATATTTAAGATAAAATATTTAAATGGCTTATCGATATTATAAGAACAAAATAAGTGTCTGGTTCATGCCATCTATATGGTTTGAATGTGTCTCCCAAAAAACATGCATTGGAAAAGTGAAAAGTGTGAAAATGGAGGAGGCCTTATGTAGAGTGACAAGGGAGGACCCATTATCATGAATGGATCTATTCCAATTAAGTCTCTAGTCTATTTGATCTCTCTCTCTTTCTCACTCTCTTTCTCGTTCTCTATCTCTCTGTCTTCTCTCAATCCTGTACCCACGTGTATGCAATCTGGCCTTTCTAGTGGGAGATTTTATTCTAAATCATTTTATGACATAAAGATTCTCACCAGATTCAGCCTCTCAACCTTGGATTTACCAGCTTCCAGAACTTTGATACATAAATTAACTTTCTTTACAAATTATACACTTGAGTATTTTTGTAAGTATTTTGTTATAGTAGCACAAAACAGACTCTGACACCATCTGTGCAACATGAGACTATTTGGTATGATGCCCATTTTCTCCTGACTGAATGCACAATCTCTGGAGAGAAGCAGCCACCCACAGAGGCAAGGCTACTGTTGAAGCACCTGGCACTTAATCTGTCAGCAAGGTGGGCTTATAAATACTCCAGAGATGCTGGTAGTTTGCCCAACACCAAGCCTTCTCTCAGTGGGCCACCTTGGTCACACCTACAGCATGGAGATGCAGAACAGGCAGGCAGATTCTGTGGAAAGAGCATGTTTAGTTTCTTCTCCCAACCTCACTCACCTCTAAGGCTGGACAATGCTGGGAACAGAGTGAAATGAATGAGGCAGTGGGGCCTACTCTGTGTGTGTGTGTGTGTGTGTGTGTGTGTGTGTGTGTGTGTGTGTGTGTGTGTGTGTGTGTGTGTGTGTGCGTGGTGCGTGCTGGTCCTGAACTCGGGGCCTGGATGCTGTTCGTGAGCTTTTTCACTCAACGCTAGTGCTCTACCACTTGAGCCATAGTTCCATTTCCAGCTTTTTGATGGTTAATTGGACATAACAGACTCTGCCTGAGCTGGCTTCTAACTGAAATCCTCAGATCTCAGTCTCTGGAATAGCTTGGAGTAAAGATGTGAACCACCTGTGCCTGGCCACAGGATTTTTTTCTTTTTCTGATTAATTTTAATATTTTAAAAAAATGTTGTATTGATGCTGAGGACTGGTGACTCACTGGTGATGCTGGGGACTGGTAACTACTCAGGAAGCTGATCTCTGAGGATCAGATTGTGATTTGAAGCTAGCTTGGTCAGGAAAAGTATGTGAGACTTTTATCTCCAATTACGCATGCATCCGTGCATATGCATGTGTGCTTATAAGTGCGTGTGTACGTGCACACACACACATACACACACACACACACACACACGAGCCAGAAGTGGAAGTGTGGTTTAAGTAGTAGAGTCCCAGTCTTGAGCAAAAAACCTGAAGAACAGCCCCTAGGCTCTGAATTCAAGCCCCAGTACCCACACTCAAATAAATATCCCAACAACAGAAAATAAAACAAAATATATTGGATTTGAAATTATGTATATATGTTTTGAGTAGTCTCAATTTTTGTTTGTAAATATATGCATATATGTATGTATACATATGTTGAATATTCCCCTCAAATGTTACACCTCTTCCAGTCCCAGTGCTGCAAGAACCTCATAGGGTGACAATAATGGGGCCATTCCAGATAGACTTAGGAAGGAGTTCATTTCTACCAGGATGAATATTCAGTAGCCACATTGGACATATCTACCACAGTTGTGTTAGAATAACCAAGCAACTTGGAAATCTGTTTCTTTTTTTTTTTACACCTTATGCTGGATCTCTCTTGTTATAAAAACACAACACTAAAAATGAGCAGGCATCTGAGATACTTAAAAGTTGTGGCCATACTCAAGGAGGAAGCCTAATTAAATAGTCCTCAGGATCCAGTCGTTTTACTCCTTGATTTTCCTTCATTCAGGTTAAAAAAAAACACTAAGTATATAAAAAGCATTATAAAAAAATCTAACCACATGGTTGGATTTGTGGAATTTAATGCATGAGTATATTCACCTAAGTCTTCAGGCTATGTCCATTGAAAGGACAGCTTGTTCCTTGACTTGTGTGTGCCTGCCTTTGGAATTCACAACACATTCCAGGAAAAGCATATCCTAACTGGCTTGGTTGTTTACTCGGAAGATAGCATATTTGCACCTCATTTTTCTTCTCCCAGTTTGTTTACATTGAAGCAAAGTATTCTCACACAGGAAGAGACTAGATTTTCTTTCTCAATGGGAGGGGCCCTGGGAGGGGATTGTTTCCAGGGTCAGAAACTTCATGTCTACCAAGTTAATTTTCAGGAGATTGTAGGCCAGTCCTTCAGGCTCCTTGTCTATGTCTGTCTGTGACCTTTGCCAAGAGCAGAGTGCCACCACAGACATGTCTTGAGATGCCCAAATAATAGAGTCAAACTTTAATAGCTTTGTTAGCTTTTTTTTTTTTTTGATAGTAGAACAAAGATCCTCATTATATGTCTTTCTGGTGGATTTGAGAGAAGTCTGTTAAAAAAGTAGGATGGTCCAGTATTAAAATCCTCATCCAATTAACTGTGGTTTCTTTTAAATTTTCACACTGGATGACAACTAAACAGGGCACTGGGATAAGTTTATCAGTTGTATAATTATAAATTTTGACAATTCCAAAACATGAACTTGGCTTGCATCCAAGCATGATGTATTAGCGTGGCTACTGGACATATTAATTTGTTCTGCCAAGTATAAATGTTTGGCCATTGAAAATAATTGCTCTAAGCCATCATCTCAGTTTCACTAACAGAACACCGAGATTCATACAGTTGAGTATGGTACTCAGGGGCCATTGGTGGTGACTAAGTTCTTGAAATACGGCTCAACTGACCTGAGATGAACTACAAGGATAAAAGACACATGGGATCTGAAAAGACGTAGGTGAAATGCTATTTTGTATAATGAGTTATTTATGCCACAACATGCATTTCATTTACATTCTTGTCATTTGTGTGTGTGTGTGTGTGTGTGTGTGTGTGTGTGTGTGTGTTAAGTTTGAACTTGAGGCTTCAGACTCACTGGACAGGTACTCTACTTGGGCCACACTACCAACCTAGATTTCTGCTGGTTGATTGGAGATAGAGTCTCTCAAATTTTTCTGCCTGAGATGGCCTTGAACTTTAATCCTCCAGATCTCACCTGCTGAGTAGCTAGGATTACAGGTGTGAGTCACTGACATCCAGCATCATTTAGTTTTGATTTTGTTTCACGTTTGTTTGGAAGGTGCTGGTTTAGGTCCTTGGGAAGTGAACACTATTGAAAGAGACTGTGATTTGTTTTGTGTATTTGTACTGTCTTTGAAGTAGTCCAGAAGAAGCATCAATTTATACAAAATCTTGTGAAGAGAATAGGAAATGGCTCTTAGTAGCGTCTCAAGGATCTCAAGGAAAATAACTTCAAAGGATGCTGCCATCTTGACTATGATTCATCAGAGAAAACCTTGGGTTCATGCTTCAGAGGGTAAAACAGTCAGGGTCAGCTGTTTCCCTTATTACTAACACTTCCTCAGAGCTGGTTTAAGAGCAGAAACATTCTAATGTAGGAGTGGGGAATGGTTGTGGATTTGGAGAATTAGACGCAGGAAGTAATTTTCATAGAGTACCTAGCAGAGAGATGATTATCAGCAAAGGTTTGATAAATTGAGGACCAGAGTATATGAATTTATTTTTTATTTTCGTATCTGAAATTTATTTACAAACATGTCCAATATAATGAGTTTGATATGTTTACCTAAGACAATGCAAATCTTTTTTTTTTTAATGCTGTTACTGGGCCTGAACTCGGGGCCTGGGTACTAGCCTTTAGCTTTTTTGCTTAATGCTGACCCTCTACCATTTGAGCCACACCTTCACTTCTGGCTTCTTTGGTGGTTAATTGGAGATAAGAGTCTTCCGTTCTTCCCCGCCTGGGCTGGCTTTGAACCTCAATTCTCAGATCTCAGGTTCCTGAGTAGCTAGGATTATACCTGCCCTTGGCTGAGAAGTCAACTCTTGAATCATTCTTCATATTTCATTGGAAGTATGAGCTCCAGAGAAATACCAAGTAGGGAAAAATGCTGGCCCATCATCAATAGCTATATGATATGCCACTAAATATCTTTGTGCCTCAGATGAGTTAACATTACCAGTCATAGGTTTGCAGTTAAATAGATGAATTCTTTCTTAAGCAGTTGATATCTTACCATGAAGAAAGGTGCAGCAAATCCCAAACTGTAAGTATCAGGATCATAACCCATAACCAGCACTTGTTTTCTACTGATTTGTCCCACTTCTCCCTGTAGCTACATGCTGGGCCCAGCTTTCTCTTGGCCTTGGGAAGTGAATTTAAATGAACAGACTCATGTGGCCAAATTGTTGCCTGGCTCTACAAAGGTCATTAAACAGTAAGATAATTTAACATTCACAAAACTTTTGGAGGTGCTGGGATATGAGCTCAGGGCCTCATGTACCTCATGCTTGTTAGGCAGATGCTTTAGCACGGATCCAGGTCTCCATGCCTCCAGCCACACTTTGCTCTGGTTATTTTGAGATAGAGCCTCACTTTAAATCAAGCTCCATGTTTAGACCATCATCTTCCTATTTTATACTTTTCACTGTAGCAGACATACACTGATGGCAGACATACACTACTGTGCCCAGCCTCTTCTATTGGGGTAGAGTTTCATAAACTTATTTTTTTGGGATAAGCTGTCCTAGAACTGTGATTCTCTATCAGCCTCCCATGTAGCGGTAGTGATAGGTGCATGGTGACAACCATTATGCTGACTATTAGTTGAGAAAAGGAACTGGGACTTTTTTTTAAATGTGAAAATACTGTACAGAGGTGTTACAATTACATGGGCAAGATAATGAGTACATTTCTTATCAAGCATTATAGCCTCCTCCTTTGTTTTCCCTTCCCGTCCCTTCCCATCCTCTCCCCCCTCCCGCCCCTCAATCCTCCTCCCCTCCTGGGAAGTTTTTGTCCTTGATATACTCAAAGCCTCCCAAATATCAAGGATTATAGATATGAGCCAGCGTATCTATCTTGAATTCCACTTCTTAGAATGCCAACAGTTCTTGCCCTACCACGCAGTAGTTGCAGAGTACAGGGATCAGTGAGAAAATAACAAAATGGAGACCCCGCAAAATTCTGGAAAATAAGGAAAGTTCAGAGGTCCAGATACATGAGGAAAGCATGCAAAATATATGTTATTGCTACAGTTCTAAATTGTTAAAGAAGACATGCTTTAGATTAGTAGCTCCTAGTGGTCAGTGTAAGCACCAGATCTTGAAGAGCAGAGGATGGTGCCAGGGTTTAAGTCCTGTGAAGCAAAATTTGGCTTCATCCCAGTTCTTTGATGCACTTCCTGTTTGGGCAGTTATTGGTTCCTGGTCATATGCAGAATTGAGCCTCTTGAGACTGACTTGATTGGCACCAGGTCATGTGTAAGTCTGAGGCTCTTGAGCCTCACTTATTGCAGATAGGATGAGAATATAGTGACTGAATTTATATTCATATAAATTTTGTTATGAGCTTGAGGTTTTATCACATAAAATGTGAGCACATCTTTCAGTTCTCATTGTAGTGTGAACCAGAAGAAAAGAACCAGCTATAAAAGATTTCAATCCTAAGAATTTTCTCACTTTGACTCAGAGTGAAATTTTCTTCACCCAACATTATGGCAGCTACTAGATGTCCTATACGGGTGGTTAAAAGAAGCTCTTTTGTTTTTTTAGTATAGAGGAATTTATTTCTAAGGACTAATTGCTTTTACTACAGTAATCTACGAAGTAAATATGGTTTGAAGCTATGAGCTCAAAATTGCTGCAGAATCATCAACTAGAAAGCAGTTCTTGTTAACCTTGGTATTATAATATAAAGATAACGTCCAGTAGAGTAATTGCATTTGCATACCTGATCCCATGCCTAAACAGGGTTGGAATAGTCCCTTTAGTGCTTCATTGACTTTGACAAAATGGCAAAATTAGCTGTTCAAGGAGAGCTGTTCAGGAGATGGAATAAGTCTCTGGGAACATAGTGAGAACTTTTGTGCTATTATTATTGGTGTGAAATCAAATCAATGGCCAATCTGTAGTCTAGCAGCTGCTACATGACTATCAAGAGAGTCAAAGTCCAAATCATATGTCCATTTATTTCTTTCCCTTTCAGAATCTGAATCATATTTTCTTCTTAAATAACTCTGAACAGTTTTGGTCTCTTTTAAAAGATGGGCCTGTGTTTACTAAAACTGTGGTGATTTAAGAAAATGTAGATCTAGTTCTTAGATTTGACAACTTAACACTTATTCCTCAGAACTGGATTTACTTAGGAAAAAAAGGGACATCTTCAGATCCTTGGTATGAAACATCTGAACAAGCACAAATACTTTTGCAACCCATAATTGCCAGTTTGGACCATTAAAAAAAGTGCCTGGGTTTTTGTGGATTAAAGACTTACATTTCAAGCTTTGACTCACCCTTACCCCCCTAAAAAATCCAGCAGTCTTTATAAATACAACATAAGTTCTCATGCACTGTAATTATTGTGGTCAATTATGCTAAACCAAGCACATAGTTTTTCCTCAAACATTTTCATAAGCAAGAAAAAAATTGCTTTCATGACTCATTTTCAGAGTTGGGCTAACAAGTTTGGGTCATGTGAGAGCTGACTTGCTTTTTTTCTTTTTGGTTCTACATTTAAGATGTGTTCATATGGAGGTGAAACTAAACTAACTCTATTACTTGATAGCTACCAGCGTTTTTTAAAGGCTAAAATATAGCTCAATGCTTCTAAATTCTTAGGTATCTTCAAAATTCTTTTGCTTCTCAAGTAGCTTTGTCCCAGGCATCTTCTAATAGAATGCTATTTCTCTTGTCATTGTTTTCAGCTTTATGAATATGTATGTCACATACTACAGAATTCATCCATTATAACCAGGCTTATACCCAGAGTCCCAGGTAGGCTGAGAACAGAAGGATTGTAGTTTAAGGTCATCCCAAGCAGAAAAGTTCAATGTATCCTTTTCTCAACCCATAGCTAGGTACAAGGGTGAGCATCTGTCTTGTTTCTTCCATGGGAGACTGAAGATGGGGGAATTTGATTCCAGGCCAGTCCAAGCAGAAACTGCATTTCAATGGAAGGAGCAGGGCATGGTGGCACACACCTGTCAATCCAGCTATGATGGAAAGTTTAAAATAGGTGAACTGTAGTTCAAGTATATGCCTAGGTAGGAAGTGAAACCCCATCTCAAAAAATAACCACCATAAGTGGTACTCACTAGACATTTGGTTGAAAATGAACAATACAACTTATGGGAAGGGGGATAAGAGGGGAAAAACTGGGAAAGAGCAAGGGAAGAGGTGACATTGTCTAAAAAGAAATGTACTCAATATCTGATGTGCGTAACTGTGTATATCACCTTTAAAATAACAATAAATTACAAAAAAAACCACTTCAAAGCAAAAAACCAGCTTAAAAAGGGCTGGATCAGCAGTAGAGTTCAAATCCTAATCCAATATTTCAAAAAAGCCACCCACTATAAGTGAATAATTAGTGTTATTTTCAGTAAATTCATATAAATGAGGCAATATTTCCAAGTAAAACTTGTCTTATATGCATTTATACTTAATCTTCACCCTCCTTCTTTCTGTCCCCAGTTCTAGACAGCTACTGATTTGTTTTCTCTCTTTAAATGCTTTCTCTGAATTTAAGTGAATCAAGCAATGATTTTGTTTCTTGTGTTCAACTTCTTTGGAATCCACCTATGTTGTAGTATGTATCAAGAATAAGATCATTTTTATTGCTAACTGATATTCTTTTTCACGAATATGCCATTTTTAGTTCATCCTTTTTTCTACTTGCTAGACACTTGGATTATTTCCATTGGGGGGTTATTCAGAATAATATTCTCTGACATTTTTCTTATGTGTTGCAACCTGCTTGCTTTTCTCTTATAAGGACTTCTAAATATAGCAATATTTAAATGTTTAAGAAAGCACAAAATGTGTTCCAAAGTAGCTATGCCATTTTACATTTCTGTTGATATTGATATGAGTGTACTCATTTTTCCAACTCTTGGTATGATTTGACTTTTTGATGATAGCTGCTCTAGTAGATGTAGAAGATATGTAATTCTTATTTAAATTGGTATTTCCTACCAATAAATAAACATGTTTATTTTCATAACTATTTGTACATCTTCTTTGATGATAGGACTTAACTGTTTTGAATTGTGATATGTTCTTATTAAAGTGTAAGTGTTCATATATTCTGATATAAATTCATCAAACATATGACTTACAACTATGTTTGTTCTAGTCTCTGGATTAACTTTTTTTTTTTTTTTGGTTGGTTGTTGGGCTTGAACTCTGGGCCTGGGCGCTGTCCCCGAGCTCTTCAGTTCAAGACAAGTGCTCTGCCACTTAAACATTTGAGCCATAGCGCCACTTCTAGCCTTTTTTGTTTATGTGGTGCTGAGGAATCAAACCCAGGGCTTCATGCATGCTAGGCAAGCACTCTACCACTGACCCACCTTCCTAGCCCAGGCTTAACTCTTTGACTTGTGTTAAGATCATGAAGACTTTCTCTTCCATTTTCCCTAGGAAGTTTCTAGTCTGTTTCCATACATGATCAGTTTTGAATTAGATTTTTGCATATTATATGATACATCTTATTACATTTGGGTTATTATATAAAATAGTATGGAAAGAGTGGCTTAAGAACAATAGAGAACTTTTGCCTCTCATAGTTCTAGATTCTGAAAAGCCCAAGGCTCCAAGGGGCCAGTAGTTTGCATGTGGTAAGGGCTGCTTCCTGGTTCAGAGATGGCCTCTTCCCTTCAGCTTCATGATGGAAGGGACATTAGAGGAGTTCTCTTTTAGAAGAGTGCTAATGTTATTCATGGAGATTTCCTCTATGCTGCCTCATCAATCTACATTCCCCATCTCTAAATCCTTCACACTAGGGATTAGGTTCGGCATATAAATTTGGGGGGAGATAGATTCAAATGATTCCCTCGGAGTTTGTTTTACCTTAATAATTGTTCTGCACTTTTTGAGATAATATCATGCATTTTTTGCTCTGTATTTTACTGATACGATCTATGACACTAATTAAATTGTGCACCGTGACCAAATGGTATCCACTTGAGGAATGCAAGTTTAATTTAACATTAAAAATCAATTATACATTCTTGAATTTGTTGGTGTTTAGTTAAGGAGTGTGTGTGTGTGTGTGTGTGTGTGTGTGTGTGTGTGTGTGTATTGTGTGTGTTTCTATGCTCATGAGAAATTTTGGTGTATAGTTTCTTATTCCTCTTTTCTTTGTGACTGTTTTTATTGTCACTCTTGTTGATATTTTCTATTCACTTTCATGGATAGGACTGTGGAGTATCTTATTCAATGGAGAATGAGGAACTACTGAATGTACCCTTCCTGTAATGTAGTTTCACATGTGAGAAGTCCATGATATTCCATGATATAAAGTCACAAGTGAGAGTCCTGACAAACACTGTAAGACAGGATGTTTTACTATGGTAAAAAATGTGAGGCCTTCATGAGGTGGGACCAAGTTTTTTTTACTAACACTGTACAGGAACAAACTAAAAATCAGAAATACATTTTTTTTTCTTTTTATAGCAGAACTGTTAAGGCAATGGAAGCTTCAAGTTGAGTCAAGGCGAGTATGGGTATCTGAGAGTATGGGTGGCAGTTTATAATTCACTCCCACTCTACTACAGTTCATTATAATCAGCACCAACAGATTATTAATGAGAACTTGTATCTATTTATCTATTTGTATCTATCTATCTAATCTATTTATCTCACTAAATTTCTATGGTTTCCAATCCATTCCAGATCCTTGGGTGAAGGCTGTTGAACTCTCAACCTCCAAAATGGGACAGCTCAAAAATGACACTTCACCTCCTCTACATGAAAACAGAAGTCATCCGCTCCTTTTTCAACCTTGTCTGTTCACCTAATTTCCCATCCTACAAATATCTGGCCAGTTGTATAGACATGAAACCTAGAACTCTGTCTTTGCACTCTCTTCTTTTTTACACACTTAATCTCCAGGTTGCCTTTAACATCTTTTAAGGTTAGTTTCATCCTTCAACCTTACAATTGCTGCTTTGGTTCACACCCATCCCCATAATTTGTACCCCCTGGATTACTGCAAGTTATTTATTTATTTTTAATGGTAATTCTTCCTGTGTCTCAAAGAACAGACATAGATTTTCTTCATTTGTATCTGGAGAGAGCTGGTCTGCAATTGAGCCCAGCTATTCCTAGTAAAACAGGGTTCTAAGTGTCTTGGTTGCACATGCCAAAGGCTGTAAAGTTCCTTGTTGTCTCGTTCTACTCCTGACCTCACTTTATTACCAAAACCATCTTTCTGTGGTGCAAAGATGATGACCATACCTTCCTGCTCCAAAATTTTTATGAGTTTTCAAAAGACCACAAAGTTAGTGCCAAATCACAGCTCAACACACAAAGCTTCTCAGATCTGACTTCTGCTCCCCACCACACAACTTCAGCTCATCCCAAGTTCTAATCCCCAGGCCTCCCTGCGCTCTGTTAATTGAGTGTCATTCAGCTGTTCCTTCACTTAGAACAACTGTCTTCATCTTCTGCAGCTCTCTGGCTAATTCTTTAATAACTAATAGCCTCTGGAAAAGCCTCTTGTCCTTTCCTGTCTCCTCAGGCTAGGTTGGGTGCTCTTTTCTAGTACTTTCTTTATCTGTCTCAGTCTTTAAACACTTCACAATTTGTTCTATAATTTTCTATTAGAATACCAATTTTCCTCATCAGATAGTAAAGTTCTTTAGCCAAAGGAGTATATCTGAATTTTTTTGTATTTCTAGTGGCTAGCATAATTAATTGATGCAGCATAAACACTTAGCAACTACCAATTCAATACAGGCTATAAGTATTTTAAGAAGTAATCAAGTACTGGATTTAAAGAAATCCTCTGTCCTTGGTGTATTATGGAAAATCAGGGATAGCCTTTTGTCAAAATTCCATGTAAGGAGAATATAAGATGATCAGATACGGTGTGGATTCAGCATCAAGCTATTTTTCCATTTGTATTCAGTGTGGCATTTTTTAAATTTGTATTTAACACTGGGGATTGAACTAATGGCCTACCAATTCAAATTCTGGAAAGATACTGAATTCTACCTTTCATATATCTTTTCTCTCATACTCAAAATACCCCCATGCAATTTTATAGAAGAGAATTTTATAGAAGAGAAAACTAATATTGAGGTTAAGTGACTTATTTGAGACTGTGCTGCCATTTACGGTGGGAAAGTGAAGATCATCACTAGAGTCACTAGGAAAAGACGTAACAGCCTCCAGAGTCATACATAATAAATACTCAATGAGTGTTGTTCTGTGATAGACAATACTCTAAGAGCTGGGAAGGTATGAAGGAAAGAAGAAACTGAATTTCAAATGGAGTTTGCAGTTCAGATAGTTCTATCATTACTAATAAAACAGACATAGCTCTAAGTAGTATTTTAAAACAGTAACACTTTTGAGGACTTGACTCATGAGTCAGTGATTACAGGAATAGATAATAATTTGATGCCTCACAGATACAGAAGTACTTATTTTTTCATTACATGTTTTTCTACATGATATCTAGAGAACTGGAAGAGATGTTCATCTGTATGTAACTTTAAAGGGAGCACACAGATCATAATTTAAAACTGAACCTCTGACTCAAATCGTTTGGCCCTTACTAGAGAAACTAAATGATGCTTTTATTCAGTGGCATGCTCTGGAAGGAGTCAAAGGAGGAAGAGGAAGTGAAAAAAAGAAATAAAATGGAAGGAAAAATTTAAAAAAATACAACAAGGAAGAAAGGGAGCAATGGAACAAGTCATTCACAAAAGAACCATCTAATGAGTATCTAAGTGTATCCTGAAGGCAGAAATCTTCTCCTACTGATCCTGGCTATCTAACCTCAGATATATCAGAGTATATGTTACTAAGTTGATGTTCACTTAATGTATCAGAATGACAAGTTAATGAAAGAAGTCTATTCATTAACACACAAAAAATCTGTTAAATATTTTAATATTCTTGTTATAATGGGAAGTCGTGTTCCTTGTTGATGAGAGATGCACAAAATGTGGAGAAAGAAACATAATTAAATTACTAAAGAAAAAGCAGGATAATTACTATGACAGAGACAAATGGGGTGCTATAAAAACTAGAGGTACATTTGAGGACTTAGAAAGTCTTCATGGGAAGTGTGGCATTTGAACAGGGCAAGATTGTCAAGGCATTGTTTGAAGACAGCCAAGCCTATCCAGGTAATAAGGAGAATGTCATAGAAGCTAAAGGATGAGCATATGAGCACAGGTGGCTGACGACACAGGAGGCTAAAAGGCAGATGAGAAGTATGTAGTATAACCAGAGGCATTTGAATAGGAACATTCATTCATCCACGTCTGCTCTGTTGACAGACTTTTTAAATTAAAATTAATTTTATTAATTTTTTATTTAAAAGTAAAAAAAAACACACATACCGTGGCTGGGTATGCACAACAGTGCTTGGCCACAATAGATATAATTTAAATCTCACAATGTAGTCTCCCAGGCTTCTGGAAGCCATTGCCCTCCCAATTGTCATGAGGTCAACCTTGTTAGTTTCCCCATGGCAGTGAGATCATGCACGACTTGTCTTTCTGTGTCTGGCTTACTCCCTTAACATAATGATCTCCAGTTCCATCCGTGGTGTGCAAATGACAAGATTTCAGTCTTTTATACTGCTGAATAGTATTGAATTGTGGATTTGTACCACATGTTCTTTATCCATTCATTAGTGGATGAAAAGTCCAATTGTTTCCTTTTCTTGGCTATTGTGAAAAGTGCTGCAGTGAACATGGGAGCTCAGATGTCTCCACAACATACTGATTTCATTTCATTTGGCCATGTACCCAGGAGTTGGGCTGCTGTGATCGTTCAATGGTTCTACTTTTAAATTTTTGTTAGTTTTCTTCCCTCCCTCCCTCCCTCCCTCCCTTCCTCCCTCCTTCCCTCCCTCCCACCCTCCTTCCCTCCCTCCCTCTCTTCTTTCCTTCCTTCCTTCCTTCCTCCTTTCCTTCCTCCCTTCCTCCCTTCTTCCCTCCCTCCCTCCCTCCTTCCCTCCCTCCCTCCGTTCCTTCATTCCTCCTTTCCTTCCTCCCTTTTTTCCTTCCTCCCTCCCTCCCTCCCTCCCTTCTTTCCTTCTTTCCTCTTTATTCTGTCCCCCCCTCTCTGTTTCCTCTATTTCTTGTTGTAGTGTCTCTGTGTAGCCCTGATTGTCTCCAAATTCCCAGCCTCACAAGTACTCAAATCACCAGTGTCTTAACTATTTTTAATACTTTGAAGAGCTTCCTTATTGTTTCCACAAGTGGCCTGATTAATATATATTCCAAGCAACCATGCACAGTGGTTTTCTTTTCTCCATGTCATTGTGAACACTTTTTATCTTTAGTCCTTTTGATAATGAGTATTCTTATTCATGTAAGGTGATTTCTCATTGTGGTTTTGATTTGCAGTTCCCTGTGATGTTGAGCATTTATTTCATGTAATAGTTTGCCAATTGTATGATTTCTTCCATGAAATGTATATTTAGACCTGCTGTTAAGGTTTTAATGAGCTATTTGTAAAGTAGGGATGCTGAATTCAACTAGTGCCATCTTAGGGATGTGGTGGATGATAGGGAATTGGGTTTAAATGGTGCCATCTTGTCTTCATGGTAGAGACAGGAAGTCCAATCTGCCAGGTGATGGGTGTGCCTGAATTCCTAGACACAGGGGCAGGGACTTGCGATAAGTTGTTAGGGACCTGCCAGCCTTGGCTTGTGAACTCTCAATCTTCCTGTGACCCTGCTCCCTGACCTGACTCTAGTTAGGCCCAGACCAAACCCAGGCGCATCCTGTGCAGTGGGTGTCCTGTCTCCTGGCTCTTACTCTTCTCTGGTCACCATGGTGCCCCACTTCAGATCTCCATTGGAGCAGATCTGGTTTGTTGCTGTTGTTTTTCTGCTTTATCTTTCCTCTCTGGCTGTCATGGCTCAGTTTTTTGATAATATAAGGTGTATTTGCAAGGCTACAGGTCTTTGCTACAGAAGTCTGCCTGAGGTTGCTGACCTTCTACTGAAGACTACCAATTGAACTTCTCAATGTGTGTCTTCTCTGTTTCCTTGCTGTATATTTGGTTCTATGCACCTGAGCTTTCTGAGTTCCTTATATATTTGGATATTAATCCCTTGACAGATACATAGTTTACAACTATTTTTTCCATTCTATAACTTTCTCCTCTAGTTACTATTTTCTTTGTTGTATAGAAGCTCTATAGTTTGATGTCCCATTTGCCTATTTTTGCTTTTTGTTTTCTGTGTCCTAGGGCCTAAGCCCATCTCCGTGTGCTGAAGCCTGAAATCTATACTTTCTGCTAGTAGTTTCATAGTTTCAAGTTTTTGGCTTAAGTTTTTAATCCAATTTAAGTTGATTTTTATAACTGGTAAGAGATGGAGGAGTAGTTTCATTCTTCTGCACGAAGATATCCAGTTCTCCCAGAGACATTTATAGAGATGATATCTTTGCTCCACTTCATGTTCTTAACATCTTCGTTAAAAATCAGCTGACAAAGAACATTTGTAAGCTCTCTGTTCTGTTCTCTTGCTCTATATGCCTGTCTTTATAGAAATATGCCATATTGAGGGTCATACCTTTGCATATAGTTTGAAATCAAGTAAGGACTTCTTCTCCTTTGTCTTTTTTGTTAATAATAGCAGGTATATTTGTTTTGCTTTGTTTTGTGTGTATGTGGGGCTCCATATATATACATACATACATATATATATATATATATGTATATATATATATATATATATATGTCTTCCTCTAGTCCTGTGAAGAATGATGTTAGTAATTTGATAGAGATTTCATTACATCTACAGACTGTTTTGAATTATGAGCATTTAGTGGCACTGAGTTTCACATATTGTCCTTGAATCCTACAACTTTGCTAAATTTATTTGTTCCCAATAATTTCTTTGGACTTTTTTGGGGTTTTCTATCTACAAGATCTTTCCATCTGCCAAGAGTGGCAGTTTGATGTTCTGTTTTCCAATTTGGAAACCTTTTATTTCTTTCTCTGGCTTGATTGCTCTTGTCAGGACTTCCAGTGTTACATAGAATAAAAGTGGTGAATGTGGGCCTTTCTGTCTTGTTAGAGATATCCTCTTTAAAATATAAGTTTTATAATATCAGTTCCCTTTTCCAAGGCCACAAAAACACTCATAACCACCACATAGTATAACAAAAGGGGTTTGGCAGGGTTTTGATATGCTACCCTAAAATCCATTGCCTTGGTATTTCTGAAAATAGCAGAAGTAAGAAGTTCTCCCTGGACTTCTCCTGGCATTTCCCCTGTAAACAGGTCAAATAACATTCTTTAATCTTCCTATAAAGTATAAGACCATTCTAGACTTCAAATCCCAGTACTACAGAGAGAATGAGAGAGACAGAGACAGAGAAACAGAGTCAGAGAGACAGAGAGGGAGACAGACAGAGAGACAGAGAGAGAGAGACACACACAGAGATAGAAAGAGAGAAAGAGCACATTGTAGGGTATGCCCCTAGACCTAAAGAGTTAAAGACACAGAGACAAAGAAAAGAGAATTGCACACAAGCACAATTTTTTACAGTCCCTCAGCTTATTACTGTTAGGACACATACAATCATACTTATGCATAACCATCCATTAAAAAATGTAAAGATTTTGCCAGGTGCTGGTAGCTCACGCCTGTAATCCTAGCTACTCAGGAGGCTGAGATCTGAGGATCTCGGCTCAAAGCCAGCCAGGGCAGGAAAGCCCATGAGACTCTTAGCTCCAATAAACCACTCAGAAAACCGCAAGTGGTGCTGTGGCGCAAGTGGTAGAGTCCCCGCCTTGAGCTAAAGAGCTGAGGGATAATGACCCCAGGCCCAGAGTTCAAGCCCCACAACTGACAAAAAAAAAAAGATTTTATTGAGTCTTCATTTCTGAGGTCTTGTGCATGTGTCATGACAGACTATAATAAGTGTATATGCTTTTCTCATATTGATGTATCCTTTGTTACAGGGATCTCATCCATGTTCTTTGGAACAAATGAGGAAACTCTTAACCAACTCCCTGGCCCACGGTTTCCACATGCTATAATCAGGCCTCTGGTTAGACACTAACATGGATGTCCTGTTGTGGAAGCTCAAGTTCATGTGGGTTATTGTCATAATAGCCTTTAAGAAGGCTTCTGCTCACCTGTTGGTACTCAAGCTCAGGTAAGACACATTTCTCCATTGTCTGAGGTTAAGTCGGTGTGACTAGTGGAATGTGGAGGTCATACATCACTGTCAAGCTAGATGGTAAAACATGTTGTGGCTTTTGCCTTGCTATCTCTCTCTCTTGGATAATTTGCTCTATGTTAGGAAACCAAACACCACATTGTTAGGATACTTAAATAGCCAAGGATTTTCCCATATTGAAAAGAACTGAGGTGTCTCACAGCTGTGTGAGGATGAGTCATCTTGGAAGTAGCATCTCCAGCTCCAGTAAAGCCTTCAGAAAATGGCAGCCCCAACCTATACCTCAACTACAAGGGTGAGAGGCAGTGGTAGCTGAAATGCAGCCTCCCAGACAAGCCACATCTAAATTCCAAACACTTAGAAATTTTGAGATATTTATTTTTTAAGCTACTCTGTTTTGAATAGCTTATTATGCAGTAATCAATTACTGATGCCACCTTTGACCATATAAAGGCAGAAATAGAAGGGCTCCAGACACCAAGTAAGACAGACACTGATATCTGGGTTCCATATAGCCCAAGGAAATAGAGAACTTTCCATCAGAGTTGGACATATAATGAGACCTGCTAAGTATTTCATATCCGTGTAACAATAGGAACTCCATTTCCTAACTTGAATCCAGGATTCTTACCACCAAATTGTGCAACAGTTCATAAAAATGATTTCATTTTCCTCTTTCATTTATATGAGATATGCACCTACTTGCTGAAGACCAGCCAGGTGATTTGTAAGAATTACTCACCTGGAAAATAGATAGTATAATACTTAGCAAGGTGGGAGGTAATTTGAATGTTAATTCTCATAGGTTGAATAACAGCTCTCAAAGTTATCCTGGTTCTAATGCCTAGAATCTGTAAAGGGCACCATATATGGCAAAAAGCAGGTGTAATTAAGGTAAGGATCTTGAGATAAGGAAATTATTCTGACTTATGCAGGCAGGTCCTCAGTATAATCATTAGTGTCCTTAAACTTGGCCCAGGAGACACACACTGGAAGCTCTGATAATGAGAGGAAGGAGATATGATGCAAGAACAGGGTGAGAAAAGGTGATAGGATACCACGTCATGAGCTCCTGAATGAGATATCACCCCTTCTGGCAAAGGTAGGAAGATAAATTCCCTTGGAAACTTCCAGAGGTGACGAACCCTGTATTCCCTTTGATTTGGGCCTACTAGGACTGGTTTTAGACTTATCTAACCCCAGAACTATTAAAGAAAAAAATAATTGTTTTAAGGGATTGATTTTGTTAAAATTTTTTACAGCTGCTACAAGAAATTCATTACACTGACCTTAGCTTTAACATGTCTAATTCTGGTGGTTTATGGAGGACATACTTTCCAAGACTTTATTTTTCTCATCTGTTCCTTGGAAATAATAACACGTCTATTTTCCTAGTGCTGCTGTGAGACTGAATAAGAGGATTTGTAAAGAGTGATTAACATGAAAATTATTTGTGGCCTATGGATGGATTTGATCTAGACAGGAGGACTGCAATACTTTTTTTTCTTAAAAATATCAAGTAGTGCATTAAGTGTCTCTTGGAAAATGCAATGTTGACTATTAAATATTCTGTGTCTTCTCTGGTGTGCTTCAGGGTGTTGCTTCAAGATAGGGGGGGAAAAACAAACATGTGGACGGGGGCTGGAGAGTAACCCAGGAGAGACAACTAAAGGGGGGTTTGAATGGATCAATCTCTTTGCCTATGATATGCTTTCAGAGAAAGCTACACAGAACAGGTGAAAAGATCTCCTGAAAGAAGATGTCCATAAGAGGTCCTGATAATTTCCCTTAGTAAAAGTCTGTGCTTTGTTTCAAAGAAGAATGATACATTAGCATCATTCATATAGTATATATATATATATATATATGTATATATATATATATATATACATGTTCATATATAATATGTGTTAATATATATGGTGTATAGGTAGTTGTACAAAGGGGTTTCAACATACTAGTTTATGAGTACAATGCATCTTGATCAATGTCACCCCTTTTGTCATTCCATCCCCCCCAACCCAGTTCAGCATTGCATTTTCTTCTTTACGGGAATATTTAAGGGTCTTGTTTTTGAAAGTTGCTCAATACACAAAACTCCCTAGAAGTGTCTAGATGTTAGCTAAATTGTGTTTCTGCCGTGTCTTCAGCACCACAGAATACCTATTATAGAGCAATAGAACCTTTTACTTTTCCTTACCCTATTGCAATATTTCTTACTTAAAAAGTAGAAAACAGTCATACTTGTATTATTCATCTCTACAATTCAGTTTTCCTTAACTGTTTGTATTTTCCTTTTCTACTGGCTTATTATTTCTGTTCTGCTGTTTATGTATACTTATTACATTTGCATAGATGCAGTGCTCTGTGGTTTCTATCATGAGCTCTGCTGGGTAGGCATAGCAGCTACATAGCTCTTCTATCCAGTCTTTCGTAGAACATCTTGTGCTTTGTGATTGCTTTACAATCCAAGAAATGGCATTAGCGAATGAAACTTTCTCAAAATAGGTCTGAGGCTCCTGGGACTTCAATGGGTATCTCCCCACTTTCAGAGCAGAGAACTGGGGAGTAAGTGTTGTGTTCTTGTAACCAACAACCAGCACAGTGGAGAGTGGTAATTTTCTAGGGCCTTGCACTGCTCTCATCTTGTCAGACAGAGAGTCTTTGTAAAGATAAAGGAATCTGGCTGCTTGACTTGACCTCTGATGTCGAAGCTAGTGATGTGGAACCTGGCAGAGGAACACAGTCAGTCTGAAGAGAACTGACCTAGATAACATTATATTTTTCTACTGCAAAGACTCAGCCAACTAAGTTGGTAAAGAGACAGGTTATAGCCTTAGCCGGCCAGAGGCCACTTCCACTTAGGGGGGCCTCATACCTCACTTATGTCGGCTAGTGATGGCTTTGCAACTGTAATCTCAGTTGGTCCGTTTGACTACTTTAAAATTTCTACTCCACATCATAAACCAGGCCAAGTATTGCTCTCTTTCATCCAGATTTGTGAGAAATCAGATTGTAGTATGAAACCTGAAGGCCTCTCTGGTGACTAAACCTACTTCACAGATTCTAAGATAGAAGATGGAATTGACATTTATCTCCATGAACAAGTACTGGGGGTCAGCCCAAATCTTGTAGATTTGATGCGCCCTGTTTATCCACAAGGCTTTCTTATGCCTACGGTAAAAATAGAGTCCTGTATATAAATGCAGGATAGTATCTGATGCTCACATACCAAAGAACTGCAGGTTTCTTTTTTCTCTTTCTCAGGGACACCAGGAATGTGCCTTTGCTCTACTCTGCCACATCCTTAAATCATGATTAATTGAACACTCCCCCCCCCCCCCCCCCCCCCCCCCCCCCCCGTCTCTCCTTGCTTAGGCCTGACACAAGCAACTGCTTCTCTGTCCCATTGATTTTTCTGTCCTTGAAGATTCAGAACCAGAGCTGAGTCCTCCTAACAGGGGAACCCTCTCTGACAAGGAAGCTTCGCAACCTAATTTACAGCTGGAGTCGGGCTTGTCAGTGGGTGCCAGAGGGGAACTGTGGCAATGGCTGGTTAAGTACGCATTTAATAGTGTTTATCCAAGTGAGTTTGCGATTTCTTCACTCTCTCCAGCAAATATGCTATTTGTAATACCTATCTTCTCTAATCTAGCTGTTTGAAAAATGTCTCAAGCGTGTGTGGGCTAGAATGTGTTTTGTTTTTTTGTATAGGAATGGGCATCTAGCAAGGGCATTCACAGAGGAACTATCAGACATTGCTTACCATCTTTCCAAATCATCTCCCTCTCTGCAGTCACCATGGCTTAATCCCGAAGGAAAACAAGGTAATCTTCTCAAATAAACATTCTCAAGAATGTTTAGAGGGAATTCAATTGCTAGCATGCAGAACCCTTTCAAAGCTTGCAAATAGCCACAGTGCAGAAGCACAATTGCAGTAAGTCAGAGTTGTGGTATCTTCAAATGATTAATGATAATAAGCTAAGTTGAAAGACAAGATGTGTGTGTGTGTGTGTGTGTGTGTGTGTGTGTGTGTGTGTTTCCACAAGTCCCTCAATATCTTATTTCTCAATGTATTTGGCATAAAAAGAGGTAAAGAAGAGTTCATAGGTAAGTGAATTGGCAAGGGACATGACAATTTAGACTAAAAAAAAAACCCTAACAAAATGGTTGTATCTCAATAAACCCATCCTAAATTGAAATAGCTTAAGCTGAATGTGTATTAAATACATCTGACCTACTGAACATGGTAGCTAGGCAACAAAATGTGCTCTAGAATGTCAGTCATCTCCCTTGGTAATTATGTAGCTGACTTGCAGCCTTGGATTGTGGCCACTGATCAGCACCAGGGGTGGTCACCATGAGGGGCTATCATATATCAATAGTCCTGGAAAAGAGCACAATTCAAAATCTGTAGTAAGGCTCTATTGAATAAGTATTGCTGTCACATCATCATGCAATTAAGCCACTGTAAGTTGGGAACTGTCTGTATTTGAACCTGAACCTGATAGATTTGCTTAGGTTAAATTCCCTCTGGTGAGAGTAAACATGTCATTAAAGAAGGCACTGGGGCACATAACATTGGTAGTATAAAATTTGAGAGTATGTCATAGAATATTATTTTATGTGATCGTAGGCACATAGCTATTGAGCCTTTGTCAACCACTCCTTTGCATATTCTTCTTTGGCCTCAGTGTGTGAATGACTAGAACTTTATATAATTTATCATGTCCCAGTTGTGTAAGAAAAGGACACAAGGGACATTTTTTAGTTGCCGTTGTTGCTGTTTTTGTTTTCTTTTCCTTTTGTCTTGTCTGTTTGCATTTGAGAAGGCAAGGGAGGGCATAAAAGGTGGAACAAGGGTGAACAAATACAACAGAGAGACTCACTAGACACTATGTGGAAAATGAACTGGATATCTTTGGGATTGGAGGGAACTGGAAGAGAGAAGAAAAGAGAGACACGGTTCAAAAAAAATTGTACCCATTACCCTTTAAGTGATTCATGTATAACTATAACCCCTCTGTATATCAACTGTACAATAGCAATTTTTAAAAAGAGAAAAAATAAAATTAAAATTAATTAAAAGGGCTAGGAAGGTGGCTCAGTGGTAGAGTGCTTGTCTTGCGTGCATGAGGCCCTGGGTTCGATTCCTCAGCACCACATAAGCAGAAAAAGCCAGAAGTCGCCTTGTAGTTCACGTGGTAGGGCGCTAGCCTTGAGCTGAAGAGCTGAGGGACAGTGCCCAAGCCCAGATTTCAGGCCCCATGACCAACCAAAAATAAATAAATAAATAAAAATAAAAAAATAGCTTGAGAATACATTTTCCTTATTCTCAAGGAACTTGACATGAAATACAAAGTGAAAATGTAGTCTGATAAGCAAAAAGTACTGTAACTAATTAAATCAAAATATAGAACTTATATTGCCATCATTATTTTGTGTTAAAAATGATTTCTGTCTTTCCCCCTCTGTAGTGTGTGGGCTTCTGAAGAAATAATGCCTTTTCTTATTTGGGTCCCAAATTGCAGGAGACAGTAATAACCCTGCCCATGTGAAAACAGAAATAATTAAGGGATGGATTTGATCTTTAGTCTGACAGGTTTATTTTCCATTGTCATTGAGGCTGGTGTTCTCTATTTAAGTCATCATTTTTTGCTATAGTTCTTGCACTTTCAGAGCATGTTTTTAATATGCCCCACCTACACATGACATAAATGCATAAAACCTAACAGCATTGCTATCTAACAGAAATATGATGGAAAGCACATGTGTAATTTAAAAAAAAATTCAAACAGGAACAGGAAAAGAATAAATAGAAATGCATGAAGTTTTTTTTTTTTTGGGGGGGGGGTCGGTCATGGGACTTGAACTCTAGGCCTGGGTTCTGTCTCTGAGCTCTTCAGCTCAAGTCTAGGACTCTACCACTTGAGCCACAGTACCATTTCTGACCATTTCTGTTTATGTGGTGCTGAGGAATCAAACCCAGGGCTTCATGTATGCGAGGCAAGCACTCTACCACTGAGCCACCTTCCCAGCTCTTACATGAAGTCTTTTTTTGAAGGCAGGATCTTGTTATATATATATAGTCCATACTACCTCAGGCTAGTCTCAGGCTAGTCACAGCCCCAGGCTGGTCTCAAACTCACCATCCTTGTATCTCAGCCTTCCAAATGCTTGGATTATAGGTCTGTACATCTAAAACATTACTATTTCAACCTATAAGTATAAAAATTGTTGAGATATATTACTTTTTCCATACTAAGTTTTTGAAATGTGGTATATATTTTAATATATATCTCTTAAAACTCATATCTGAATTAAATTGTAGAATGCCACATCTCAAGTGCTCAGTGGGCCAGGTGGTTATCTCAGCTCTCTGGTTCACATATAGATACAGGAGACATTTTTTGTCTATCTAGCATCTATTCCATGACCAGGCTTGGCTGTTGTAGTTGGGAAGTAAGCCTATCTCCAATGGTACACATGTAACATCGGGTGACAAACCATCTCAATTCACCTAGGACAACAGGACATACACAGCCAGATCTAAGACTGTCCTGAAAATCAAGATGGCCATAAACAAGTGCAGCTCAGCCACTATATATTATTGTCCCAGCCATTGTGATTGGTTTACACACAGGATGTACAAACCTGACTGTCCATCATGACAACTTCTGGGAAGCACTAGATAAAAGAACCTTCCTTTCTGCAGTTCTTATTCTCTAGAGTGTCAGCTACTTCTTTAATTACTAGGGGAGCCTGGCTGAAAGTACTACTACTGTAGAAGATATTGTATCCAGGAAGAAACTGAGTTTGGTAACTTGAAAAAATTCAAGCATTAAATGTTACCATTCCTGAACCTACAGGGTTTTTGGACTTTTCAATGAGTTAATAATTTCCTTATGCCTGTCTCTATCTTGTTGGTTTCTTAAGACATTCATATTGAATTGTTGTTTTGTTTTTGGTCGGCCGTGGGGCTTGAACTCTGGGCCTGGGCGCTGTCCCTCAGCTCTTAAACTCAAGGTGAGCGCTCTACCACTTGAGCTACAGCGCCACTTCTGGTTTTCTGGTGGTTTATTGGAGATAGGAGTCTCACGGTCCCTCCTGCCTGGGCTGGCTTTGAACCACGATCCTCAGATCTCAGCCTCCTGAGTAGCTAGGATTACAGGTGTGAGTCACCAGCGCTCGTCTCATATTGAATTCTTACCATGTGAAATAGGACTGTCCACATTAATCAAACAAGAAGGAAAATAAATACAAGAAGTCTAATTGGAATTCTCCAAGTTCATAAGAAACATAAATGAGACAAGTTCTGTTTTTCTTTTACATGGTCTCCTTTATTACTGTGTGTGCGTGCACATGCGTGTGCACACACACACATGCAAGCACACACACGCACATGCGCGCGCACACACACACACACACACACACACACACACACACACATACCTGTGCCCTCTTTCTCCATTGCTATCTGGGAGTAGTAGAAAAATTTGTGGGGTGAGGGATAGAAGCAGTAAAATTGTTATATGTTCTCAATGGTCTTGGAATCATGGGGGTATTTCTGTAAGTAGGAAGCAACGGGGACCCAATGTTTCTTTTCTTTACTGTCTCTTCCTTCCTTGCTCTCAGATCTTTGTGCGTTTTCATATTGTGAGTTTCTTATTCTATTGGAATATAGACTAGTTTGTAAGCCTCCTCTAAAGCACTGGGACAGTCTACAGCTCATCAGGTTCCCATCTGTGGACTAGAGTCCTTTGAGAGTTTACAAAGTCAAGCATCTGATTTTTTTGGAGGGGGGAGGTTCCGGTTGTGAGGTCTGAACTCTGGGCCTAGGAGCTATCTCTCAGTTCTTCAGCTCAAGGCTAGCGCTCTACCACTTGAGCCACAGTGCCACTTCCAGCTTTTTTCTTTTTGCTTATGTGGTGCTGAGGAATCGAACCCAGGACCTCAGGCATGCAAGGCAAGCGCTCTACCACTGAGACACCTTCCCAGCCCCCAAGCATCTGATTTTTTTCCTCATTCACCCATTTATCTTTTTTTAATTCAGTGGATGTTAATGCAATTATCAGTATATGGAGGTATTTTAGACAGTATATGGAGGTATTACTTTGGGCAGTTCCAAGGGAAGAGTGAGCAGCATTCAACAAACAGATGCTATTGAACTACTAATGTGACATGGTTAAGTACACTTAATGGATAGTAAAACCTGTGTAATTTTCAAGCAATCTTACCAAGCTAGCATTCTTGAGATTAAAATAACGAAATTGTTGCATTTTCTTAATTTACTGTCATTTAACAAAAATCATTTTAAGCTACCATTGTAAACTACCATTCTCAATGGATTTACCATTTAGTAGAGAATAGAGGCCTAGAAAATAGGCCTAGGGACACATGCTTGGAATCCCTATGTGTGACTATGTGAAGAAGAGCGAGAAGCCTGAAGAGCAGAGGCAGGATGGGATGTGTGTCCCTGGCCATCAGAAGACCTTCCTGGGCATAGGATGATGCCTGAGTGGAACCGAACACATTGAAGTGCGGCTGTTCATCCAAACATTTCTGTACCTTTTTCAGAGGAAGTTTCTGTTATTTTTTTATTGTCAAGGTGAAAAGGTAATAAGTACATTTCTTGTCAAACTTTTTACCCCTTCCCTCATCTTTTTCCTACGTTCTCTTCCCTATCTACTTATCTCCAGTTTTGCTATTTTTGATAACAAGTTTTAGCTTGTTTTTCTACATCTTAGTGTAAATATAAGTGACAGGACAATGATTTGAGAATCAAAAAAGTTGGATTTTTAACTGGATTTGATACTAATGAAGTTACTGGGCAAAGTCTCTTAGAACCAGGGGAGCTCAGGTTTCCTCATTTATGAGCAAGACAGTTCACACAATCCATTCCTAAGACTATCCCTTCTAAATGTAAGGCACCAGAGCCTTCAAATCAAGCCTGCTTGCCCACGCTTATTACCCTGTGTTAAGAGTCATTGCACAGAAAGCACAGCTCAGAAGCAAGGTAGTACAGCTGAGTGTAAAGGTAGCTCACTTGCAAGGGAAAAGTTTAATTTCATTTCACTTTTTATCAGTATCAAAACATCACCCGATTATGGCTTCAGGGTATCTTCACTGAAGTATTGTCTTAGACAGACAGAGCAGATTTGGCAAGTCAGGTTAATGAGGTCAGGAAGATTGAATTTCACCAAAATGCTTCCATCTAAGTGTTATTAGGTTTACAGCCCAAGAGTACTGAGATTTGTCAGACATCTCACCACTCACTTTTCCAAGAAAGCTCCCTGTATAGAAGCAAAACAAACAGCATCAAACAATGGCACACTTTCGTGTAGAAATTGTTGAAAATAGATTAAGTTTTAATCTTAGAAGCTGAAAATAAAATCTGGACTTTTTCCCAAGAAACTATTTTCTTGTATTAAATTTGTAGTACTTAATAATATAGTTACAGATATATATGCAATATAAATCAGAGAGAGATAGAGGAAGAGAGAAAGAGAATTACTTTGAACAGTATTCCCTAGAGTTTCTTTCTTTCCCTAGAGTTTCTTCTTTCTTCACTTGAAGAAATTATTTTTAAGATTATATGAAATAATGAGAGATTAGAAAGGGCTGTTAGTATATTGAGCCCCTCACTGAATATTTTTTGCTGTCAAAATCTTTTAAATTAATTATATGTTTATTTAAATGAAAATAATTTATATGGATTATGAACAAATCTGGCAGTTAATATATGTAGCATAGCAATACACACTGGCCTTAAAATCCTTAAAAACTGTTTGGCCTCAACAAAATGGATGTTTATTCTCACTGAAGGTGGAAAGTGATGTTTTACTTCTCTTCAGCCAACCATGGGAGTAGGAAGAAGAACTCATGTACTGGCTCTTATGATGAATGCTCTTCTGGCTTGAACTGGTTCTCAAAATGTCATCACTGTAAGACTGAGCCTCAAGTGTTAACATGGAAACATAGCACATCTGAAAACTAGTTTCTGGCACGAAATTGGAAGGATGCTCATCCAAAGTCAACACATGCAACATTTGTATTCACTAAGTGTGGGATAACTCTATCACAAAGGTCTCTTGCATTTTCTACCTAGTCTTTGCTAGATAATACATCATAATGGGAATATAATAGCTAATGCACAACAGTAGACAATGACAGCTTTCTGTTCTGTATATTGGTTACCCTCCACTACTGCTACCACCACTATGATTTAGTAATCTAGCCCCTGTGAAGAATACAAGGCTCCCACAGTGGCAGAAGCAGGTGTACATTTAAGGCATAGCTTTCTACCCACACCTTGTGTCCCATCTTTCTGTTCTTTTTTGACTCTCCATCCCCACAGCTCTGGCTTCACTTTACTCACACTGGGACTGTATCTGCAAGGGAAATAATCTTGCAAAAATGTCTCTTCTATGTATCTTCGTCTCTTCCTGCTTGGAATTAATCTGTAGATAAGCAATTTGCAAAGCCTTTGAAGTTGGGGTTGTATGCAAAGTTGCATGAAGGCCTGTGGTGCACAGTGCTGCTGCTTAATTGTCAAAGCGATGTCATCTATGGTCTCCTTGTTTAGCCCCCAAAGTAATAAGTATCTTAAGATCTTTCTTAAGATCTTCCTTCCTCCATGTAAAGTAAAATGCCAAATTGGAGCATGGGAAATGTGGCTAGAAGCAGTAGTGCTCTGAACCATCTTGTTATATTCTATGGGATCCCACTTGCAATCTTCAAAAACATTCTCTTCCTCTACTTGTATTTGTTCTCTCGTGAATATTTTCTGTCCCTGAAAAGCCATTTCTGACCAGTTCAAAGAATATAATGTATGAGTCACTCATTTGGAGATTCAGGTAGCAGAAGAGTGAAGCTTGCCTTGAGTTTGCTCAGCCAGCCTCTGTCCCTTTTGTCTGATGCTTTACCTTGACCCATTCCTTATGGAACATGAAATGAAAGCTCAAGCCATTTCTTTGTTTGTTCTTCATTCATTAGACATAAACTTCAGACCTGCTGGTCATAACGCACTAAGGCATATAATGTAACATCCTTTCGTTATCCCAAAAGGGCTTCTTCTCTTCACGTACTGCTTGCCTCTTGGCTCTGTTTGGTGGGCAAGTTGCAGAAAGGGCATCTTTTCTCCTCCCGGAGTCCTCTACTGTGGGTTACTCTAATAAAGTTGGGTAAACTAAAATTTCAAACTTTCAGATGTGACTTTCTTTTCCAGATACAGTGTCTCTCATTCTACTAAGCACACCTTACATGGTGACCAGAGGATACCCTTTATCATCCTCTGAATCCTGCCTGCTCATTCTTGCATGAGTGGGTCTTGGGAGGTCTGTCTTCTACCCCCTCAACACCTCTGCTTTGTTCCCATCACTGAGGAAATACTTTCCTTCCATTTCAAGGATCTAGTTCAAATGTAGCCTCCTCTTGATTAGGCGAAAATCTCATGCCTGAGGTGCAGAGCAAAGAACATGAAAAATGAAAAAATTTGGAGTCTTTCTGCAATTGTCCATGGACTATGCAGCATTCGAAGAATTCCTGGAGCTCGCTGAGCTTCAGCTTCCACAAGTGCAAACAGAGATACATAACACTGACAAAACATCAGGTGTCTTCACGAGGTAGTTTACATACAGGTACTAGCCCAGTACATGGCATTCTAGTGGTTTCTCCACAAAGCCAGTCAGCATGCATTCTGGGAATCCTCCACTAGGAAGTAGTTTACATTAAAAAAAAAAAAAAAAAAAAAGAAATGGTTCACCATGAAATTAGGCAGCTGTGTGCACGTGCACTATTGTTTAGATTCCACGCTAGTTAAGCAGAGGCAGTAGCTTCTCTTCACTGGGTTCCCTACAATCTTGTTTTGTATGTAGCAGATGCTCATTGGCTATATAAAGCATTACTGTAAAAATACAGATGGCTGTAGGTCGGAGAAAACCTAGATCAGCAGGGTGAAAAAAAGGCACAAAGACTAGACTTTAAGGCATTTGCCTTAGCCAGTGATGTCTTAAAGGGGAGTGTGATTATCAAGAAAAGAAAAGGCGGACCTTATGTTCAGCCCCAGGTGATTTAGAACCATAGTGTGACCTTTTCTAGGGGTTACAGGCGTGATGAATCAGAAAAAGAGAGATCAGAGATGGGACCAGCTGCTCCCAGATCCTTAAGACATTTTAAACAAGAAGGAGAGATCCAGTCTTCACTGACTAATCTTTGATGATTTATTCTTTGGCCATTTAAAAAGGAACAGTTTAAAGTAAATTAATTGAACTCTCACAACCTTTACCCAACTGATATCATCAAAAGAAACTAGATCTGGAATTTAAAAATGAAATATTAAATTTACCTGCTGTTCCTTACAAAATACTAAAGGGAGTCGCTTTATTTTTTTGAAATTATAAGATTTGAGCTTTTCCAACAGTTAGTTGGAGCCTTCTTCTTTTGAAATATCTCACTTTTAGCAAATGAGTATTAAATGCAAGTTATCCTAGGATAGAAACTCTATGGTTACATTCTAAAGGTGGACTTTTAGTTTATCCAACTTCCATTTGTATTTTATGTATGTATATAAACAGTACTTATGTGTGTACTGAGTTAGAGTATACAATGAGTTTTTCACTGCGGTCATATGTCAAAAATTTTGGAATCTACTCACTTTGTCTGGCTTCATGTTGTTTGCTTATAAATTTCTTGGTAATTGTGAGAAAGCTCTGTCCAATACAACATCTGGTAGGGAACACAGAGCAAAGAACAGGAGAAATGGGGGAAAATTCTGTAGCTCAGAGCCTAATGCTTAGAGTTATGGTTTCTTTTTTCCCTTTAGGATATTGTTATAGATGAGCTTTCTAGGACTCTGGTACCATCTTGCAGCCATGAAAGGAGCTCACATGGGATGCTGTTGCCCATGGCAGAGAGAGGAGCTCTAAGGAATCTTAGCTCTAGGCTTGATGTTTGCTGTGGTATTAAATACTCCTGGAACTATCCTACCTCCAGGGTTGTTATATATAAATCTCTTTAGTGTTTCAGCCACTTGAGTTTGTTTGTTACTCATTGCTGGAACTATCCTAAATGATAAAGAAAGTTTATTTGAAAAAGAGCAAGCAAATCATCCTCCTGTGTGGGGGTCTGGTAGGAGGAAAGCTTGGCAAGGTATTCCAGGAGAGATCATGGGGCATGATGAATTCCAGATCCAACCACTGGTTCTGAAATAGTACAGGCTTACAGCTCTGAGTGCAGATACAAGAGCAGACTCTGGGCTTGCATTTGTTCATGCCACTTGTTAGCTCAGCTACGTTGAGAAAGTAATCATTTGAAGCACTGGTATTAGACTGCTGGTCTGGTTATTGTCCAACATGGTTTGAAAGGTGGGAGCTCCCACTGGAGGCAAGGAAGCTAGTTAGAAGACTGTGTGACAGCTCAGTGATGGACAAGGAGTGCTTATGACACTCATGGAGATGTTCAAGGCAGCAGATAGGGAGGGAAGGATGCAGAGGATGCCGACGATAACCTCAACATGGGAGATGGACTTGTGAAAAAAATGAATCTCATGGTATGAATTAAATACTGGGAGTCTGGATTGCAGATGTAGTGATATATGTGGGAAGGCAGGGATAGAAAGAAGGCAAGAGATGACATCCCTTAATTCCTCCTCTTGAATAGAATTGTATTTACTTGAGTTTCAACATTTACAGTAACTTATTTAGCTTTCCCATTGGTTCAATGACATTCCCATAGTTTTCTTCCTAGTCTATAGGAAATATATCAGACAATGCTTTAATTGCTAAAACTTAAATATTAATAAATACTCGGGCCAGGAATTTATCAAGGTCTCTGGATCTAGATGAAGGATTTAAAATATAAAATAAAGTCTTTAAAGATGTTACTAGACAATAGAAATAAGATATGGTCTAAACAATTTTTCTATGCGGTACATATTTTGAATTCATTTATTTGGGGGTTCAGGTGTTGATTTTATTTTCATTTTAAAAAATGTAACCCTTTTAATCAGAAATACAAAGTTCAATTTTACCTGGATAACTAACAAGTAAGTTATCTGCAGGATATATATAAATGGTCAGGAAGCACATTATGGCTCTTTGCATCATTAATAAGTACATAAAAACAAAAATCACAAAGAAACTTCCACTTCACATTTATGAGGATGTCTACATTAAAAAATGTCAAGTGTTGACATAGATATAAAAGAAATTAAGAGCCATCTTAGACAGCTCATGGTTATGTAAAATAGGGTAGCTGCTAAGAAAACCTGTTTTAACATCATACAAAGTTAAATAAACAGTTTTTCAATGAGCTACTAATTACACTCTTAGATATATACCAAAAGATATAAAAGCATATGTCCATATAAATATAAATACTCATAAACAGCAATATTTTTATTAGTCTAAAAGTGAAAACAACTTAAATGTCTGTCAATTGAAGAATGCTTAAGTAAAATATGATGCATCCTTACAAGGGAAGAATGATTTGGTTAAAAAAATCTCTTAGAGTCATGATATAGGATGCAACATAGATGAACCTTGAGTTTAACATACTCAATGAGAACAGCCAATCAACAAAGACTATGGATGAAAAACTCCATTTATGTCAAATGCCCATGAAGGAAAATTTATAGAGACAAAATTTAGATTAGTAGTTGCCTGTAATTGGAAATAAGTAGAGGGCCAGGGGTTAATAGCTAAATTTTTACAGAGACGGGGAAAAGGTGATGAAAATATCCTATAATTAATTGTGGCAGTGGTTCACAACTCAAAATATGCCACAAACTTACATGAAGTGTCTATATTTCTAATCTCCTAAACCCACTAGTTTCTTAACAACACTGTACTCCGTGGTTTTGACTTTTTTCCTTACAGAGAAGTCAGGCCTACCATCTTCTTGTAGTTTCATAAGCAAGATAAGCTTGGATGCTGTTTCTTGGTGTTTGTTTCTGAGATCAGTGAGTGGCATGAGCTGGAAAGGATGTGTCTTCTCTGAAGAACTGATGCTGAGAATTAGAGATTATTGCTGCTGCCTCAAGCTTCCAATTGCGTATCAGGAAAAAAATGAGTGACGTATCATATTGAGTACAGAATCATGGTCCCTTTAATGACTTCTACTTCAAGTAGTTATCATATTAGATTCAAGCAAGTTTTGTTGATTAGGGGTTATTTTACCCTAAGAGGTTCCCAGTAGCATCATGGGGTTCTAAAGTATTCATCAAAGGCCTGTGGTTCTAGCTGGGTGCTGGTGGATCACCTGTAATCTTAGCTACTGAAAAGGCTGAGAACTGAATACTTCAACTCAAAGCCAGCCTGGGCAAGCAAAGTTCAGGAGACTTTCATCTCCAATTAACCACTAAAACCCAGAAATGGAGACTCAAATGGTAGAACACTAGGTTTGAGTAAACAGAGCTAAGGGATAGAATCCAGGCCCTGAGTTCCAACCCTGGTACTGCATATAAAAAAGGCATTTAAGGCTAGTCTGAGCAGCCATGGTGCCTGGTAGAAAATCATTGCTTTCAACACTGCAATAGCGTGTAGGTGCTGGTTGTACTACCTTCATCCTCAATTGGCTGAAGTCTGGGATTGCTATACCTATTTGGGAATTTGGTCAAAACGAAAGTGAAGGCATTAAGTCAGGGTGACATCCTCTGTTAGCATCATGAAGACTGCAACCCAGACAGAGCGTACGTCACACTCTTTCCACTTTTGCAAGAGGCAGCCACTGGGGACTCTGCCTCAACACCAGGTGGATTTAGAACTGGCCCTGCCAGAGTCAACAAATGATAAATCAGTGTTCTGTATTTCTGGGCTTTGTAACTCCTGTCAGGCATTTTTAGAAGATTATCTTTTCAGTTTCCACACATTCTCCCATACACAGCCACAATCCCAGATCAATGTTCTATGGGGTGAATGGTAACATTTAAAGGTGGGAAAAGAACACTTTCTCCTTTCAACCTTGTCTATAAGTTTTTAAAGAGAAGCTTTATTACAAATAATAATCATGAAAACAGGAGTTATTGATTCAGAACCACAAGAACTAGAGAGCAAACAGTATAATTTGTGGAATCCACACAGCAAGGCCAGAGATGTGGACACAGCAGTCTTACAGAAGGTCATCTAGCTCGTGCTGTCTTCAGTAACAGGGCAATTCTGACCCAACTGAAAGAGAGTCGATCACAATCTCACAGGGCCTCAGAGGGTTGGAAACACAAGCTAGACTTTTTTTTTTTTGGTTGTAGCATGAACTCTGGACCTGGGCGCTGTCCCTCAGCTATTCAGCTCAAGGCTAGCGTTTTACCACTGGAGCCACAGTGCCATTTCCGGCTTTTTCTGCTTATGTGGTGCTGAGGAATCAAACCCAGAGCCTCATGCATTCAAGGCAAGCACTCTACTATTGAGCCACCTAGACTTTTATAGTGGCCCTGCTACTTCCTTGACAGATTTTAGCTAGCTTCTGACTTACACTCCTTTGAAGTCTATTTGCCACACTTTAATTCTAAGGTAGACTTATATTTTGTTAAAAATAATATACAGACTAAGAGAAAGAAAATGAATCAGACTAGGACTTGATTGTAGGGCTCCCTGATACTTATTCAGTGCATAATATTTAGCACCTATATTTATTTCTATATGTATAATATTTAGCACCTATATTTATTTCTATATGTATTTATATCTAGGTTGAGCATCCCATTCTGAAATGCTTACAAGTGCTGGGCCATTTTCAGATTTGGGAAGGTTTGTTTTGTATGTATATAACTTGTCTTGGAGATGGACCCCAAAGTCTAAACATGAAATTCATTTGTTTTTCATATCCACCTTACATACATAGTCTGAAGGTAACTTTGTACAATATTTTTGGTGCACCTATGAATGACTGGGACCAGCTGTATTAGGTTAGGTGTGAAGTTTCCACATGTAACACAATGTCAATGCTCAAAACATCTCAGATTGAGAAGGATTTCTGATCTCCAATTTTCAAGCTAGGAATATGGACCTTGTAAATAGATATGTATACAGTTAGATGTTGTGTAATATTTCATGGTCCCCATGAGATGGTAATGGGGTTGGATGCTTCTGTCTCCTGTGGCATGGTTGTCACAATGTCAGATTTCTCCTGTGTTTGTATTGCTGCTGCTATTAATGACCTTGTAGGAATTTCAGTAGGTACACGGATACTTGTCATTGTGTAACAAAGTTTAATATTCGGAGTAGATAGGCGTCAGAGATTTTTCAGCCTTGACACAGAAACTAAACTTTTTGACATCTTTTGTTAGCATAACATGTGAGCTAAACATGTGTGTAAGTGTGCTGTCTTTTCCTCCATGCTTCTGCATGAGGGGATGCTTTCTAGCATTGTTCATTAACTACTATATTTTAAGTCCCTATGAAGACACAGGGTTATCTTAGTTATCTGTGTGTCCTTGATCTTTTTAAATTACTAATCAAAATTTTCTTTCCTGGTTAAAATATTTTACTGGATAAATCTCCAAATTTCTTGACAAGCAAGATGATTTGGCTCAGTCTCCTTGGGGTCTCCTGCTCTGAATTTTGCTCTGCATATGAATAGGATTCATTCACTTTTGCAAACTGTATCCCATCACATATGTTCATATTTGCTGGTCCCTTATTCAGAATGCTCTTTAACAAAAAAAGGACTGGAGGAATGATTCAAGTGGTACAATGCCTGCCTAGCAAGCATGAGGCCCTGAATTAAAACTTAAGATGCCTGGAAACCAACCAACCAAACAGGGAAAATAACAAAGATACATCTAGTTGTACTATGTCAATACCATGTTTTGTTCTAGAGAGATTTTTCTTTTTAAAAAAAAATAAGTTTTTTATTGTGAAAATACTGTACATAGCCTTGGGAAGTATTGCTATTTTCACGATGTTGATCTTTCCAATCCAGGACCATGGGAGGTTTTGCTGCTTTCTAAGTTCTGTTTTGATTTCCTTTTTCATGTTTTTAAAGTTTTCATCAGAGAGGTCCTTCACTTCTTTGGTTAAGTTAATTCCTAGGCATTTTATTTTTTGTGGGGCTATTACGAATGGAGTTGTCTTCCTGATTTTAGCCACGCTTTTCTCATTGTTGGCATACAGAAAAGCCATTGATTTTTGAGGGTTAATTTTATACCTTGCTACTTTGCCAAAGTTTTGAATCAGCTTGAGTAATTTGGGAGTGGAGTCCGTGGGATTCTTTAAATACAAGATCATGTCATCTGCAAAGAGGGAGAGTTTTACTTCATCTTTCCCTATTTGGATCCCTTTTATGTTTGCATCTTGTCTTATTGCTGTAGCTAGGCATTCTAATACTAGATTGAAGAGAAGCAGAGAGAGTGGACATCTTTTTCTCATTCCTGAGTTAAGAGGAAATGGCTTTAGTTTTTCACCATTAAGTATAATGCTGGCTGTAAGTTTGTCATATACAGCCTTTATTGTATTGAGGAATGTTCCCTGGATTCCTAATTTTTCCAATACTTTCATCATAAAGCGGTGTTGGATCTTGTCAAATGCCTTTTCTGCATCTATTGAGATAATCATGTGGTTCTTATCCTTGCTCTTGTTGATGTGATGAATTATATTAATTGATTTGCATATATTGAACCAGCTCTGCATCCCTGAAATGAAACCAACCCAGATGCCCCCTCAGTAGATGAATGGATCAAGAAAATGTGGTATGCATACACAATGGAATTCTATGCCTCCATCAGAAAGAATGACATTGCCCCATTTGTTAGGAAATGGAAAGACTTGGAAAAAATTACATTAAGTGAAGTAAGCCAGGCCCAAAGAAACATAGGTCCATGGTTTCCCTTATTCACAACTAGTATATGTCTGAGACAAGCAGAAAAGATCAGATAAGTTGATGTTAGGTGAAATGAACCCCAAGATAAGTATTTAAATGTGTTTTCTTTCATGCGATTGTTTCTAATATATATATTAGATGATTTCTTTGTTGCTTTATATGTCCCTCCCCCATGATATAAACCCTGCTTTCACTGTATTGGTGTTAGTATAATTGTGGAGGGGAAGGGAAGAAACAAATTGTTTAAATAGGGATACAGATGAACCCATTGCAACAATGAGATGTACAAGTCGTTATGTCAAAAAACGAACTTTACAACTTTGGTGGGGGAGGGGTGGGGTGTGAGAGGGAAGGGATGGTGGTGGTGGGAGGGGGGGTGGGAGATGGGAAGGGATGGGAAGGGGAAACAAAGGATGAGGCAATGCTTGATAAGAAATGTACTCATTATCTTGCCCATATAATTGTAACCCCTCTGTATGGTATTTTCACAATAAAAAAAAATTAAAAAAAAAAGAGAAAATATGTACAGAGGGGTCACAGTTACATGAGAAAGGTAATAAGTGTACTTCTTATCAAGCATTGTTGCCTCCTCCTTTGTTTTTCCCTTACCATCCCTTCCCTCCCACCTCCACAACTACACTCCCCCCCTAAATTGTAAAGTTCGTTTTTCAACATAGTGTCTTGTACATCTCATTGTTGCAATGGGTTAACCTGTATCCTTATTTATTTTTGCATTTAATTTTATTCTTTTATCACCTGTAAGTAGTTGTATGAAGGAGTTGCCATTTAGCAATGCAGTTTGTGAATGCAGTGCATCTTTATCCATGTCACCCCTTTCAACATTCTCACCATTCCCTCACCTCTTTACCTCTTCTCTCACTCTTCTCAATTTTGTAGGATATACATGTCATTCTGATCACATTTGGGATAAGAAAGTTGAAGTCATTTTGTAAGTTTCTTTTCAGACCGTCTCATTAAATTTCTGGTACAGAGCTACACTGATTTGATTTGGGAATACTTTAAAAATGGAAGCTGGTAAAGAAGGGAAGACCAGGTTTTGTTGCTGTTGGAAGGAGATGGAGGGATTTTGAGTCTGAAGACAGACTCAGCTATGTAGTGAGGTGTTGTCACAAAAGCAATCCACTAATCAACAACCAACCAACCAACCAAATAAAATAATTGATGGAATCATCAAAAACAGGTACTAAATTTGGTAAGTTGGCATTTGGGGAATCAAGTTGTGGAGTATGGCAGGTTGAGGAGGAGGGAGTATTCATGCCATCATTGTTATTGACAAAAAGCAATCTATCAGATAACATTTACTATTCTCTCTTGAGTGAAGGACTTTTTCAAGCCTTTCATAAGATTGATTGACTCCAGAAAAAAGAATTGTACATCTGTATCCCCAATTTTATTCACAAATCAGAGGATTCAAGCCCACCTAGGATCTCTCTGAAGAGAGAACATGCATGGACCATAAAGTGACAACAGATCTTTCTCTGTTTATACAGTCTGTTCTTTGTTTGCTTTGTTCTGTTTGCTTTGTTGTAGTTTATTTTCCAATGGGATTCTTGTGTTGTAAGAAGCCCAAAGGGTCTGAAACAATGCTAGAAACATTTCCAAACCTTAATCCTTCTAGTCCTCTAAGCAATCCTACTGAGGAAAAGACTCATTGTTGTTACTTCTATAACTTTGACTAAACGACCATGCCAGATGGTTTGGATTGCTCATGGAGGGGCCTCAGGAGAGTGAATGTGGATAAGATCATTGGAAAGGATCATTATCTATTGGCTACTTGGTGTTATGGAGCAAAATTTCCCCTGTAGTGATGGCGGCTCTTTTCTAACAAATGCACTATACAATATACCTCTGGAGGGGTCTACACAGCAAAGAGGAGGAAGTTAGTTTCAGAATAAACTCACATCTGTGATCTTTTCTAATATGCAAGACCACCACTGAGCCAAGGAATATGAATATGTGGAATTTTGAAAATACAAAGTTTTGCGATTTAAGTGGCTGGGTTAGAGAAAACACACACATGCTCATGCATACACACATGCACACACACACAATCCAAATTTTATTGAGATGAAATTTTCTCCAAATTTACTTGTCTTAGTAATTAGAATTTCTACTCCTGTCCTAGAAAATGAATGCATATATCCATATTTATTCCGATATCTCATACAGTAACAGATGTTTAACTGTGACATCACTTGTAATTAGTTGCCAAGATGTGAGCTGTTTGAGAACACCACAAGGAGAATGGGGTACATGAAGGAAGAGAAGGAGAAAATGTAGAAAGCATCCAATATATAGCCTGTAAAACTAAGAAGAGAAGCCAGCTACCAGTGGCTCATGCCTATCATCCTGTCTACTCAGGAGGCTGAGATCTGAGGATTGCCATTCAGAGCCAGCCCCGGCAGGAAAGTCTGTGAGATTTCTATCTCCACCGAACTACCAAAAACCAAAACATCAACAGCAAAAAACTGTTGAGATGTAGCTCAAATAGTAAAGTGCTAACCTTGAGCAAAAGAAGCTTAAGAACAATGCCCAGGCCTTGTGTTCAAGCCCTGAGTTCTGGGCTGACATCAAACAAACAAACAAACAATAAATAAATAGATAAAAATTCAGAAGACAGAGGGAAAGGGGAGGTAGGAATGGATAGGTAAGAATATTAGAAGCACTGACATTGATCAAGATATATTATATTCATAAACTGCCTTGTTAAATGACAACTCCATTGTACAACTACTTAGAGATAATTTAAAAAAGGAACAAAATACCTCCAGAAGGTACACTGCTACCTGAGTGTCAAAGTAGTTGAAATATTAAAATTCAGTGGTGTTGTGTATATGATTCATGCTGTTATTTGAAGCATATTTACAGAAGGTCATATAACTGCAAAAACATGCTTATTTTGGTAAAGTTAAAATATCTTTCAGTGAACTCCTGAGATACTCAGATGAAAGGCACAGAAGATACATAAAATATGTTTTTTGTTTTTGTTTTTTGTTTTTGCTGTATTGGGGTTATGGCCTCTTACTTGCTAGGCAACTGTTCTCCTAAGAGCCAGACCTTTGGCCTGCTTTTTGTACTGATTGGGTCTCGCTTCCTGACCTGTCATACACCAGGACTAGGATACTCTTATTTTAGGTTTTCTGTCCAACCTGAGATGAGAGGTGTGTAGCACTGAGCTTAGCTTCTGCCATGGAGATAAAATCTCATGGACTTTTCTGCCAGGGCTTGTTGTCAACCGGGATCCTCTTGGTATCAGATTCCCACTAGCTGGAATGACAGGTGCGCACTGCTGTGTCCAGATGTTGGTTGACAAGGTATCATGGATTTTTGAACAGGCTGTCCTCAAACTATAATCCTTGCCATCTTAGCCTCCAAAGCAGCTAGAATTTAAGTACGATACACCAGTGCCTGACTCATCTCCATTGTTATTATAACCATTAATAGCTAGCCAAGCATTCTAATGATTTTCTTGAAATTGCTCTATTGATGTCAACTGGTTGGTCTTGATTACAGTTGGCATCATGACAAATTATTGTTTTGTGTTAACTCCCAGAACAACAACAACAACAAAAGATCAAGCAGGAATTATCTAACCTGAAGGCTCTTTAAGAGAAGTAAATTATCCATGCATCACAGATAAATTGTTTATTTGTATCTAACTATACTCTTTCACATAATTTAATTTCCCAGAAGGGAAGGCTTGTCATATCAAAGTGAAGCAGAAATTATGCTAGATCTCATAATGCAAGATAACTATGTATTTATGGGTAAAGGCTGTGAGCTCAGACTGCACTGGCTTTGAATTCAGTAAATTGTGTCAGAGGAAATGTCATTATCTTGTCCAAAGTCAGAAACCAAGTGACTCTGAAATTGGTTTTCTGGAATAAGTTTACATGGTTAGTTAATGTGATTTGATGTCTATCTGGCTGGTATACTTGAAAGCAAACATATTTGCTTTTTCTGTAATGAAAAAAACAGATCCCAAATAGCATTTTTTGTTGTTGTTGTTGTTGTTGGCTGTAGGGCTTGAACTCTGGGCCTGGATGCTGTCCCTCAGCTTTTCAGCTCAAGGAAAGGGCTCTACCACTTGAACCACAGCACCACTTCCGGTTTTCTGGTGGTTTATTGGAGGTAAGAGTCTTACAGAGTTTCCCACCTGGGCTGGCTTTGAACTGTGATCCTCAGATCTCAGCCTTCTGAGTGGCTAGAATTATAGGCATAAGCCACTGGCGCCCGGCAGGTTTTTGTTTTTAAGTGCACATTTTGCATTATTTGTTATGCTTTTAATAATACACATTTTGAATGATGACATGTTTCTCTAAAGAATGATGTTATCTCCAGTGAAAAATCTAATAGGAAAAAAAGAGCAAGTGGTCAGCAATAGAAAGTATAAGTCACAAAAAAAGGAAGAGAAAGAAATTCTAAGATTTTTCAAATCGAATTTTAAAACGAGTTAGAACTAGCCTGTGTAATTGTAGGAAGTATTAGAAGTCATTTTCCTGAGCCTCTTTGTTCACAGGTCTTGGTGAATGACTTTCTTGTTAGAACTGAGAACAATTCCTCAAGAATGGAATGTACTGATACACTAAAATTGATGACTCAAAAATCTTTTCATTGAAATTATACCCCTGATTAAAAAATTTTATAGAACTTTATAAATAAAAGCAATATTTTTTCTCTTAAGAATAACTTCAGCTCAGCCAAGTGAGTCTTTGATAATTAATGAGGCCAAAAAAATTTGATGCATTCTTCAGGGTTTCCAAGTTCTGTGACATCTTATTTATTCTATAATTTAGAAATCTTGCTCAAGTGAGAAAAAAAATATGCCAGGGAGCTTCAATTGTTGTGCTGAAGATTCATTTGTGTTATAATATGTGTCACTATTACATCCATGCTTGAAGGTCACCTGGCAGTTAGCATTTAACTCCTCAGATTCTTGGCCCAATACTACATTTATCCCATTGAAGCCATTGGCATTGAATTGCATTTGCCAGTTTGGGTGGTAGAGTGTTCCTTTGCAAGGATCACCTGAATTCAGACTAATTTCTCATGTTATTTAAGAAGTCGAGACTTGAATTTGACACAATAAGAATAAAATTGGATTCTTATTGTTAAGGCATAAGAAAGAAAGTAAAAAGTTTGTTTATAAACAGATTTTAGGTTTTTGCTATGTGAAAGTCAAAGAATAAATACCATGGAAATGCTATTTATTTCCTAGTCAGGGAAAAGTGGAGGGAGTTCTGGGCATTGTGTTGGCATATGGAAGTAGAGACATACCAAACTAATGAAAGCCTGATTCAAAATAGCTGGCTTAATCTATACGTACAATAGGTGTGGGCCTTGCCTGTATGTGACAAGGTAACTTGTAAAAGTACAGAACAGTAAATGCAAAGCAAATATAAGAAACCAATCTGTTTTAATTTGATATTTCATATTCACATTATTGTATTTTTTCATTAAAAATGAACCAAAACTTTTCCTTTTGAAAGTGACTATACCACACTGAAGTTTAAGGAAAAGTGATTGAAAAGGATTCAATTCCATTTAGACTCGCTCCTGTATAATCTACAAAAGTTGTCTGAAAGAAATACACTGTTCTTCTCTTTCTTCTTCTCTTGTTCCTTTCCCCTCGTTTGTTCTCTTTACCCTCTACCTCTGCCTTCGTATTTTTTCCCCCATCCCTTCCCCACTCACTTCTCCTGAGGGAACAGTTTCAATTCTGGATATGAATGTATCATTTAGCACAGTAAGGGAATTTCTAATACAAATGTGAAACAAATGTGAAACTTTTCCTTGAATGTTCTAATTGTCATTATCAAGAATACTTTCAGTTTCCAAAAACTTTGGCCTGGTTTTGTTTGTTTGTTGTCTCCTAGTGACATATTTAGCTCCTACTTAAACGAAGACATGATGAGGAGGTCTTTACTCTTCTAAGATCCAGGTGTTCTGGAAACAAATCCCACTACGATATTCAGTTCTTTAAAAAACTAGGTTTCAGTTCAAAAGGTACTTGAGAGTACACTGTGTACAAGACATTATTCTAAAGCCCTAGAGTTAAAAATCATTGGCCATTATTGTAGCAGTTGAGGAACTTAGAATCTGATGTGGGATACTAACACAAAACAAGCAGAAAGTTAAAAAAAAAAAAAAGAATATCTTCTTTTCAAAATTTTAAAAATCCATTTGCTGTTGTTGTTATGCTACTAGTATTTATGGTATTACTTTGGTAAAAAGCTTTCTGTATTTTTCCCTCTTAGAGCTCTGAGCATAAAAGAAAAGCCTTTCTATTTCATCAGTCCCACAGTGCAAGAGGAGAACCACCAATATTCCATGCTTTATTTCCTTTTGCAAAATGAAAATATCCCCAGGCTGGACTCATGGGTGGTACTGAACATGGAGTAACCAAAGGTGAAACTGATGAAAGAATGCTGAATCTGGAGACACACGATCCAGTGCTGAATGACAAACACTCACAGCGGTGTGGGGTTTTCAGTGGTGCCAGCAGGAGGTGGGGGACACAGGAGCCCAAGGGAAGGCCTTGAAGGATCCGACAACCATGGGTGGTATGAATCACTAAGGAGATTTTCCTGAAACTCTGTTTTGCTTTGCATTAAAAAATATATACATGAACCAAATAGCACAGATATATACATTTAAGGGGAAAAACTATCAACAAAACCTTACAATAAGATGGTTCTGAATTCTTTTGCTTGGATTAATATTTATGGAGAAAGAAATATTTAACTCTTATTTTAGAGAATGGGACTTGTGACATAATGAAACAACTCTTTCAGAGGGAGACAGTAAAGGAACAGATCAAAAAAAAAAAAAACAAAACAAGCACCAAAGTTACCTTCCAGCTACTTCTAGATAAGCAGTAAGAAGCGCAGTGTGAGATTTGTGGGACCAAAGGCAGAACAAAAATCTTGAGGCTAGATTTTCCTCTTTAGACCTAAAATCATAAAGCCTTGGCAGATACTAGTGCTAAGAGAAAGAAACAATGTCTATCTTCAAATAAGATTGTAGGACCTCATGTTCTACTGCAGGACTTCTTGGAAACTTTTGTACAAATAATGAATGCAGGGTAATATTCCTCAAAGAACGACATGTACCAGTGTTTCAACCAGGCCACAAGACCTTATAGGGAAAATAGGTCCTTGAGATGTTAGTTTTCTGAAATTTTTATGTGTGAACATGTAAATAAAAAACCCAGTCCATACACAATTAGTGTTCTTCATTATTTTTTTAAAGAAAGCAATCAAGTCAAATTATATATCTCCCATAGGGCCATCAGAGGTCTAGTTACTTAGTATGTGTAACCTAAATCTATTGTGTTCACGGCAGTGTATTATTAATTACTCTTTTGTTGCTGTGTCTTCTCCATTCTACCCATTCTCAATTTGTAGATTAGGAATTTGAGGGTCTGAGGGATTAAATACATTGTCCTAGTAAACTGGTAAGATTTAGACTGGGATTAGCATTCTTTGTAGCTTTCTAAAAGCTTAAAATCTGGAACACATGCTTTGTAAAAAAAAAAAGTGTTCAATATAGAATGGATTTTATCACATGCTAACGGCATTGCTTAGTGAAAAGGACACATGTGGGTAAAACCTTGAGACCTTGGTAGTATAATGAAGATATGACTTCTCCTTAGTAATTTAAGGTTTGGTGGGAAAGCAGACCCATTCAGTGCAATCTGATAAGTGGTTCAGGAAGCACACACATCTCTTCTATTCATTATAGTCTCTTTCTCTTACACACAGAATTGAATTCATTGTCACCACCATTTTACATACATTTGAAGCTTCAAGACTAAATTTCTTTAATTTTCTTTTTCCTCTCCTCATTTTGTTTCTATTTTCTTTTATTTTCCTTTCCATTCCTTTCTTTTTCTTCTCTCTCTCACACGTGTGTGTGTGTGTGTGTGTGTGTGTGTGTGTGTGTGTGTGTGTGTGTGCGCGTGCGCGTGCTGGTACTCAGGCTCTCTTATTCACAGTTGGCTCTTTTGCTTATGGCTGGTACTCTGCCTCTGGCTTTTTGCTGGTTAATTTGAGATGGAGTATCAAGGACTTTTCTGCTTAGGCTGGCTTCAGACCATGATCCTCAAGGTCTCCTTGAGTAGCTAGGATTATAGGTGTGAGCCACTGGCAGCCAGCTATCAGATTAAATTCTAATGGGTATACCCTACGAAATATTTTCTGTTTGCCATAATTTTCTTCCTTATTTGAAAATGATTATTCTCTACATTGTGTTCCTATAATACTTTGTTTTATTTCTTCATTATCCTTACTTTCAAAGTTTCATTTGTATTATGATTTATGGTCATCTATTCATCTTTCTATCAGAACTGAAAGAGTCCTGAGGGATGACTTAGATATTCAAATAACTCTTACTGACCCAAATTGTGATTTGCTGAAACAGCAGACCTTTGGTATCTTTTTATTTGTTTGGTTACTTGGTTGTTTTGAATTGTTTTAGAATCATAATAACTTGACCTGTAACATCATGAAAATGTTTAGTGGTAAAAACAAAAGAGATGAATGTACTTCAAAGACTTGTATTTTGTGGGAGTTTTTTGTTTTGTTTTAATCTTAGATACATTTCTAAACCTTCCTCTGTTTTGTCATTAAGAATATAAGGAGTTCTGAACATGGAACCTCTAGATCCTAAGTAATGCATAGAATGTTCTTCATGAACCAACAATCCAGGCAATTTTTAGCAATTACAGAGAGAAAACAAACGATGTGAAAAAAGAAGTACCAGGTTTTCTTGAGTTATAGAAATTCCTAGGATAATTGAAGGAAAACACAATTAATTAAATCAGGAATAATTAAATAAGAGAGTATGGATTTTTTTGTCAGACTTCTCCACACTTTGTAAGAAACTTAAATATATGAGGATCATTGTGGCCTACTTATTATTTGAAATTAGTTGGTTAATTGAAAAAAATAAGCACGACATATAGTTTTGAGGTAGAGAAACACAGCCATGATATATGCTGTTAAAAAGGTATTTACAGTAAAAATTGTAGCTGTTTCTTTATAAATTATCTGGCCTACATAGTGTAAAAAAGCTCTAAAATGTAAATGCATTACCTCATAAGTTTTAAACTTAGAAGGAAACAACTAAACATCTCAGGGTAAGTGTAACAATAAATATATAACCATATTTCCTTTAAAGAGAACACTTAGGAACTGAGAAGTTTTGACTACTCTATAACCATTCTGGATTTATGCAATCCAGATTTTAAATTTATATATTCTCTAAATGAATGATTTAAAGCAAGGATTTTATTTCCTTAGGGTTTTGAAGGCCATATGATCTCTGTAGTAACTATTTAGCTCTGTCATTATAGCATACCACTAGCCAGCCACATATTCTATGAATAGTTCTGGTTGTATCTGATAAAACTTTAGTTACAACAAGCAGATGGTAGGCCTGATTTGAAGTGTGATACTGCTATACATCAAAATTATTTGTAAAAAATGACTGAAATGAGGTGTTTTCCATGCCTAGAATCACAGTCCTCTTTAGAGGAAAGCTCACTCTACACTCACACTGTGATGTTGGGGTTTGAACTTTCTACTTTCTTTGCCTGGAGGGGCTGGGGATTCCATTTCTGAATCAACTCTATTTTCTTTAAATGAGCCAATACTTTTCTTTAGCGTAAGCTGACATGAACTATATTTCTGTTTCTTGCTCTCAGAAAAGTCCTGCAAATAAAATGAATAGTACCACTTGAGCAGTCCCAGATAGAGCTGGAAATAAGTGGGAATTGTGGTTCTTTGGATTTTTTTTTTTTTGGTTTGTTTGACTAGACTGAGATGAAGGCCTTTGATGTTTTACTCAGGACCCTAGGTGAGGGCTTTCTGAGATTACACAACTGGTTGAAGCTTCCAAGTCAGCTTCCCCATATAGAATCTTTGAAAGAGCTCACCAGCTAACTATGCATGGAGAGCTAACCAATCTGTTTCCCTATGGAAAATAAATGAAAACAAAGCCCAGGTTGTAAACTGTGCTTGATCATTTCTCTGTGCCATGCTGGAAGATGCACTGGATTGGCCATTCTCCCAGTATTGTAAACATCTTAATCCTTCTAGAGGCTTTGTAATGAGGAATATTTTGTTTTTCATGGTAGCCAGTGGTTCCCTTTCAATAATTCTAAGCATCAGGGCCTTTGGAAAAATTGTGGCAGAGAACAGGATTGACAGTTTTTCATGCTTTTAATCATCATAAGCTCTGGACTCTGTGAGCATCTTTTCTATTTCCTCTTCCATGGCATCTGTATTTCTGTTTAAAATGAAGCTTTGAACAATCTGAGCCTCTTATGATTGCAGAGCGATAATTTGACTGGGTTATGGCAATGGAGTAAGTCTCCAAATAGGAAAGTCTTGGTTAACATTTGCCCTTGCCTAAGCACACACAGCTCAGCACCTTGTGTGTTTATTGAAACAACTCCGTGGTTTGTCAAACTTCGGTAAAGTTGATGTTGACTGTTTCACCAGGCACTCCCGTGAACAACAAAACCTGGGGGCCGATGGCACAGAAACAAGTGACTAATGTGTATCCAACATGAAGGTAAGTCAAAATACAAGCTGGAAAGAGCTCTAAGTATTTGTAGCTCCTCCTGTCATATGTTCTAGTTGATGAGATCTGTCCCTCATAACAGAATGGCATACCTATTTCGTTGACACCGAATATTACTATACCACTTAATAACAAATGATGATTTGTTAGGAGATTATTGAGTGTGAGTTCTAAGTGTAAGTGTAAGTACTATTTTACCTAATGCCTGTAACAATTCTCAGAAGTCAGTATTGACCCCTCTTGTACTGAGAAAAACTGAGGAACAGGGAGCTCAAATAATCAGCGTCTGGTCACACTAGTGATAATGATGGGATCAGGACTAAAATCCAGGTTGATCTGATGTTAGAGCTCATGCCCTTTTCTTTATCTTAGAGTAGACATTTTGTAGAAAGCAGCAGAAACAGTGCTACTGCTGAGAGGAAAGCAAGGATTATTAATTTGCTGGAATTTTTTAGGGGAGCCATCTAAAACTAGGATTACTCAGTCATGGCACCAGAAATGTTAGCCTTTGATGAACAAATCTATAAATAGGCAGTAGGCAGCTTATTTGAGAATCCAAAACCAGTGCTTCATGTTCCAAGCAGTAAATGCAAGTTGGGAATTCCTTCTACCATCTCCCCCTCTTCACACTTCTCTGGGGACATTTGACTATGTCTGCAGATATTTTTGATTATTACAAATATATTGGAGCTACTGTTGACTAGGAGTACTGCTAAACACCCCATGGCACTTAGATAAGCCCAGTCTTGCTCAATAAAGATGGCAATAATACCAACTAGTACTTAATGTCAATTTTGTTCTATTATGTTCCAAGAGTTAATGAGAAAACCTTGGAAAGATTGAGAATGCGGCCAACCTTATATCCATAGATAATTGTATTATCTCAACTTTAACAGCTTTCACTATTGGCTGTTTTAGCAAATGGCTCTTAGCAGAACTGGTTGTGATGGCTGTGAATATTATTTTTAATAAAGGAAAAATAAATAAGCTAAATTATGTTAGAATGGAACTCTAACCTTTTTAGAGGAGATAATATTAACAGCCATGTTCCATATCTCCGGTTCCATGTTCTGGAACTCCTATTAGTGGCCATGTTCTTTTTCTTCTTTTTACACTGATTTTTTTTCTCCCCCCCAAATGACAACTTCCAAATCTCTGCCTTTTCTTTTGAAACCCAGCATATGCTGGTTTAAACATTCCATGTGGACAGAGCTCCAAACATAGGGATTTTTCCACATTTGTTTCTCATCATTTTTTGACAATTAACCTCCCTTATTTCAATAAACAGCTCACTCTTAAAGAGTAGCTCTTAAGTACCATTTATCTTTTCCTGGGTGGAGTAAAGATTTTCCATGACCAAGCATTTCAAATTTTTTTTCTTTCTTTTCTTTTCTTTCCTTTTTTTTCTTTCTTTCTTTCTTTTTTTTTCTTTCTTTCCTTCTTTCTTTTTTGGAACAAAATGAAAGAATCACATTTTCTCTTTATAGAATGTTTTCCTAGGGTTGTAAGTTGGTAGACCAATCTACAAAGAATAAAAAGAAAGGAAGAAAAAAAAGAAAAGAACAAGAAAAGAAAAGGATGTAGTGAGAGCTGAAAGTCTAATTCTTTAGCTTCCACATGAAGGAAATCCCCTGTTCTGAAGAACAGCTATGATTTCACACAGGGGATAGAGTTTCACTTCAATGCCACATTCTTGTTGCCCAATTACATAGGAAAGAGAATAAGAGTTTATCTTAGCACATGCCTAATACTTAACTTCAGCCATCTTTCACTATATTAATCATCTCAAAGCCTGAAAAAAATAAGGGAAAGGAAACAATGGTTATAAATTTTATTGGAAAGATGTGTCTTTTGATGACCAATAAATTTAAACAAATAGCTTCATTTCTCTCTCAGTCTTGTATAACTATTTAAAAAAAATCTGATAATTTGACTAAGTTTTAAATGACTTTTAGGGCTACTCATAAGTGAAGAGACTGCCAATTGAGAGGCGTATCTACATTGATATTCAAGAGACTACCTACAATACACAAGGAAAATGGTTTGCCAAGATGCATTAAAAATACTTTAGAATCCATAGAGATGAAGCCACAGTCATCCTATTTTATTTTCTTCTCTTTTAAAACAAGACAAAATAATTAAATTTATCAATATACTAACTTGTCATGAAATCGAGTCATTCTATTAACCTTGTCTTTAAGGCATCTTTCCTGTTCGTATTCCTTTTGTGTCCATTTCTAAGAGAAAGGAATTCTAACATCCAAGAAATAACATTAACTTGATGTTATTAGTGAGTGGAAAGAAGAGTATATCTTAAGGGCTTTAGTCCAGAGTTGGTCCTAACATAATTGGATGAAAGAAATTTTTTAAGTTTATGAGTTTTGGAGAAGATTGGTTTAAAATGAACAGTCGACTTTTTCAGGGGCCAAAATGGCCCCAACAGCTAGAAACAGAACTAATTCCTACATTTATATTGTATGTTCATCTATAAATGTATGATCAGTTATACAGTCTAATCATGTCCATAAAATACACAATAACTAGTGTAAGATATACGTCAATTTTATGACATATAGCTAAACCCAAAGAAGAGATATAATATGTCACAGGGCAAGATTTTCCTTTGTTCTTTAAGAAAGTTTTCAATAAAAAACTGATCATTAACCTTATGAATATTTATTCTTTTTTAATTATTTCAGCTTATCTGTAAGCAAAGTTAGGTGACTTAGCGTACATCTATTCATTCTACCTCTCACACATAAAGTTTATAAAGAGGTATTTTATAGTCTAGGTTTCTTGGTTTGTGGAAACAGGCTGATCCTCCCTGGAGAAATTAAGTCTTCAGATTCTGGTTGGCAAAGACTTCAAGTGCTCTGCTTTGCTCCCCTTGGGGAATGGTGTCTCAGGTTAGTCTGGAGTGGCTCCTCTCTCTGATCCATGTGCTACTGTTTCAGAGGTAACTGCCAATTGGCATCCTGACATGAGTGATCTGGTCAATTAGCAAACTTCTGTTCAGTTTTGCTCCTAATTGAGTACTGAGACTGCCGAGCAAGCAGGTACATGGATGAGGTGGGAATTCAGGCATGTGGAGCCACTGGCCAGAATCCAGTGACAACATCAAGGGTGTCTGGGTGTTGCTTTAGTTCCCTACCCAATCTCCATAAATCAACCACCCATACCAAATACTGCAAAACCTCAGTCAAACCAACAGGCTTCTGCCTACATTTGTTCATTTAAGTCAGATTCTTTTCCTTCCTTCCTTCCTTCTTTCCTTCCTTCCTTCCTTCCTTCCTTCCTTCCTTCCTTCCTTCCTTCCTTCCTTCCTTCCTTCCTTCCTTCCTTCCTTCGTTCCTTCCTTCCTTTCTTCCCTCCCTCCCTCCCTCCTTCCCTCCTTCCCTCCTTCCTTCCCTCCCTTCCTCCCTCCCTTCCTTCCTTCCTTCTTCTTTCCTTCCTCCCTCCCTCTGTTCCTTCCTTTCTTACTTCCTTTCTCTTTCTCCACCAATACTTCCTCCTCTTCCTCCTGCTCCTCCTCCTCCTCCTCCTCTTCCTATTTCCCCCCCTTCATTTTGTGTACTAATATCAGGACTTGAACTCATGGCCTTGACAATATCACTCGGCTTTTTCCCTCAAGGCTGATGCTCTACTGTGATCTTCAGACTCAGCATACTAAATAGCTAGGAGTATAGGTATGACTAGCTTCCAGGCTAGTCATTGTCTTCTGAATGGAATTTTGTTCATGAGTCCTTCTTATATAGAAATGCTAAGTCTGCCAATAGCTTAGCACAAATATTGCCCAGATATTAAAAGAGAAAGCACATTAAGATTGGTGTTGTTTGTTTCCGCAGTCACAGTGGTCCTTGAATTATATAGCTTCTAAGAAAATGATTATGGAAATAAAAACTCACCGCAATCTTCTAGTATGTGGGACTGTAAGAAACTAAGCAAATACTCTGGCTAGAGATATCTTGGATAACCAGAAGAGACATTTAGGATTATAATAGATGAATAACAGATGGCTGGTAAGCATGTAGAGAATGGAGCGATTGTTCAGAAATTGTATGGATTCACTGAAAACAAATTATACCAAAGAATTGTAATTCTTTATTTAAGAAAATTTTGTGGAATGGTAAATATAAACTATAAGTATAGTGTTTCATTTGATAGGACATTTGATAGAGTCTCATTCAGGGGGGTTGTTTTATAGTACACCAATCAGATCACTGGGCTAAGAATCAGAAAACCTGCTTATTTCTGTAAGCTTTCAGAAGTCATGTAAATTTCTTAAAATTAAGTTTTTTTGACTGGAAAAGAGGTATATTTAGTATGTATTTTCAACTTTATTTAAAAGTTACTCAACAGCCATGTTATAAAGTATGGCCTGGAAGAAATATTATTGAAAGAAATGTGAAGATCTAGATTCAAAGACTATGGTTCAATGGATCAATGCCAACTTTTCAGTGGGCATTCCATATATAACTCTGTTATTGTGATGGATATAATGTCTGTGTATTTTGTGGAGATGGAGAAGTAATCATTATTAAAGTTAAAATGTATATATAGAGGATAGCTTTCCTTTATCCAATCAAATTATCAATCACTGTATAGTAGTAAAGCTAGATTTTACAACATATGGTCATTTAGTTCTACCTTTAAATGGCAAAATATCAGTAACAGACAATAACAGCAGGTCAAAGAAAATACTGAAAGAGAAAACACTAAAGTATTTAATCAACAATCAGCCATGCAGGAGAAAAGTTTAGAAGATTTAAACGTTTCTTATTCACTTCATATCTTTCAATTAACCAGACATTCATTGAAATGGCTCATTATTTATCTTCAACTAGAGGTAGTTTCATACCTATGCAGTTACAGTAATATTGTATTACCCCACTATCCATTTTACGTTAACTAAATGTGTTTTTAAGAGATTTTATATTCATTAGATAAGCTGAGAGAAGGCCAGTGAAAGCCACACAGATAACATTACATAGAGTTGGGTGCTGAGGAATTAACTGGAGTTATCTAGTTGAAAAAGATGGAGAAGAGCTTCCCAGATGAAGCCCTGGCATGAAAGTGTATGACACACTTAAGGTCATTGAGAAAATCCATGTATCACAAATAGATGGTTTGGAAGTGGTGCTATGGCTTAAAGTGGTAGAGTACTAGCCTTGAGCAAAAATGGTCAGGGACAATGCCCAAGTCCTGAGTTCAAGCCTCACAACCAACAAAAACAAAAAGAAGGGTTATGGTATCTGAGTCAGTTTATCAAAATCATTTACTAGAATAAATTGTTTGAACTTCATCTTGCAGGTGAGAGAGAAAACATCACTGACTTTAAATTAGTGACATCACCAGGGTTTTTATCTGAGGCTCAGTGACATATTGATTACAATGGGAAGTGGTTCGTTGGGAGTCTTTGGTTGCAAAAGGCAAAAATCTAAAATGATCCTGTTTGATCATAATAAGGAATTGATTAAATCCATTAATCCAGGAGATAGAAGTAAAATTGGACTTAATAATAATGACTATGGGGCTGGGAAGGTGGCTCAGTGGTAGAGCGCATGCCTTGTATGCCAGAGGCCCTGTGTTTGATTCCTCAGCACCACATAAGTAAAAAGAAAAAAGCCGGAAGTGGTGCTGTGGCTCAAGTGGTAGAGTGCTAGCCTTGAGCTGAAGAGCTGAGGGACAGAGCCCAGGCCCAGAGTTCAGGCCCCATGACCGGACCCCCCCCCCCCAAAAAAATAATAATGACTATGTAATTGTTTTAAGATTTTCTTTTTTCTATGTCTCATCTTTATTTGGGCCTATGTCAGCTCCCTTGTCTGATACTAGATTATTTATTAGGCTAAATCTGTGACCACAGGCAGCTGTCTAGTCAGAGAATTTAAAGAATTTTGGGTAAAGGCTCAGTTTTCCAGCCCTAAGTCATGTGCAAATTCATAGATAAATCATTGAAGTCAAGAGATGAAATGTTTTGAGAATCTGGGAGCTCACCTGCCTTTTCCAACTTTGTAATTGATAACAGAACTCTAAGTACACTTAGAGACATTGTGGCCCCAACTTCATACAATTGCCCATGATTAGTTTAAGTTAAACTTTATAACCTTGCTCTCCATGTTTCCCATTTTTTTGGTAACTTGAGCTATTCTTAAAACCCACTTAATTCCACAGGAATTCCAAAGAAAGGGTCTGCAGAAATTTTATTTAAAAAATACATTTTTTTTCTGTTAGAGTCAGGGTTAGACTTGGTTGGAGCCCTTTCTCTTCCTTCAGATTTAGAGAAAAGTTTGTGAACTAAAGTAGCCAAATAGTGAGCATGAGTTAGTACATGCATAAAAAATTTCAATAAAATTGCAAAGTCATAGGCCCTAAGTTATCTACAATAACTGATATGAGTCATCATCAGCTTCCAGAAGTGTTATGAGGGAAAACCTTTTCTTTTGCATTAGGTACTCTTAGACATGGGTTGCTGGCAGCCGAATACATTTCAAAGTAGGATATCATCTCTAGGAAAAATAATGTGGCTCTGGAGGTGAGGTCAAGGAAGTAACTGCAAGCTACTGTTCAGAGCACCTGTTCAGGAGGAATGGAGGTGTGGATCAGCTTACTTCCCGGAAGAAATTGGATGTGGTACATTCATGATGGAATTGTCTTAAGTGGGGCAGAAACTCTGATGTGGCTTTACTCTTGAGATACTTATAGACTTATCATCTTAGCTAAGCTTTGAGTTTCAGATAAGTACATGGGACTAAAGAAAAGAGACTGAGAGTTGTGCAAGAGGGAACATTCAAGCACCTTCGTTCATTTTAGACGTGTGTAGGATCATCTTGCTTACTGTGGAGGATCACCTTAAGTAGAGACTGCAATAGCTACATATACAAATAAGTGAAATTTTAGCTAACAGCAGTGGAAGGAAACTCATGAATTTTAAGGCAATACTGCTTGGCTAGGTATGTATGTATGTATGTCTGTGTGTATGTACCTATCTATCTATCTACCTACTTACCTACCTTGCATTATCAGCTCTATCTAAATAGTAGGCTTTAAAATAAATGTTTGCAGAGTGAATCGTGGCAACATTTTAAAGCACTTATTCTGCTATTTCATGGGAAGATAGAAGACAGTACAGCTTTAAAGAAAAACCAAATGGGAAAAGCAGAATAGAGATTAAGTTAGACCCAAATTTCTCTCAAGGTATGAAAAATTACAGATTATGTGGCTCATTAATAAATGAGCAAAACATAAAGCAGACGTGCAGCATTTGTAAAGAGTTACTCTTGGAAACAGATAGGATGGAAATGTGGTATGAGTTTATGTATGTATCTGATCCTGAGCCAGGAACAGATTCCAAGCACAGCCACAGAGTTGGTTGCATATGTGAGTGTGCTGGAAAATCCAGCCATAATTCTATTTCCCTAAGTTGCTCAGCCTCTGTCTGAAATGTTCTTGGAGCTATAAATATGAAGAACACTGTAGAAATCAGAACAATTTATATGACTCTTTCCTAAAAAGAAATGTTTTAATCTTTACAGCCTATAGGCTTAGTATTCCTTAAGAATTAGTCACCAGATTGTGATTAAAATTCTAATAATGTTAAGAATCATTTACCTTTTCTCTAAAACATTTTAATAGCTTCCACATTATTTAAAACCACAGTTTTTATTTTACACACAAGGAAATAGATAGAAAATGGAAAGACCCTGGAAAGAAGAGGGTTAAACTAGAGATTCCTGCCATAAAATTCCAACTATTTTAGTAGATAGATTATTGAGTTTCCCCAAGTTTTAAGAAATAAATATGCTACTCTTGCAAACTGAAATCAGATTAATTTGTAAAATCCAGCACATTGAGAATCAGAGGTTCACACAGTCTTTAGATGAGAAGAAACTTTTGAATCCCACCTTTTATAGAAATATTTTCCAGCAGCTTGGCTAGGTTGCCCATCCAATCTTTAGCCAAGTCCTTCCAATGAGAAGCAGTTCCTTAATACACAAGTCAACCCATTCTACTGTTAAGTAAGTATGGCTGATGGTGAACCAGTTCTTTCTTGTACACCCTAAATGGTGTTTGCTTTCTTAGCTTGGTAAATATTTGTAAGACTGTGTTTCCATGACAGCCCAAATGACCATGACTCTCAATCTCTATGGTCCTTTAAGGACGCATCTTTTTTTAGAACATTTCTGGTACCTTTCCATATTGTAGAGCATTACCACACAAATGTTTTCATACAGACTCAACCCAGATCTCCACAAGGCCTTCTGATCAATTGCCATGGTTGCTGCCTCAAATTCTGACCTTCCAATGCTTGCTCTGTAGTCACAGCTGGCTGTGACTGATGAGGCATCAAGGCTACTCTTCACCCTTTGCTCTCCATTGTTATGTGGACAAAAAAAACTTCCTGAACTTCTCTGGAGCACCTGCCATAACTTGTATCAATGTCTATCCAACGCTTAGGATTATTTGTTGTAGGGATAAGGTTTCCGTTGAAACCTCTGTACTATGGGGCTCTTAGGAGGCACCGCCTTTCTTTCTGTCTTTTTTAAAAATGGATTTTCTTTCTTGTTATTATAAAGATGATGTACAGAGGGATTACAATGACAGGAGTCAGGTCATGAGTACATTTCCTTTTGTACTGTGTCTTTTGTTCCCGCACTCTCTCCCAGTCCCTCCCGCCTTTCAGCAGTGTCCAGCGAGCTCCACTGCTGCACTTTCAGCCCGTCGCTCAAGTTCTATACCCTCCCCACCCTTCTGCAGATACACATGTGGTTACACCATACGGAAGGTAAAGACAGAATCATCAGAAACTAAAAACTAAAGAAAGAGAAGTCTCTTGTTTCCATATCTTGGAGTTTGTTTCAGTATATATATAATATATACATATAATTTTATATAGATATCAAGAGGCATTGGGTCTTTGTGTTTCTCTCCTGAGTATCTTCATCTGATCTCACTGTGAGTACCTAGAATCCTGTATAATTTGTCCTATCCCAGTACATTTTAGATCTAATTTCTGCATATCAGAAGAACATGTTCAGTTTGTTGCTCTGAGCTTGGCTTACCTCACTTAACAAGATTTGTTCTAGTTCCATCCATTTCGCTGCAAATGACATTATTTTATTCTTTCTAATGGCTGTGTAAAATTCCATTGTGTACTGGCACCACAATTTTGGGATCTGCTCAGCTATTTTGGAGCATCTGGGCTGATTCTATATCTTGGCTATTGTGAATTGTGTGGCAATGAACATGGATGTGAGGTATCCTTATCATATCCTGGCCCATGATGTTCAGGATAGCTGCCCAGGAGTGGTATGGCTGGGTCTAGGGAAGGTCTTTGTTTAGGTTTTTGAGGAATCTCCAGGCTATGGTCCAGAGTGGTTGCACTAGTTTATATTCCCACCAAGAGCGCAGCTGGGAGGAAGCAGCTCCTTTAAAACCCACGGCTTTCTTCCTCATGGAAGTCCATCCTGGACCCCACAATTGTAATCCAAGAGGGAAAAAAATAACTTATTTGGAGTGGGAGTCTCCAAGCTCAAGATGACATAATTTTATTCTTCATTTTCTTTCTAGGTAATTATCTCCTGAGATCCAACAACAATTATGATAATATGTAATAGTTCCTCATCAATATTTTCTAACGTTTGCTCAGCTTTAGGTAATGCTAGGTGCAGGAGACTTTATTAGGATAGGTTTTTGATGCAATGAACAGAAATCAACTGTGGAAAACAGGAAATCAGGAATGACAGGAGAGAAATTTATCAGAAGGAAATTAAGCAGCTCCCAGAGTCAGATTGAGAAGGCAGACACTGACTGAGAGAACTTATATACAGGGACCTACGCAGGTTCAGTGTCAGAGGAGGTCAGGCTGGGAAGCTGTCCCTCCCACAGCCACTACTGGACCCTCATGCCAGCAATTACATCCGGTGTCTATTTATTGCCTTTACCTCAGGCCTTGAGTCAGAATCATCCAGTGAAGTTTGCAATGTACTGCCATTTTGCCAACAGCGTGGCCATCTGTAGCTGAGAGTTACTGTATTAGAAAACACAGCTCTAGTCTATCATAGTCTATTGTGTAAGGATTACTTGTCAAATATTTACAGAATTCACTTTTTTAGGAGTAAAAAGTATCACCAAAACTTTTACTCTTTGGCTCCTGGATCCTGCATTTGGTTTAAGGGAGAGGCAACAGTGTATAGGTCATTGATTCAGTATACAGAGCATCCTTACAACAAGTTTTATCCATCAAACATTGAACGTGGATAGCCTCCATAGAGCCATTTGAGAAATCCACAGGTTCCTGAGTAAGGGGTCATGAGAAATTAGAGGGACCATCAGCGTACATAGGGGCTCAGTTAAGTGTTAGGACACTGAATAGACTTTCTGGGTTTGACTCCTAGCTCTGACAATGACCAGGTCATTGATACTAAGTAATTTACTAAGGCACCTGTTCCTCTTTTCCTCATCTATAAGGTCTGGCTAAAAGTCATCAAGCCAAAGAGTAAACAGATCAAGTCTTATCTAAGCACAAAAGAGAATGGGTGTATAGTAAACTGCCAAAAATTGCTGGCTTTTATTGTTGCCACTCCTACGGCACACACATGATTTACAGTTTAAAAAAAGCCACTGGAAACTAACTGGTTCCTGTACGCATGACCATGTCTACTTAGCTACTACAAGTCATGACTTGGATTCTAAAAACAAGACATGTCCAAATGTATTGCTAACTACAATAGCCTCACTCCAGCAACAAACCTTTACCTTCTTAGATGGTCACAATCTAACACTCACATGAAACAAGTGACCTTCTCAAAACAAGTAGAAAATTGATGAAGTATCTCTAAAAATGTCTATAAAATGACATAAAAAATAGGGCTGAACATAGTGACTCACATCTGTAATCCTAAATACTTGGGATATAGAGATAGGAGGATGATAGTGGAAGGCTAGACTAGCTAAGAGTTTAATGAACAAGCAAATGTGAAGGGTTGTAATCCCAACAGAGGCACAAATAAGAGTCTGGTGTGAGGTCAGCCCCACAGTAAAAGCCAGATCTCATCTGAGAAAAATAAAGCCAAAGAACAAAGAGCTCAGTGATGACAGGTAGAAGATCCTGAGTTCAAATCCTGGTACAGAGAGAGAGAGAGAGAGAGAGAGAGAGAGAGAGAGAGAGACGGACAGACAGACAGACAGACTTCAAAAGTCTGGAAATACATACAAGTAAGGATATGAAGGGCCTTTCTTTCTTTCTTTGTCAGTTGTAAGGCTTGAACTCTAGGCCTGAGGGCTGTCCCTCAGCTCTTCAGCTCAAGGCGAGCGCTCTTCTACTTGAGCCACAGAGCCACTTCTGGTTTTCTGGTAGTTTATTGGAGATAAGAGTCTCATGGAGTTCCTGCTGGGGGCTGGCTTTGAGTTGAGATCCTCAGATCTCAGCCTCCTGAGTAGCTAGGATTACAGGAGTGAGCCACCATCGCCCAGCTAAGGGCCTTCCTTCCTTTCTTCCTTTCTTTCCTTCTTTCCTTCTTTCTTTCTTTCTTTCTCCTTTGTTCCTCCCTTCTTTTGTTCCTTCCTTTCTTTCTTTTTTTCCTTCTTTCTTCCTTCCTTCCTTTCTTCTTTCTTCCTTTCTTCCTTCCTTCCTTCCTTCCTTCCTTCCTTCCTTCCTTCCTTCCTTTGTTTCTTCCTTCCTTTGTTCCTTCCTTCCTTTGTCCCTTTCTATCTTTCTTTCTTTCTTTTTCCATTGTTCCATTGTTCCTTTCTTTCTTCCTTTGTTCCTTCCTTGGTTTGTTCCTTTCTTTCTTTCTTTCTTTCTTTCTTTCTTTCTTTCTTTCTTCCTTCCTTCCTTCCTTCCTTCCTTCCTTCCTTTCTTCCTTTGTTTCTTCCTTCCTATGTTCCTTTCTTTCTTTCTTTCTTTCTTTCTTCCTTCCTTCCTTCCTTCCTTCCTTCCTTCCTTCCTTTCTTTCTCCTTTGTTCCTTCCTTCCTTTGTTCCTTCCTTCCTTTCTTTCTTACTTTGTTCCTTCTTTCTTCCCTCCCCCCTCCCTCCTCCCTCCCTCCCTCCCTCCCTCCCTCCCTTCCTCTCTTTCTCTCTCTCTCTCTCTCTCTCTCTCTAAAGCACCATGTTGACTGCACAGAACTCAGAAGCAGTAGAAGGGTTTTCATGAGGTTTCAAGGGGTTTCAAAAGCTGTGTTCCAGTTTGAGCTCCCCACTCATCTCATTGTGGTCTTGAGCAGGCAAAGTTTAGCACCATGCAGTGATATCTTCTTTTAGGCAAACGTATTTTCTTTTTCAGAAAGGAAAGGGAAAAATGTACATAATAATTCTGTGCCCTCAAAGATAACTGTATGGATAAGGCTTCAGGAAAATAGAAGGATGACCTTATTACATTTTTGCCTGTACCTAGAAGATAATTCATTATTTAACCAAACACAGTTCTCCATCCAGTTTCAAAGCAAATGCACTGTGATTTAGTATAAAGTGTCCAAAGAATATATAATGTCATATTCCATTATGATATACAATTTGGAGATTCCACTTTGAGATCAACAAATATACCTTCCTTTGAATTCACATATATAAAATGTGTAAGTCTTTTATTTGTGTTTCTCAAACACCACTAGTGCATAGAAAATAACAATTCTCTTAGTTTTCTAGAAATCATGTCAAGAAGTCATGGAATCAGTCAGTAGCCAATGGCTCTGAAGTATCTGTGTATCCAAGCCGTTGGAAAATTCCATGTTACCCCTAAATTTAAACATGCCCACTGTACGATATTACTGCTAAATTATCTATGTTAAAGTTTACAATTTTTAAGGTGAAAAAGGACTTTTTTTTTACAATGTAATGGGTGACAAATATTAAAAACAGAAGCTGATGTATCAATACTTTTGTTACAAATTTTCTAAATATTCTTAAACGTATGCATGTGATGGGTTGGATTGGTGGTTGTCTTCTAGTAGATTTCCCCAAACTTCTGTGTCTGATGGCTCCATGGATCACAGCACTCATTTGTCATACAGCTGGCCAGGGCTGCAGAGAGTGTTATTTATGCAAAAACTCTATGTTCACATGGTGATGAATACACAAGGGACCTACAGGTTCGCACTAGCATTGTTGTACCCAACCATATGTATCAGTCTAAATCTGAAATTGTTATATTTACTTGAATCCTTCACAATTCTCTTTTGAGACATAATAGGAGGCTTGAGAAGACCAAATCTTGTTTCAGAAAACATGTACTCAAACCCTCTTAAGACAAACCCTCTTATGGTGAGCATGCCTCCCACTTGGGAGGTGGAGGCAAGAAGATCACTTGGTTGAGGTCAACCTGGACTACTGAGTAGGCTTCTGCCTCAAAAACAAAGCAGCAACATCAACAACAAAAACATATGTTTAAACCATAGCAATTGTTTGGGGATTAGCAGTTTAAACTGGTTAGGTGGTCATTTCCCTTATAAAACTGCAGATGTATTGTTTACTCAATTGTAGAGCTAATTCTTCTTTAATAGTTTTGGTTTTATACACACATATGAACATGAATACATGCCACACAGGCAATTTGTTGTGATAGTAATGTCATATGAGTATAAACAGCTAATATCAGCAATCATTTTATAATCTAATTATGAGGGTGGTCTTAATGCCCTCATAATTTTTTTAGCCAAGCATTTTATCTGCTTTAACCATTCTTTAGTTTAAGCCCCAATAAAATCTTTCAAATCTTAGTTCCAAGGACCATGATATTCCTACACCAGAAATATTATCCTTTTCCAAAAGAAAACATGATCAAAATATACCACTCATTCTTCAGAAGGTCACCTGAAGTTTACTCTCCCTTTACCTTCTCTCATGAGAAACGAGGATACTGCCCCATGCTGGGAACCTGCAGACGAAAAGCATGATGGTGAATCAAAGTAGCTGTCCAAGCCCTTGGAAGACACTTTCTATTAAAATGTACAACAGATGTTCACAAAGAAAAGGAATAGATCAAAGATGTGAACGCCATCTGGGAGGATATTTGCAAACAAACCATGTAAGTTTTTTGTTATTTTGAACTTTCATCAAAGCACCCTTCTGGGTGGAGAAGGAAATAACACTGAAAAATAAAATAAAGGAGGGTGTAGGCATCACCATGATAGACAGAGGTCATCAATGGAATGGGATGAGGGTTAAACGAAAGCCATCCACACACATTGCTAAGTAGTGTATTGTTATCCTCATCATCATTGTTATTATTTGGTGGTACTGAACTCAAAGCCTTGTGCTTGTGAGGCAAGGGTTGGTACTTCTGAGAGACACACTCTCATTTCTGAGTATGTGTGTAGTCATGGATAGCGATGCACAGGGTACAGGCCATGGTCTCTGTCTTTGTCTTTGTCTTTGTCTCTGTCTCTGTCTGTCTCTGTCTGTCTGTCTGTCTGTCTGTCTCTCTCTCTCTCTCTCTCTCTCTCTCTCTCTCTCTCTCTATATATATATATATATATATATATATATTTATATATCTATCCAGTGTTTCTACCAGAGCTCAAGGCTCAGTAGGGAAAAAAAAATCAATGGAATATAAAAGTAATACAAAGATTCCAAGAATGCAAAAGCAAGTCCTGCCACATGCACATTATTCTAAACTTCTTTGCAAAAGAAAAAAAAAGTTCTGAGCAAAGATGTCTGTTGCATAAGAATGTGGAAACAACTCAAACAATTGGGGATTTTATGACATACTCTGTTCCTGGGCTGCCTGGTCCAAAACCATTCCTTGAGGAGGCCATGGGAGCCCCAGGGAGTGAGTCTGGAGCAGGTGATGCTCAGCACTTCCCTGGATTCCTGCCTCTAATCACTTCTAACCACTGAGAACTTGATCACAGTTCTAATTCCTTCCTGACCAGTCAATGATTATAGCATGTGTCCCAATGTCTTAGCTATTTGCATGCCAAACCCCAACTAATCATTCATGGATTAGAGCATTTTAGCTCAGTTGGAACAATTCTTTGCTACAATTTAGATGCTTCTGTTTAAAAGGACAGTGTGATTACTTGGTACTTGCTTTCAGCTTTCCTTTTTCTAATGAAGTGTTAAGGCCAATTACAAGTGTCAAATAACTTTCAAATAGCCCAAAAGCAATGCAAGAAAAGATAATTGTATTTACTATTGTCTTACAGTGGCAGGGAGATATCAGAGAGTTTTGGTGAGAAACCGTATCCCCAGTTCTCTATAAACAAGTATTAGAGGAAAAGGAAGAATGGATTTGTACTGACTTTAAACCTTGCTTTTCACTTTAAGAATCATCGACTAGATCAACAGTAAGGAGCAATTATTTTAGAACCTTGAAAATGTTCTAATGTCTGTGAAATCATTTGAAGGTTTCTTTTTTGTGTAAGAACATTCACACAAGGAAAAGGAAAATATTCAAACTTTCCCACACAATGAATTTAAATGATAAGTGTAACCAAATCAAATGCTATTCCAATCTAAAATGAGGAAACAAATGCATATTCTTAAATACTTGAACAACATATAAATTATAGACTATTGTATGAGTAGAAAAAATTTTACTTTTATCTAATAAATTCCTTCCTTCCTTCCTTCCTTCCTTCCTTCCTTCCTTCCTTCCTTTCTTCCTTCCTCCCTCCCTTCCTTCCTTCCTTCTTTCTTAATTTTTTCTCTCAGTCCTCCTACCTCAATTTCTAAAGTACTGGTATTACAGGTATGAAACACCATGTCCTATTTTATTTTGGTGGTAGGTATTAATATCAATTTTATTAATGAAAGGCATTGTCTTTTTGCCCTTCTTTTGTAATTTCATTTTGAGACAGAGTCTTACTAATTTTGCCTGAGTTGTCCTTAAATGCTTAATTTTCCTGCCTCTGTTTCCTGAGCATCTGGAATTTCAGGCATGAGCTATCACATCTGGCTTAAGGGCAGGATTCTAAGAGCTGTTTCTAAAATTTTGTGTACCCAAATGTAAGCTAAGAAATAGAAACTAAACTTATTGTTAATTTCTTTTATTATAAGTAGCAAGGCCTAATAAAAATGGATAATAAAATAAATATAAGGATCCAAAACCCAGTATTTTCTAATCTTAATTTATTTTTTATAGAAAAGTAGTTTCCATTAAAAGATAGTCTATTTTTTTTACACAGCTTCAGGAATATATTGTGATAAAATGGAAGTTTTAAGCCTTTAAGTAGTGAAACTGTACAAATAACTTAGCTAATTAATTGGAAAGGGTAACATCCAGCTTCCTACTTCAATGACATATAACAGAACATAAAGTGAAAACAGATCAATAGTGCTAAAATTATTTTCACAGTGAGTGATGGATTCATGAACAAAGTAAATCTTAAAAGGAGAGGCAGAAAACAGGAAAATAGGGAGTTATTCCTGGTTTGTAAACTTACTGCAGAAAATTAAAATGAGAGTCCAATTTAGCAACTCAGTGCTCTTCTTAGTTTATAATGACGGAGGCTGAAGTAGAGAACACTGTAAGAAAACATATGTATAGCAATAAACGAACATATCCATTCTATTAACTTTGAACTGAAATCTTCCCACTGTGTTTCTTTTTTTAAAATCCTATTTTTCCATAGCTAGTGACATTGTTCAACACAAATGAGCTCATTCTACCCATTCTTTTCATTTTCTTAGGCAGATGAACATAGCAATACATGAGAGGGAAGACTCCAGTCTGAGGGAGAGAAGTCAGAATCTGAAGTAGCACTTACCCGAATCATCAGTTCTCTTAAAATACAGCAATAATTATATATAGCTCTAAGAAAAAATCTAGAATGACAGGAAGGAGAGAACAAGTAAGGACCACCAGAAGGCAGTCATTCTCTCCTGGGTCATCGTCTAGCATGTTTGCCTTTCAGCAGCACCAAAGTTTTTGTGGGCTCCTCTTTCCTTCATCCTCTTCAACCAGGAGACACTTGTGACATGGCTGTGTAATTTTCCTAAAACTTCTCTCTCCATAGCAAGATTTCCCCTGTGTCCTTGTTACTCCATCTTTTACTACTTGTAGTTCGTGCCTTTGCATCCCAGAAAAGCTTCCCTGGCCCTTGTTTGGAGTTAATTACATTTCTGCATACCCTTACTAAAATCTTATGCAAATGCAGCATAGAAGTAGAATATATATCCTTGTTTGTCTATTCACCCGGGCGTAATAGCATCTCCAATACAGGCATGTGCTTTAATTGCTTCCTCTTCAATGCTCAATATATAACTGAAAGCCAGACTGGACCAATGTTAGATGGGACTGGTCTGTAAATTTCATGTCTCATAGTCTGCGATGAGTATTGAAACTGAGAATAGCATCTAAAAACACTCTTGCAGTATAACTTTGTCATGGTATTCAAGTTAATGCATCTCACTGGACATAATAAAGACTAGTTGGACAACTGCTGAACTTGTATGGCGAGTTACATGTGGTATGAACTGTATAAAAATCATGAACAATAAGAATACATTATATGCCAGGCACTGATGGCTCATGTGTATAACCCAAGCTATTTAGTAGGCTGAGACTTGGAGGATCATGGCAGAGAATATCAGAGATTTTATTTCCAATTAACCAGCAAAAAAATGACATTGGAGAAGGTGGCTCAAGTGGTAGAGTGCCAACTGAGCAAACAAGCTAAGTGACCTCATGGCTTTGAGTTAACACTTTAGTATATATGTAAAAAATAAAATATATAAAAATGTGAGAAACTCATGCATTTATTTTTATGACATAATTTTTCAATACTGTTGACTTTATTCTTTTGGCTCTCCCCAAAGTCATTGCAAGTTTTATATCATTCCAAAATGTTTCAGATGAAAACTCTTTTTACTAACATCATTACCTCTTCTTTCCAAAGATAATTCAGTAAGATCTGATTATTAGGAAGATTGATATATTGCTTTCTGGCAACCAGCTGTCACAAATTCAAGCAGGGAATTAGGAAACAGAGTTAGCAGATAAAGAAAATAAAACAACTTACCTCTACCATAGGACAACTATTTCCATAAAGCGTTTGGAAATAGGGACCAGAAGAAATTGGATTGTCAACACATGAAGCAAATACCTTTTAAAATTTCTACCTAAAAAGGGAAAAATCTAGCAATATTACAGCTTACTTTGATTTAGGATATTGCAGTGTCTGAAGGAAAGAATAATTCCTGGGACTGAAAGAATCATTTTAGTGTATTGTTTGCATATTGTCAGCTATCTAAACCGTTTAGGTGGTTACGCAGGTGGGTTTTTTTTTTTTTAATTTTTCATGTATTTGAGTAAAATCATCCCTCCTTTCTAGGCATTTCTACAACTTTATATTTAGCAACAGCTTTTTTAGAAATTTCCTCTTCTGAAAACAGAGGCTATGTCTTATAAAAGTGGTTTTATGCAGTATTGTCTGACTTACGCTCCTGCCTTGCATCATATGAGCACCCATCCCCTCCAGAAACTATTGCAAGATGGCCTTCATTAGACACCAAAATCTGCTGAGTTTTGTTTGGTTTGGTTTGGTTTTTGCCACTCTAGGGTTTGAGTCCTGGGTTTGTCCTTTTGTTTGCTTGGCTTGCTTGCTTGGTTGGCACTCTGCCACTGGAGCCAAGCCTCTAGTCCTGCCTTTTGCTGGTTAGTTTGGAGATGAAGACTTGTAGACTTTTCTGCTTGGGCTGGCTTTGAACTTCAACCCTCTGCATTTCAGCCTTCTGACTAATGGTGGTTTGTGAGGAAAAGGTTTTGTTCCTTTCAATGAAATTATTAGGTCTGTCATTCATTGTGTGATAGCATCACAGACTAGGACAGAAGACAATGGCACACCCACAGGTATTTAGCTCAATTGCCTTTTTTTTTCAGTGCTAGAGATTGAAGCTAGGACCTCACACATGCTAGGGAAGCATTCAACCACTGAGCCATATTCCAGTCTTTGACTTCTGTTTTGAGGAAAAGAGATTTGGTGAACTCTTTTCCTAGAGCCCAAATGGTGCTGGCTAGGGGAGCATATTTTAGGGTTTCAGGTATAGTTTGGGTGATACTGTATCCTGTGTCTTGAGTAATGAGACTGCACATGTGTTCTTTCAAGTCTTAATTTGTCTCTTGTTATGTGTAGAGTTGTTGAGAATATAGCGCCCAAGGAAGGGGTTCTTTTTTACTTAAATTTTAGGGCTTTATTTTAAGGACATGATGAAAAAGACTTAAGAAATCAATTTGGAAATTCAAGATAGAGTTGTCCAGTCAAAACATATTTCCATGATGGAAAATGCCAACCTCACTTGAACTTGGATTACTTTAAAAGAAGAAAATGTATTTTGGTTTTCTTGGTACATACATTAATATAACTTATATTTCTATGCTTACATTCTTTGTTAGTAGACCAGTTTATAAAAGAGAACATAGAGATAATAACTGTAGATCAATACCAATAAGTTACTTTCCATTGACTCTATGCTATGCTAAGAAAATTCTAAAAATATTTCATATGTTTTGTAAAATACTTTGTAAATTCATCATGCTTTGTAAATAGCCTCATGTTAATTATAACTACTAATTCTGATACAGGACCACATTTGTACATAAAGGATAAATAAAAGGAGAAGGAAAAAAAGTGAGAAACATGCTAGCAAGTCAAATGGCAAAGTCTGACAATGTACAGTATACATCTGCCAGATACATCCTACTACTTCACAGCATGGCCACCTACCAAACAGCTCTGCACTGCATCCTCAAAAGCATTTGTCAAGAAGTAGAAAGGGACTCTTCTATAAAGTTATAGTTCAGTTAATGGACATTCACTCAGAAAACCCTTACTTGTTTAAATAGAATATCCTATCTCATGGAATGGTCCGGCTGATAGTTTAACAAAATCATTACTAAATTCCAATTATCTATTTAAAAATAACTGTTGTAAGGTATTACTCATTAATTACATGATTAGCAGCAGTATTTTAGATAAAGGCAAATTAATGTCTGGTTCCTAGAGGATTGAGTTCATAATAAGTAGGGCATCAACATAAACTCTTCTTCTGTTTCACATCTAAAAATTCATGATTTGAGGGCTAAGCCAATTGAATTTCTCAAGAGGAACATTTCCATCAGAGCCTCATGTTCATATACTCTTTAAATCAGTTGCATATATAGCTGTCCAAATATACAATATCAAACATAGTCTTCCAAAATACTTATGAGTTATGTTACACCCTGATGAGGAGGAATGAGAAATAGGCACTGGAAAAACATCAAGTGGAGTGGTACCAAGCACACAAAAGAAAGGCTCAAGAGCTACATGCATATGATTCTATATAAAATGATGTTTATTGAGATGAGTCCAATAACGGGAACAAGAAGCTTTTTTGTTATTTTTGTTGGTTGGTTGGTTGGTTGACTGGTTGGTTGGTTTTTCTTTTGTCACTGTTTTTGATTTCTGTACTTTTTGTCTTGTAAGTTTATCTGATTTGGGGAGAGTAAGGGGAACACAGAAATGGTGGACAAAGGGTGAACAAATACAGCAGTGATACTCACTAGACACTATGTTGAAAATGAACTATACAACTTGTAGGGAGAGAGAGAAATCTGTGATAAAATGAGGGAAGAGGAGGTGATACTGTCCAAAAAAAGTACTCATTACCTGACTTATGTAACTGTAACCTCTCTGTGCATTACCTTTACAATAACAATAAAAAGACATAAAGTAATAAAAAGAAAATGATAGGACCATGAAGAGAATCATAGGTGTGTATGAGTATCTAATCCAACGTATGACTTTTGAATTTTAGATAGATATGAAGTAAATTCTGGCTTCATGATTTCTAGTCCAGTATTCCTCTTAGTGCACTGTGTAAACATATTGTCTTTAGAGAATGCATTAGAAATCTGGTTAGGACCCAGTGATTACAACATTTACAGTGTAATAGCAGAAAGGTGTATTTTTAACAGATGTCCAAGGTGATTCTCAAGCATGTTGTCACTGCAGAATTTCATAAAATTCCTTTAGTAAAAGGATAGTTCTGGAAATTTGGAGGAAGGAGGTCAACCTGTAAAATGATATAAATGTGAGAAAATAGGCATATTGAAGTTTCTTAATTATCATGACTTTGGGAAACAGTGTTATAGATCAATGACATTAAATGTGACACTAGTGTTGCAATTTAAACTTCTCAGGTAGGTTACTGGCATCCCTAATTTATACCCAGTATCATTCTTCTCCACCTGTATTTACCATAACGTGTGTGTGTATGTATGTGCGTGTATATGTGTGAAGACGTTTCTCCCTCCACACTATGACATGTTTGGAAAGAAGAAACTCTCTTACCTTTCCAACCGCTCTCTATCTGTCTTCACCAGTTGTAGAATAGGCACTCTATAGATAAAGTACTGTAGAGAAAACATGATCCTGAAATTGTCTCTGAGAATGTCTTGTAGTAAACAATCTTAACCTCCTTTAGGATTGGATACCTTGTACTAGCTAGGTTCTGCTGGTCTTGATAAGAGGGTTCTTGGAGTAGAAATTTACATTTGAGAGGAGGTAGATGAATGGTGAGGTGAGCAGGGCTACAATTACCCTCTGGTACAATTGTTAGTGCCTAGTGTTCATTACTTAGAGTTCAGACACATGCATACATGCAGCAAGATAAATAAAGGTAGAGGAATGATTCAAAGTTCAAATTAGGAATGGGAATGACTTTGCCTTGAAGGTCCAAATTGAAACACCTGTGTCATACTTGACAGGGCGTGCAATGACTCTCTAGCAATTTTATTAATAAGTAATGTTCATTTGAGTTAAGACAATTATCTTATTAAAGTCAAAATAATCTTGGGAAAGGGAATGCAATAAGTCATTATTTGTGTCTCCGGGTGACAATAAGGTACCTGTTCGTTAATCATAAGTCTGTAATCAATAAATACAGGCTGAATAAGTGAATTAGTGAACAACCACATTTTCTCAGGGCAATTGACTGGGAGTCACAGAGAACTAACGATTAAATCCAATAGTCTCCTCCGGAGGTGTTATTATCTGGTTCAATGTTACATCCCATGGGAGTAGAAGCCTAAGGACAGGGAGTGAAGAAAGTGTGAACTCTTCCTTTAGTGAACCCTTCCTTCTCCACAGAGAAGGAAATATCTTGCTTTTAATACTTTCTCTGTTGACAGAGAACCCACAGGCTTCACCAAACTGAGAATTCAGTTAAATAAATGAAGCCAGTTGAAGCTCATCTTGTGACTACAATCTCTAAGGAAATATCACCCCAACAAAGTTCAATTTCATATCATTGCCAGAGTTTCAAGACTGTCAAGGTGATGGAGAGATGAATCTCCATGAAAACGATGCTGCATTCAATTGTATCTCTGAAACTATGGTTGACTTCCCACTTAACATTTCTGTGTTAGTAGAAAGGAGAAAGGTACTCTTTATTGTATAAAGAGCAACAGAGAAAAGCAACAAAAACAGTTATGTTCATGTTTTCCATTTCCTTAAAGTGGATCAATGTTGAAACAACAATGGTAAATGATCTTTCTGAATGTTATTACCACCAAAGGATTCTTCATGTATTTATAGAATGGGTGGATTACGGTACAGTAAAGTATTCACAGAATCTCTGCATGGAATTGCATCTTAAAACCCACTGATACAAAGAAACTAAATTTGAACATGTTTTAGTACTAAATGAAACCAATTTCTGTTTATCTTCAGAATTTATAAATCATGAAGTTCATCTATCTGTCTATCTATCCATCTATCTATCTACATGTATACATATATATCCTAGACATTTGAAATTACTTTTTATTTTAAAAGTTATTCTCAAATATATGGTTCCAACAGTTATTGTGTAAGCCAAAATAATTATACCAAATATATTTTAACCATTTTATCCCAAACCAATGATTAAACATTTTTTCTAGATGTGGTTTAAATCTAAAGTATCTCCCCTAAAGTCACAGATGTGCAAGACTCAGGCTACAGCTGGTGGAGGAGGGCTGTGATCTAATCAATGGATTCATAACTCCTCGGCATTAGTGAAAGGTAGTGGAAAGTTTCAGAGATGGGACTTAGGTGGAGGAAGTAGGTCCCTGGGGGATTTTGGAAGGGGAAGATATGTCTTATCCCAAGTCCCTTCCTGTCTTTTGCTTGTCAGCTGCCACTCTCCTCCAGGACACTTTCTCCTCCATGGTGCTCTGTCTCACCCCAGGCCCACAGCTAGGAGGCCAAAAGTGCATGGAGGAGAAGCCATGAACCAAAATAATTGATTGCTCCTTTGAAATTATTTCTCTCAGATATTTGTCACAATAACAAAACACTGACTAGTTCACAATTTATAAATAACACTATGTACTTTCTGTAAGCCTCATTTCTGTGGGATGTCTCCAAGAAAAATCATTTCTGGGTCTAGTTGCTTGGACCATCTTTATTGCATTTATTTAGATTGACAAGTGTTCTGAACTCAGGATTACAAAGCATGTCTCTTCTTTATCATTACACACTTAGCGTCAGAGAGCATTAAGTAAGCCTCCTTCCCTGAGAATAAGCTGTCTTGGTGCTGAAATGAAGTATAGGGTCCCCATCTACTTTGTGATGTGATTGCTCATTTTTTAAAATTGTTTCAAATTAGTTAGTGTGAGTTTTGAGACTAAATTGTTCATTCGTCACTCTGGGTCCAAATGGATTTCTGATCCTCAGAAGAAAAGTCCATGTCTAATGTACCTTTTCTTTCTTTTTTTTTTTCTGGTATTGATGATTGAACTCAAGCCCTCACACTTGTTGATCAAGAGGTCTACCACTTGTGCCACTCCCCCATAACTGTTGTATTCTTGTATACTCATCCAACTCTAGAAGGTGCTTGGCTCAGGGGAGATAATCTATCCTGGTAAGCAGGCATTCATTGGTTAATGAGGATATGCTATTGCATATGAAATTTTACCCAGTCTGGAACACTTGGTAACAGCTAGAGAAGCAAGGGAATTCTGGGAGCCAACTATGAAGACAGACACACTAAAGGCAAATTGTGAAGACTAGCTCAACCCATTATGAATGAACCGGAAGAAAAATGAACTAGAAAACGAATTCAAATCCACAGGTTTCAATGCAAAGAAATTTACTTGGTAGATCTTTAATCAGGAAATGATGTATAGTAACATTCCAGTACAATTCAGATCAGCTGACTATCAATAATACATCAAAGATATAATAAGATATGCAAGAAGAATAAAGAGAAGGCATGATATTTCACCAAATATGTACCAGGGTGAGAAAGACTCTTTGTCTATAATTCTTCAAGATTAAGAAAGGATGTGACTTCCTATTAAGATATTGCAAGAGTGAGAACAATTCTTATGATACTCAAATGATAGAGCTTGGGCCACTCTAGAATTTAAGCTTGTAGGTTTTGAGCTTCCTCTTCCACTAACATGAGAAATTACAGGACTTGTTAATACTAATTAGAGGAAAGCCTAAGAGTAAGAAAAAGAATATCTAGTGACAGATGTCAGAAAGTATTGTCTATGGTACAGTTATAAAACTTGCAGAGTCAAGGGGGAAACCAATGCAACAGCGATATACACAAGACAATATGTTGGAAATGATCTGTACAACTTCAGGGGTGGGGGATGGGAGAAGGGAAAGTAGGAGAAAAATGGAGGAAGGGGTAACAGATTTGGCAAGAAATGTACTGATTATCTTACGTAACTGCAACCACTCTGTACATCACCTTGGTAATAAAAAATTAAAAATTAAAGGTACATTAAAAAAACTTGCAGAGTATGCATATAGATTGCACTTTCTAAGTAAGTAGAGAAAGCACAGGAAGGTCTTTCACTTCCTATTAGCTCATTAGGGAAAGTACAAGGTGAATTTAGAAGATGATATTTCTGAAGAGAAACATTTGAATAACCCAGAAAGAAAACAGAAAGTACACCAAAGTGAATTGAGAAGATAGAATTTGGGGAAGGGATATTTTAATAATTCAGAGGGGATAACAATAAAAGTGAAAGCCATATTTTTTTAGAGGGGAAGGTGAGGATCAAATCAATAATTTTTTATTTTTCTTCTAAGCAAACTTTGAATTCTACTGTAACTATCACTTTTTAGAAGGTTTTGTGTGTGTGTGTGTGTGTGTGTGTGTGTGTGTGTGTGTGTGTGTGTGTGTGTGTGTGTGTGTGTGTGTGGTGTGGGTATGTGTGTGTGCACGAAGTGATTGATAGACATTTTCCTATTGTCTTTAGAAAAGAATGTAGAAGCAAACCTTAATTATTTTCAACTTATTTTGCCTGTGAAACAATGAATACAGACGTGATTTTGAAAGGGAATAGGTGTCATGAAAGGTTATTTCATGACAGAGGGAATCTGCATTGATAATGATTCATATAGTGGATTTTCTCTACATCCAAGGTTATCATGTGGTTAGAATAAGCAGGTAACTACTTGTTTTCATACTTAAGTTCCACATAATCTCACCATTTTGTTTTAGATGTACTACAGATAAGTAGACTAAAGAACATGCATTAATAAATAAGTTGAACTGCTTTTACACTTGGAGATTTGAACCAGCTTTACAAAAAATGCCTGAGCTAGTTCAAATTTGGTAGATGGCTCTTTTATTTCCTTAAGTAAATTTTCCCAACTGCCAAATAGAAAAATCCTAACTTATTAATGCTTGCATGAATAATTTATTCTCAGACAGCGAATGATCCAAAACAAACAAGCTAGTTTGTGTATTTAGTTATACACTATGAACTTTTGAACGGACTGTCTCATAAATCTAATACTTTGTTGAATTTTAAAAATGTGTTGAGCTCTAAGGATTCTACTCTTAATTACCTCTCATTGCAGACATCTGATCTTCCCTTTATTGATTACTCCTATGTACTGTAAATATTTTATGTGTTTTCCCCTATTATATTTGAGGGGTTTCTTCTATGCCATTTGATGATGGTGTAGTTTCAGTAAGTTGTCCCAAGGTATTCTACTGCCTTGGTCAAAATATTAGATATTACCTACTTTCTAATATAAATGCATGGGAATTATGAATATGTTCAATTGTACTAATGACAAGATTGAGCTTCAGGAATGTTGGTACAGGGTCAAGATTCTTCCAGTCCTATATGTTGTCTTCTTTGTGGGTATGCTTACAAGCCATCTTCTGTTGTCTTAGACCTTTTCTCTGCCCTTGATCATTCAGTGGGCCTGGTCATATTCTCCCTGGCTTCCACTTTATCAATATCTAGCCTGATGCCCTGTCTAAATTTGTTCCTTGTTATAAGGATATACTCTATGAGTATATCCTTCATTACTATAACAAAAACACGAAGGCAGACTAACTTTATACAATAAAGAAATTGATTTAGCTTATTTATTCTGGCTTTGGCAGGGCCCCACACTGAGCAGTGAGAGGACATGAGAGAGGAAGAAATCACATCCCAAAAGAAGCCAGAGAGTGATAGAGGTCCCACCATCGCCGCAAAAGCACTCTGGAATTGAGTTAGGACCTCTTGCTAAGATGCACATCTTAAAGTTCCATATGCTCTAATACCAAACTGGGAACCAAATATCTAATGATGTACATTTGGGATATACCCTTGAACCAAGCCACAGCAACCTTGTATGTGTCTCAGTGTGGATAAACGGGAAATTGTGTACATGTGTGATTTTTGAGATCTACCTTACATATACCACCCATGTCTTGTAATCCTCAGGAAGGAGCCCCTTCTGTGACACCTGTGCCCAAGAAATCCTGCTGAAAGATTGAACTGAGGTGAGGCCTAAAAGACTGTGCATCTCTCAAACCACACAAGTTCATGGTCAGTTCTCCAGATTTACCTGATGGCTACTGTTTTATATTCCCTATCCCATATTGTCTCGCAAAGCTGAATTAAAAGCTCCCAGAGTTCATCTTTACAGTAAGAAAAGCAGGTAGGACCATGATCCTCATCAATAAACACTCTTTAATTGAGAATGTCAGATGTCAGTGGCCTACCCCTGTAATCTCAACTGCTTGGGAGTCTGAGATTTGAGGATGAGGCTTCAAAGGCATCCTGGGCAGATAAATCTGAGAAATTCCTATCACCAATTGACTAGCAAAAAAGTCAAAAGTAGTGGTATGGCCCAAATGATAGAGCACTAACCTTGAGTGAAAAAGCCAAGCAAGCGTACAAGCCCCTGAGTTTAAGTCCCAGTACACACACACACACACACACACACACACACACACACACACACACACACACACACTGATACAAAAGATAAATGTGTTATAAAGAATACTTTATTTCACTCTGGCCACATTCTTGTCACTGCTTTCTGGCAGACGTTGTTCTTCTGTTTTCATGACTATAGATCATAATCAGGAACGGCTGTCCCTGATGTTATGTTTTCGTTTTTCTTCCTCTGTTCTCAGATGGTTGGAGTCATCTAGTTGAAAATCCTTGAAGAGGTGAACTATGCAATGCATAGGGGCTCCTTGTTTTTATTGTGGCCATACAACTCTAAAAACAATACAGAAACTCAGGATACTCTGTGTTAAAAAAAATGAACAATTTCCATATTTAAAAGCGAGCTACAGAGTTGGGGAGTAACACACCTTCCAGAACCCATAACTGGTCACAAAATGGAAGATTTAATACTCTTCTGCTTGTGTATCTTTGCTATTTTTTCCTTCTTGTCTTCCATCCCTTTTATGTTTTTTGTTCTCCATAGTTTTGTGTTAACTTCGAAGCTGCAGACCTGTCATTGATCACAGAGTTTATATATATAAGCTAAGAGTAAGAATGCTAAAGTAATTTCTTTCTCAGGCCTTAAGGATAGATGATAGGTCAAGACGCTTCACTTCATAGCCAAACATGTGAAAGCACAGACCAACATGGCAATGATTTGAATAGTGAGTGCCAAAAGTGCTTGTTCAGCATTAATAAGAAATAGGAGAACAGGATCAGTATAATCTCATATTCTTATTAAATTAGAAAGAGAGAGAACGAGTCATGCCAAGGTTATGACATGAACTGACAAGACCAAAAAAAAATCAGTTGTTTTTTTCTGACTCTTCATCTGCTGTTTGCAGGCATGTGAAAGAATAAAAATAAGCCCCATGGCGTCAGTTATGGATAGAATATCTGCCTGTAGCTTGGAATTTCCTGGCATTTTTCAGCTTGTGACAGAGATTTGATGTTATTAAATAAAGGCTTTTCTCCAAATTTAAAGTTCTCTCTCTTCTTTCTTTCTTTCTTTCTTTCTTTCTTTCTTTCTTTCTTTCTTTCTTTCTTTCTTTCTTTCTTTCTTTCTTTCTTTCTTTCTTTCTTTCTTTCTTTCCCTCCCTCCCTTTCCTTCCTTCCTTCCTTCCTTCCTTCCTTCCTTCCTTCCTTCCTTCCTTCCTTCCTTCCTTCCTTCCTTCCTTTCTTCCTTCCTTCTTTCCTTCCTGTCTTTCTCTGAATCTAATCTTTTCTGACTTGTTTTTAAATAAAAGCAGATGCCCTGTTCCGTGAGCTGCCTACCAGATTCTGACAAGCATGTACAGACCAAAGGTTCATTCTGGTAGCTGCTAGGTAAACAGTGGGCCCCATTGCTTCTCAGAACCTCATCTTGTCTCCCAGGTTTCAGCAGTTGAGCTCACATTCCTCCACAGAATGAAGCTGGGTAGAAGTTGGCTGTCCTCAGAATGGATTCCCTTGGACTTACTTGGAGCAGTCCAATGAAGAAGCACAGCAAGCGGCCTTTCAGCCATGCTTATGCTGTGGGCCATAGCAAAAACATCCTCAAGGAAATATGTGGAATGTGTAAAAGAAGTGCAGACCTATGGGTAGGGATGCTATGGTCAACTTGGAAGATTTGTCAGACTCTTTCTAGGTGTGATAGTCTATGATACTCTAATGGGAGAAAACCTTCTGAGAAGCCACAACACAAGATACCAGGGCCGGCAGGAGCTTGGAAGTAGGACTATGCTATTATGATATTCAGCTTTCTACTGATAAAGATCACATTTTTTATTGCAATTTATACTCATTTATCTACCAGACACATGTCTTGGACTTATTATTTCTAAGTAAATGCCATCCGCAGTTTAGCATGATTTTAGATAATGTGTTTACTGTGTGTTTCTGTGTGCATACATGTGTTTTTCATTATCCTGTGTGAATCTTCAAATGACATGAGTCAGAATTAGTTATTTCCTCGTCATTCTCATAAAGTGTTTTTCTTGGGAACTATGTGAGTAATCACTAATAAGTTCATCTATAATACAATCAGCTGTGGACATAATCTGTCTCTGATGCTCTGTCACCTCCATAACCACTGTTCCAAATATTGAAATGCTGATCATTGAACTTATTTAATTCTCCTAACATCTGAACTGTCTTGACTATCTAAAATACTATCCCAGAAGCAAACAAAACAAAATTCATGTGTGTTTTTAACCTAGATCTCTTTTAATGTTTCTTCTGCATTTCAATGGTTGGCATAAAAGTCTTTTTTCCTTCCAGTCCAGATCCCTAAATCTACCCTGGATTACTTTTGCCATCTACTCTGTCTTCCATTTCTTCAACCATGTATTCAAAGCTTCTTCTGAAATAACCCATCATCCTTTATCTCAGTCTATTTCATTTCAAGACAGCTTGACTCTTGTTGTATTTTTTTGGGGGGGAGGTCCGGTCGTGGGGCCTGAACTCTGGGCCTGGGCACTGTCCCTCAGCTCTTCAGCTCAAGGCTAGCGCTCTACCACTTGAGGCACAGCGTCACTTCCAGCTTTTTTTTTTCTTTTTTCTTATGTGGTGCTGAGGAATCAAACCCAGAGCCTCATGCATGCAAGGCAAGCGCTCTACCACTGAGCTACCTTCTCAGCCCCACAGCTTGACTCTTGTGATGGCATGTCCCATCTTCCAAAACTTGTTCCAGACTAACCTCAGATATTTACCACCATAGAGTAACGAGTGTGATCTTTGAATACTTCAAGCTGACTATGGAGCCACACACTCTTAGCTAACTTCTGAGGTACTCTGCATAAAAGCCAGCAGTATTCTCAAGCTTATAAGACACTATGTGTTCTGAATTGTCTTCATTCTTTCAGTTAGTCTTATACATGTCTGCCTACTGCTCACCATGCTTTAGCCATTCAAGGGCTGACTTCTTCATGTCAGTTTGGTGCCAGTCTAAATGACAATTTCTGAGCAAGACCTTACCGGACCTTAAAAATTAGCACCAACATGACACCTATTACTTTTAATTCATCTTTCACTTTCACTTTTATTATATTTGGGACATTTATTACCCTTAAACATTATAGTTTGTTTTTACTGTGATGGTTCATTGTTTTTTTGCCATGTCACCCACTGCCTGCTAATATGGAAAAATCCCTGTGTGCAGGAACCTTGCCTACCTCATACTTCTAGAAAGTCAGTACACAGCACATTGTAGAACTAGCTAACAAAAACCAAATCAATTCATCTACTCTCATATTTCCAATTCTGTTCCTGAACTCCACCTTTAATGAGAGGAACCCGATAATCTTGTTGACTGGACCTCGATGAGCATGGTTAGGAGAAGACAAGAGAGATTTACCTATACCCTTAGTTCTCTTTCTTGTGTAGTCTCCCTTCCCCCCATACCAGAGCATATTCAAAGTGATTGTGAAAATAAAGTAGATTTGAGTATCACTCCCTCTTTTGACTTGCTTAATTGTTTTGGCATGATGAAGGATATTAGAAGTCACATTTTAGCCTAGAAAGTAAGACAACAAATTTAAAGCCCATATCCAGAGTCCAGTGCACTGTCATACTGGGTTCCTCATTCACAATGTTATAGCTCAAACTGAGGGTGTCTTGGTAGGCTGATGTTCTCTTAGGGGCTTTGAAAATGGCCTTGGCCTTGATATATTTATGTGAGTTTTTTGCTTTTCACAGACACAAACACACACACATGTATGCATGCACACAAGTATACACACATGTATGCACACATACAAGCATATGAAGGACACTTAAGTCTATGTGCTTTGTTTTGAGGGACACACAGATTATCCCTGATCTTGAAGAACTTGAAGTAGAACTAGGAAGGCATGATATGTGTGCACCAAGAAAATGGCATATCATCCTATAAAAGTACAATGTAACAATATGTGAAAGTGTCCAATAAGAAACAAAAATGCTGACATCAGAAGCAGAGAGAAGACTGTGATAAAAGGTGATTACAGAATTCTTGGCTTTCACATTCTCAAGATTTGGAAAGCCACAGGGATGTGGTAAGCCTGGAACAAAATAGTTTTCAATTTAGTTCAATCAACTGGAACTAAATATTCATCAGGGTTTTCTTGCAAGTACTGTGAGCTCCAGAGTTGAGCCATGTTTATTTAAGCAACAATTAACATAAGTAATAATGCACTAAAGTACACAATGTTCTTCTATCAGCAAGTAAGATTTTAATAAGAAAAACAACTTCTAGACTTATGTGCACATTTACCTTCAGCTTTTCATTTTCCAGACCTTGATTTTCTTTTCTTTTTTAATTTTTATCCATTATATTTCATTCATGACTTCTTTTTAATTTTTTAAAAATTATCTTTAAGTAATTGTACAATGGAGTGGCCATTTAACAAAGCAATTCATGGGTACACCATATCTTGACCAATATCACCCTTTTCAACAAGAGCTTAATATTCTAGGTACACATTTCCTAGCTCTTCCAACTCTCCCTTTTACTTAGAAGTAAGTCCTTGCCCTTTGCCCCTTTTTCTAGCAAGTTATTTATTTATTAATTTATTTATTCATTTTGTTTTACAAGATTACCAGCTTTAGTGACAAGTTTTTGGAATTTCACACCAGTGGGTTAAGTGAGATTTTTTTTAAGTTCCCTGAGGATTTTCATGGTCTGTGTTGTTGAGTTCACCTGGCATCACCCATAGTGAGCTGGGTACTGCCTTACCATCATTTATCAGGCAAGATTTTTGAATGTTGCTCTAGGCCTTATAACACTTGATGAAGATGCTGGGCCTTCTTCTAAAAACTGCATGGGCTTTTTCAGACTGTTAGGGAATGCTGCTAACTTTATAGAGCATTTTCGATAGTCCCAGAACTGTATTGCTCTGAATAAATTTCCAAAAGAAAAATCCTAAGCCTTGAGAGGATGCAAAGTTAAAGGCAGAATGAAGTGAGGCGGTTGAGATAAGCCTTCCAGTGAAAAAGGTAATAAAAATCTGTTCATTGAGATGCAGATAAATTTGAGATGTTTCTGTTTCCATCATCTACTATCCTTCAGTAGGGAGTTTTTAAAATTTAATTTAATTTTATTGTGAAAGTGATGTACAGAGGGATTATGGTTACATAAGTAAGGTATTGAGTACATTTCTAGTATAACTTGTTACCCCTTTCCTCATTTTTTCTCCCTCTTTTTCTTCCCCATCCCCCCCAAGTTGAACAGATCATTTCCAACATATTGTCTTGTGAGTCTCACTGTTGCATTGGTTCCCCCTTTGTCCTTTGTCTCAACATTTTGTTGTCCCCCTTTCCTTCCCTAGTCAGGTAAACGTATATACAATACCCAGGGTACCAAAACTGAATGCAGTAACAACAGGGGATGATCATAGGGGGAAAACACAAAAAGAAAAAGAAATCACATAACACATTGAGAACAACAATAGCAAAGAAAAACCTCTTGTGTCCATGTCTTGTGGTTCATTTCATTTAGCATCATCTTATATGGTCATATGTACATAGCTATTGAGCTATTCTGCTCATCTAATAAGATTATCCTAGATGTATAGTAATTATTACAAATAAGGTGAACCATAGTACCTATGTTTCTTTGGGTCTGGCTTACTTCACTTAATATGATTTTTTCCAAGTATTTCCATTTCCTTACAAATGGGATGATGTCATTCTTTCTGATGGAGGCATAGAATTCATATATATATATATATATATATATATATATATCTCACATTTTCTTGATCCATTCATCTATTGAGGGGCATCTGTGATTACTGGGATAAGAGTTTCTAGGTTTGCCCTAGTGTTATTCTTTTGCTGCCTAGGAAGCCATGGTAAAGGGATTCTTTATCAAAGAGCTTCTTGGTCAGCTCACTATTTTATTGTCTGGTTAACCAGAGAGACTACTTGGGTAAAATAATATTCAACTTCTACTGCAGAAATTCCTGGAGATGCCCTGGACATGTTATGAATAGTAAACTCTTTCAATCTTCAATTTAAAATTTATATTGTAACTGTAAAAAAATAAATTGTAGAAATTCGAGAAAATCAATGTTAATTCTGGAAAAACTTATGCTTGAAACTAATTAGTCCATGAAACAGTCTTTACATTAGAGAAAAAAATTTCCTGGGTTTAGAGTTGAGTCAAAACCACTGATATCTTAAATCACATATATTTATACCTGGTATGTGTCTTTTATGATCACTCAATCATAAAGGAGCAAGTTCACAGGAAGGTGTTGATATTTTAGTGTCTGGCATGTTGCTTCACCTGATTCTTCCATAGTAAAGGGATGAGACGTACCAGAGATACCAGCCCCATGTAGAGCCTTTCTATTCTGATGGCAAGAAGCATCTTAAGGTCACCATTAAAATGGATCCTCTAAACCTCCCACTACTCAGGAAAATTTAACAGCTCCAGTAATATTCATTCTTGTACTATAATTATTACTATTTATTTACAGGCAATGTGATGGTATTTGCATTTTTATCACTTCCTGGAAATACTTCAAGCAAAAATAATTGAGTCACATAGCAAGAAGACTATTTCATCTTTATGGGAGTTTTTGCTTTGATGTCTTTCATAAACAAAGGAATGCCTTGTAAATAAAAAAAAATAAGCTTTTAGAAACAAACCTATTAGCTTTTAAGGAAAAGTCAAGACAAAAGCATTGATCAACTACAATAGGACTTTCTATTTTAATATAAACTGTGACTACCAACAGAATGAATATATATATATATATATATATATACATATCACATCTATACACATACATTATTTCTGTGTTCTATAGGGCTAAAATGATAAATTCCAATACAGAATGTAGTAAGAAATGATTGCAATGTAAGACTTTGCCAGCCCTGGGGCTTGAACTCTGGGCTTAGGTTCTATCCCTGAGCTCATTTTTCTCAAGGCTAGCACTCTCAGATTTTTTTTTTTTTGACAGTCGTGGGGCTTGAACTCTGGGCTTGGGCTCTGTCCCTACACTTTTCAGCTCAAGGTGAGTGCTCTACTGCTTGAGCCACAGTGCCACTTCTGGTTTTTTTCGAGTGGTGTTTTATTGGAGATCAGAGTCTCATGGACTTTCCTGCCTGGGCTGGCTTTGAACCGTGATCCTCAGAACTCAGCCTCCTGAGTAGCTAGGATTATAGGTGTGAGCCACCAGCATCTTAAATTATAAGTATTACCTTCAATGGCATGATATACTTCCATATGGATTTATATCATGATACACTAGAACTTGGAGGGTAGGAAAGTTGATATGATCAATCTTTATATTTCCATATTTCAAAGCTCATTCATTTCAGGAGTTTCCATATAGTGATAGACATGTCTATGGAAGATGGAGCATTGCTTCTATAATACAAGTTTTAGTTCTTAAAAATTTCACACTTCTATGGTCAATGTCTTTTAATTATGAGCAAAACCAAATGGGCTTCTATTACATACGTTCAATCCAACTCTTCAGAATTTTCTATTAGATATTAGACTAAGTAGACAATTTATGATGCACACATGATTTCTAGCTCAGCAATGAGGAAACTAGGGGATTTGCATTAAAGTACATTCATTCTAAATCCTGCCAGTGACCTAGAGCCTTTTGCTTTCCACCATGATTCTTAGTGCTTTAAGTATTTAAATATTCTTTAATATTTCTTTGATTGCTCTGCTAACTTGATTCAGGGTGGTTGGAGGTCACAATATAACACAATACTCCAAACATTTTCAGTAAAATGTGATGAAAATGAACATCAAGGTAAGGCCTAATGTGGAGTAAGATAAGACTGGATACCCCAATTAGCATCTTTGGTGCTAGCCACTGAATTTTTAGCATTCATGAACACAGGGAAGTCTAGATGAAGCCAAAAAGAAAGTGAAACTTCTGAGTTTGTCTCATTAGGTTGAGGAGTTGGGGTACAAGTTGATTTCCATATCAGGGTATTTGTCTTACCAAGTCATTAGACATATTTTTTTAATTAAGCTTTTTATTGTGAAAATACTGTACAAAGGGGTTACAGTTACATGAGCAAGGTAATGAGTACATTTCTTATCCAGCATTGTTGCCTCCTTCTTTGTTTTTATCCCTACCATCCCTTCCCTCCCACATCCTCAGCTACACCCCACCCCCATCCCCTGTCTAAATTGTAAAGTTAGTTTTTCAACATAGCATATCTTGTACATCTCATTGTTGCAATGGGTCAATCTGTATCCCTACTTAAACAATTTGTTTTTTCCCTTCTCCTCCTCAAATTATACCAACATCAAATACAGTGAAAACCGGCGTTATACCATGGGGGAGGGACATAAAAAGCAACAAAAAAATCACATGGTACCATATTAGAAACAATAGCAAGGAAGAAAAAACCACTTGTTTCCCTATCTTGGGGTTCATTTCATTTAGCATCATTTATCTGACCTTTTCTGCTTGTCCCATATATATACTAGTTATTGCAAATAAGGGAAACCATCCCCCTCATGTTCTCATTAGACATATTAATATTAGTCTTTGTGTAGTATTATATCTTTTAACTACCTTGTTTTCCAGACACATGATATATGGCATGCATGACACATGATATATATATATATATATATATGTATATATATATATGACACATAGCATTCTTGACACATAGCATTCTTGACACATAGCATTCTTGACACATAGCATTTATGACACATGACTGAGGTACTGACACGAAACTGAATATGCTGGCAGGTCTCTATGAGAACATGAGGGGGATGGATAAAAAGATTTTCAGTGACTTAAGATGATGTAGCATTGGATGGAAAGCATGTTTTCCCCCATGGAGTTATGATATACTCTTGTACACCATGATTAGTAAGGTTGTATATAATAAAGTTTGTTTTAAAAAGCATTTTAAGGCCCTGTGAACAATAGTAATTGAGCATCACGTTGGTGAGAGATGTAAGAACATGAAGAAGGTATGCCCTAAAATCTATAAAACACTAGAAAGTCAGTTCCAACTAAGACACTTCTTCAGACTCCCAGAAATAGCCAGGGCTGACCTTGTAGGGCCACCATTGGTATGTGTGAAGGAATGTCAGATTTGAGTGATTGCTTTAACTTTTATCTTGACTTAGTTTTACCTTGTGAGTCAGGGGGCCATCTGGGTCAGAACTAATAGAAACTATTCATACTGGGTTGAATTCTTAGTGCCTGGTCAGCCCAATTGCAGATCTATAGGTTTTGGGCCAGGAATTCTTTACATTTTCAATTTCTTAGAGCTGATTCAATTCAATTAGGAGCTTTAGACATTACACAGAGGTTTATTTATTTATTTTTTCCTAACTCTTGCTGGCATCATGGCTCAAGTGGTAGACCATTTGCCTAGCAGGCAAGCATAAGGGCATTGAGTTAAAAACAGAAACACACAAATAAAAATACTAACTGAGTATATATTTTATGGGTGCTTTCTGAAGGTACATTTCTTATTACCAACTTTCACCATAACTGCGTTGGTAGATACACAGGAGTTCCATAAGGAAAGCTTAGTGCAAAATATAGAACATAGTTCTGGACTCATACAGACCTCTTGCATACTTTATGGTACGATAATCTGGACAAAAATATAATGTCTCTGGATCCAAATCTTTACAACTACAAAATGAAAATAATATTTTATGGAGGCAAATTTGAGACATGGAGACTGATAAGGGATTCCTATGGTATTTTCAGGCATAAAAGTCAAATTATCTCAAAAAAATTGGGCCTTATAATGCTTGATTGGGGAGAGGGATTCAAATGAATATTATGGACATGGTTTAGATTATTTAAACTGAAGATTACACTAGGCAATTTAGGATGGAAAAGTATAAAAGCTCTCATATGGTGGCAAGTTGAGGATCAAATAAGACAATTAGAAAGCAATTGGAGGGCTTTAAACATAAGAAAAACAAATAAATATTGGCTATCTTAATTACTACCATTTACTCATCTTTTTAAATCAAGACCTTTGTTTACATTTTGGCTTATGTAGTTACCTTATAGACTTGAGTCATTTTTTCAACATTTTGAGCCATTTTCTAAGTTCTCTAATCCCTGATGATCAACAGTAGACAGCACAGTATTTTGCCTAATTACATGGGAGTTCCTTCGTATGAGCTCCATCCCTCCCATGTCTTTAACCTCTAAAGAATATGGCCCAAAGAAAACACGTCTTTAACATATGTAGAGTATGTCCTAAATAAACACTATCACTTTCTGGTCTTTCTCTTCTTTCCAGATAAGATACAGGAAGTATTTGTATCATTTGATAGAAATGCTTTCACATTTTCACATGCCATGAGACTGGGCAAAATTGGACCAACAATTCATGGCTTCATTGTCCAAACTGCCATTATGCTCTGTGACTTGCTAGAGTCCTGCTCCTTCTGGCCCTGCACTTCTTTCTCTTGGTAGAATCTGTGGAGTCTATCTTGACAAGACAATTAGGTTAATGGTTGGACACTAACAGCCTGAAAAATCAGGCTTGGGTGTCAGACTACCAAATAACAAGGCAGAAAGAAAAGAATGAAGTTCACAGATTAACCTCTGCCATGATTTCTCCTTCCAAAGCAGACATGAGGTGTGATTCCAAGAAATCAGGCTCTGGTCCAGCTTCTTACTGGGCAGGTAAACAACTCAAAGGCTAACTAAGGTTTGGATAAATAGCATATATACTGTGTCTATATGTATCCTATATATCCTGTTGGCCTCCCTTAGCTCCTATACAGTTAATCCTCTGAGAGCAAAACTTAAGTGCTGAAAAAAATAACTGGCTGGAGAATGAAGACAGTTATTCATGTAAACCAGTAGCTTGTGAGTTTTTGCTACATTGCAAGGAAGGAATCTACATTTTTTGCCACAGGTTTGGTTGATATTGGTGACATAGCAAAACCACAAGTTATGGAATGTCTAGTACTGTGTTCCAGTTTTATCAGCTTTGTCTTTACTCTGTCTTTTGCACGCCCTTCAGAGGAAAAAGTTTTTCTACTTCTTATTTTGTGATTTTGAGGAACTCAGTCCATCTTGTCTGCTTGCTGTCTGGAGCCTTATCTAACTAGAAGCTTTTATTGTACCAGAGTACATTAATGAAAAATGCACTGCTAAATCTACAGTTCATTCACATTTTTGATTGCCGTCTTTATTTTTTTTTAAAACAATCATTCCAAGTTCTACCACTGAAGTTTTGTGTACACTTCTTATTTCCTAATCATTTGTTTGGGACCTTAAATATTTAATCAAGTGTAGCCTCAGTCCTCTCATTAGAAATTCCATTGATTGAGAAGTTTATGTAGTCTGTGTTATGTTAAGCCTTTGTCAATACCTGAAATTAATGGAACAGAGCATGCCTCTGTATGCTAACCTGTCATGGGTCAGGTGCCAAAGTATATGGAATTGCAATTACAATTTAAACACACATTCTTCTCAACTACACTGAAAAAATATGTGTAGTTAGAGTATCTGAGATCAGGACTTCAGAATTACAGGTAAAACTTGGGGTAAGAAAATAATAAATAGTTGATTATGGAGTAACTTACTTGTTTCAGTTGTATTTTATGTTGAAAAGTGAATTCAAATCTCTCTTTCTTCTCTCTCTTCCTTCTCTGAGGCCAAATACTTAACTCAACATTTACAAAAATGAAAACTGAAAACTGAAGTTCGAGTTTTATGGTTTGGGAAGCACTATTGCTAAAACCCATCACATTTGGCACTACTGGGATTTTCAAGACTAAGCTCATTGTCTCTGTGAATTCTTCAGTGGAGGGAAACAAATACTCTCTCTTTTTTCTATAGGGACAATTTTAGAGTCAGTGAAACCACTTTGAAGAAATGTGGGCAAGCTCATTGGAGAGCTGATTAGGAGTGACTCATTCAGGCAGATTATAGGCTCAAGACAACCAGCAGAAGAGCCATGTTTTCTCACTGAAGTCACTGGCTAACTAAACACAGACTGGTTCTTCATGGTGGAGTCTAGAAGATTTAGATCTAAGGTAAATGGTTTCCAAAAATGTATTCAGAGTTAATGCCTCTAAAATAAGAGATGTTGATCTTGTGTTCATATCTGTGCCCTAGGAAATCAAGTTTTAAGCTAAAGCTTACACAATTCCAATGACAAACATTGTCTCCTCCATAGATGATTTAGGGACCTGTGAGGATCGTTGAAGATGTTTCTAGATAGAAATATCAGAAGACAGGAGTTAGCATTACGCTAAGCAGCAGACTTTAGGAATTCTTTTTCTCTCGGGAAGTCATTCCTCAGCTTAAAAGCCCCTACCAATCCCAGCTCTGCAGGCAATTCAAAGCCAAGAGGTGGAATTTCCAGGTACTTCTTGGTGCTTGGCAAGAAAGGCGATTCCACAGCTACTGTCTGCCAAGACTCATGCAGTGAGACATTTCTACGTGTAGTTTAGCCTGATCACCAAAGGACAGAAACAACTACAACAAAATACATAACAACGCGAAAAGACAATGAAGTGGAAGTTCACTTAAAAGGTCCATGATGTAAAATAAAAAACATGTGACTGTGGAAAGGCAGGCAAACAAAAGTGTTCTTTAAAATACCTGGGATGCCAGGAGCTGCTGGCTCAAGCCTGTAAACCTAGCTACTCACCAGAGTGAGATCTGAGGATCAGAGTTCTAAATCAGCTGGGGCAGGAACTCTGTGAGACTCTTATCTCCGAAGACTCTTATCTCCAGACTCTTATCTCCATCAAAATAGCCAGAAGTGGCAGTGTGGCTCAAGTGGTAGAATGTTGGCCTTGAGCAAAAGAAGCTCAGCGACAGTGTCCAGTCCCAGATTTCAAGCCTCAGACCAGCAAAAACAAACAAATAAATAAAACACTGCGAAAGTGCATATTTCATAGTCAGCTTCTTCCAGCATCTCTGAAGATGGGACTTTGAGGGCATAAATTCAATGGCTTGCGTTTGAAGAAACTATGATAATATATGAGGACTGCCCACTCTGAAGTCCTCAATGGAAGTCCCAGAAAAAGACAATGTTGCTCATCAAATAGTTTTAAAGGTCCTGAGTGCCTTGCCAGAAGTTCACTGGAGGAAATGCCAGGAAAATCACCTACATCTTCAACCTCTCTAGTTTTTCTTTATAGTTTTCTATTTTCCCCCTCATAGGCCATAAAATGTAATATAAAAACAAGATGGATTGTAATGAAGCATGATTTAAGTGTGTAATTAATTTCTGTAACGTAAGACCATTATATTTCCCTAAAATATACTTTCCACTTTATCATGTGAAAAATTGGGTCTATATAAAGTGAGCTTTATAAGTTTTTCTCAATTGTGAACATTTCCAATAATCATATCTGAATATATATTATTTTTATAATCATTCAGACTTTGTCTTGCCTGTTTTTGTTTTGTTTTGTTTTGTTTTGTTATTGGTACCAGTCTTGGGGTTTGAATTCAGGGCCAGTCTCTGAGATTCTTTTCTCAAGGCTAGCACTCTACCACTTGAGCCACAGTTCTATTTATCTTTTTTTCAGAATAGTTTATTGGAGATAATAGTCTCACAGATTTTCCTACCTGGGCTTGTTTCAAACCACAGTACTTAGATCTTAGCCTCCTGAATTACAGCCATCAATGTCTGACCTTGTCTTGCTTTTTTTTTTTTTAACAGAAATTAATGTTATAAAAATAAATACGTTTTATTCTGAGTTATAAGGAAGAATATTTTGACTACCATAAGATCTTTATTCTTTGAATACCAGCTGAAGGAAGAACAAAAAAAAGATGTCTAAGTGTTTGATAATACAATAATTGTAACAAGGGTTATAGCCAAAAGTTAGAAATCTATTTCATAATTTTAAAGAATCTTCCTACAAGTAAGAACCTGAAAGGTTGTTGATGCCTAAGGATAAATAATGTAAGTGTTTTGGGTTTCTATACATTTCATACATTGCCAGATGCGTTTATTTCATATGATGACAATTCTATCCAAGAAAGAAGAAATGCTTAGACTAGAGGACAAGTTAGTTTTGGGCATGATCATAAGATAAAAGGATGAATATGATTTCTAATTGCTTCTTTTTCAATCAGAAAGACCTAACAGAGCTTAAGAAAGTGAATTAAACATAAAGTCAGGCTTAATTTTTCAAGAATGTATGTGTGTGTGTGCAAGCACTGGCATCTGAACGAAGGACCTTGTGCTCTTGGTTTGCTTTTTCATTCAAGTCTGATACTCTTATCACTTGAGCCACAGATCCAGTTACATGGTTAATTGGAAATAAAAGTCTCATCGACTTTCATGCCTGGACTAGCTTTGAACCTTGAACCTCAGATCTCAGCCTTCTAATAGCTAGGATTATAAGCATGAGGCACTAGTGCCAGGCTCAGACATTTTAAAGATTTTATAACTCAGTTTGAAGAAGAAATATGAGCCCTTGGGCAGCAAAATTATTAATAAAAGTACACGTAAAAAGCCACATTAATAATAATGACATGATTTAGAGGAACAAAGAATGAGGACTCCATACTAGAGGGAGACGGGAGATTTGTGTATGACATTAAAAAATGTTTAAGACTGTGCTTAGTTGAAAGGAACTTCATCTCATGTGTGGGGTGAGTAAGAAAAGTATGAAGAAGATTTCAGTTAGAAGATATGATAGCCCTAATTCTAGGCCTAGTGAATAAGATAATTTGTTTGAACTCAAGAATTTCTAAGGGCCAAAGAACAGGTAGTTATAGACTTAAAAAGGAAAAAAAAATGAATCTGGATTGTGGAAGGCCTGGCACCAGACTAAATCTGAACATCATAAATATTTGAGACACCAGAATATGTTCATGTCAGCTGCCTTTAGGAAGAATGAGTGATGTCTGAGAAGGCTGGGGTACAGCCAGCAGAACCCTAGGGTTGGCTGAGAAGTCTCAGACTCCTGACTTAAGCAGACAGTGGATGGGATGGGAAAGAACCAAAGAACCAGTTCAGAGTTTGGTTGAAAATGGAAAGGTGCATTTCTTATGATTTTCTGAGGGAATCATAGGCTGTTTTGCTCTCTGAGTGTGTGTGTGTGTGTGTGTGTGTGTGTGTGTGTGTGTGTGTAAGGGGGAGAGGAAGAGTGTGTGTGTGTGCGTGAGAGAGAAAAGAGAGTATGTGTATGTGTGTGATTATGTGTATTCTTTTCAGCGCCTTAGAAATGAACATTTCAGAGTAGCTTTGAGTTGAATCTTAGGGCTAGAAATGAGCTCAGGTGGTCTTTGCCCAGGTCTTTTCACTGAGGTTTGTTTATCCTTTTTTTGCTTGTGTAATACAGACCTGGTCATTAGAAACCAGGAGATGGGATCGCGTTTGCCTGGGCGCACTGTGTGGCTGAAGCCAGTTCTCTGTGCTCTTGGAGCAGAGCCTCCACTGTGTCTCCTCACAGAGGAAACTTGGAAGAAATAAACAACACTCATAGGTTGATTTTTTTCAAATGTGAATACTAATGTCTGAGATTTTATTACAATAACACAAAACATAAAATTCAGATTCCAGTATTCTCAATTGTGTATTTCCCTTCCAGTGAGTCTACACTACATACCAAAAAAAGACCGGAAGGCAGTTTTCTATTTCAAATATTTTCAGCAACTTCATGAACACATTGGTTATACAGAGGGATGCCTATTCATAGAGGCGTCAAGTTCTAATCATTTCTAAGAGAATTCTGTCTTAAAAAGATGAAAGGAAAAAACCCATCCTTATTTAAGAAATGTCTTAGATAAGAAAGAACTTTTGAATTTTTCCAAGAGTTCTTTGCTTCTTATTGCCAGGTTAATATCCTGTTTTAGCAGCACTTATTTAACTGGTCACATTGTACTTTTATTGGGGAGCAATGAATGTAAAAGGCACATAAAAGCCACAGCCAAATGGTTGACATCTGACTGTTAATCATTTCTTGAACTCTGCTTTAGAAACACACTACCTTTACACACACACGCACACACAAATGTGTGTGCTTACTCTTTGTATACCAACTTACTTTCTAATTTATTAACTGTCATGGTATTGCTGAAGAAAAAAATGCTCACCTCCTCAAGCCTGGTTGTCTTTTGTTTTTCCCCACACTTTCTCATTTCTGTAAACATTGTTTTAAATTATTTTCTTATGTTCAGCCTTAGTAATCTTACTTCCTTTATAATTACAATTAAGATGGAAACTTCAGGAGATGTGATCAAATGTGATTTGTGAAAGTATCGCAAGATCAAGAGAGAATTAAAAAGTTTGTTTTGAATTTTGAAACTTTGTTATCACAAACGATATAGTTATTTTATTTTTAGTAGTATGCAGGTAACTTCTTGTTCTGAAAATACATACACACACAGAGCACAGGAAATACAGATAGAATTACTAATTAGTAGGAAGGGACTTCACAAGAGGCCTATTTACCAATCATTTAACAGCAATAAAGGTTCAAAGACTAGCATGTTCTGGGGCTCAGCACTATTCACTTGTATCTGAGCTCCCAATGAAGACATTAATATCAGAGAAAGAATGCTGTGCCTTAAACAGATAAAGAATGAACTAGAATATCATAGAGTTCCTGGTAAGCCTGAAAAATAGGTCCATCCTTGAAGCAAAATTCTTGATTGCTTCCCCCTTTTAAACAAAACAAAACAAAACAAAACACAGCTTGCAATGAATGCTGGGCTTCAGAACCTTCTCCTTCTGCGGGGTTTTGTCCTCCAGCAGTGAGAACGAGTAGAGAAAGTCTGGAAACTTGACCCTACTCAGTTCAATAAAAAGGCTATTGTCTGTGAACCTGACCACAAGTGATTCATTAACATCCCATTGAAAGATTTTTGTCAGGACCCCTCTCCCTCCCATCCTTTAGAGAAATAAACAATTTGAAACAAAACTGAAGTAAAAGATGGAATCAATTCCCTCTTCAAAATAGTGCCCTCTACTACATACAGAGGTATTTGTTTCTTCATGACCAAACATTTGTTATAAATTTACTTCTATAAGTATCCCCTTAATTAGATCCACCATTGATTTGGTCAAAAGTGAAGCAGGAAAAAAGTCTTTACAAAATGCCTTTGGTGTAATCCTGATTTAATAGTTACATTAGATTTTAAAAACACCATCATTTTGTGTTTCGAGCAGATGAATAATTATGCCCCATCTTCATTTCAGGCAGAGTTGTGTTTTCATTTATTATGATGAAGTAGTAAAGGAAAATAATAATTCAAGTTTGGATTCTGATCATTTGTTCTTAATTATTAATTAAAGATAAGTACCAAAATAAAAAGATGCTTAATGATGGGTGTGTTGTATTCCGTTTCTATTTCCCGAAGAAGCATTACTAATGTTTGACCTTTTAATAACTGACTTCAGTTCAAATTAGAAAAGGTAGTGACATTAAACTATTCTCAGCATTTATTAATATAACATTTAAACTCAAGGAAAATGCCAGATGCAGGAAATTTTGACAATGAAAATTCATTATCAGCCTTTGGCTCTGCCTTTCACAAACATTGCAGAAAATCTGGGGCTTCTTCTGTGCAAGTATTCGGAAATGTAGTTAGTGGCACCCATCTGCACAAAACAGAGTCTTCAATAGATTTACTTTTTTATTAAAAAAAAAAAAAAAACGAGGTGTGGGTCCTCTGCTTCTCCTCTAGCTTGAGGTGTGAGATGAAAAGACACATCTGGATCTGGAATTCTAGAAACAATCTTATTCAGAGGACAATAAAATATAGGTTACATTTGGTCATTGGGGACGGTGCGGTGATCTTTGAAATAGCATTTCCCGATTTTACATTGGTTCAAATTCGCTCTTATACAATCTTCACAAATGGTTCCAAGTTCATCTTCAACTCTCATTGAATTGCCTCTATTCCTTTAAGAACCTGCTCTAGGATTTCACTTGGTGAAAACAAGACCCAGCCCTCAGCCCTCAGAAAGCAGCCTAGGGAAGAGGTTCTGATGAAGGGCTTGATTACCAGACTGCAGCTCTGCTCGAACTAGTCAAGCATTTCCTGGAAACCCGCCCACAGATTGTAGGACTATTTTTAGTAGCTCCCTTCCCAGTAAAAGAAGCTATTAGATATCCAGATATCCTCCTCCCTTTCAGATGCAGTAAAATAGAACATAAAAGGCTGTAATTGAATGATTACAGCTAAAGACAGTAATCAGGAGCCATAGGGTCCCTCAGTCTCTGGAGTGCCTGGGACAGCACCCAGAGGACCCTTTCCCTTCTCTCTGTTCAGAGAACTCTGTACAGAGCAAAAGCCCCATTTCCTGGCCCTGCAGATGCAGCACATCCTCAATCAATGGAACTGCTGGGATTGTTCTCTACTCACACATGGAAGACAGAAAGATGGAGAAGAGGAATTCATATATTTTAGGGCTACAATGAACCAAGTCCTTTGTATTGACTTAATTATCATAATAGCCACATGTGATGGGGGGCTATCACTATTGCTATGTATGTCAACCCTGAATAGAGTTTACTCCTGTGAGCTGAGGGTTTGTGTCCCTCCATATCCATAGGTTGTAACCTAATCTACAGTATAGGGGTATTTGGAGGTGAGGCTAGAACCACACCCTGCCCCCTTCCCAAAAAGATTAGTGAGCTTACAGAAGACCCCGGAGAGTTATCTCCCCCTTTCAACCATGGGAGGGCAGAGCATTGAAGGAACCTTGAGAAGTAAGAACACAATACAATATCTGAATCAGTCAGCATTTTGCTCTTGGACTTCCCAGCTTCTAGAACATTAAGAAATATTATTTTCTTATTTATAAGTAACTTACTATAAGGCATTTCGGTTGGTACAGCATCCTAAATGGACTAAAATACTTACCAATCTGTGCTCAAGGATATGTGGTTGGCCCAGGTCATTCTCTACCCAATGTCACCAGGCTAATGAGCCGCATTAGCCATGCCTTCCTCCATCTTCATATTCTTTCTCTTTGAGAGGAAGACAAAAATAATTTTCTATAGCTGGAGTGGCTACCTACAGAAACATTGTACAGACTCCAGGATTTCTGAGAATGATCCTAACCTGTAGAGACCCTGGGCAAATCTGTAAAGTGCTTTCCACGCATTTTTCCATTCAATTTTCTGTAAATTTCCAGAGAGACGAGGCCATACATCCTCTCCATTTTATACATAAGGAAATTCAGGCACCAAAAAATCTACACAAGAGTAAGTAGGCCCAGCTGATTTATAATTTCCCATGATCATGCCATACCATAGCCACTGCTTTGATCTTGGGACCAGATGAGCCACAAAGCAGTGTAACATGGACATTGACCTCACAAAGCCTTTCAATTATTGAAGAGCAGTTCTGATTCCTACATAAGTGCGTTACCAGGAGTAACTCTGATTACCAGGAGCCATCATGCACATGCTTTTTTGCAAGTACTGTGTCAAATGAATGATACAGGTTGCTCATTAGTTTTGGGGGTGGGGTAGTCTTGGAGATTGAACTCAGAGCCCAGAGATTCTGGAGCCTGCTAGGCAAGTGCTTTACTACTTGATTCTTCCCTGTAGATGTTCCCACTCTAGCATGTATGATGTGCAAGAGAAATTACAATCAAATGACAATCTCATTTTTGCCAACATCATGGATGCCTTGAGTTTTTTTTTAAGTCCCATTTATCAGTGGGATACTGAACCTAAAGAGCAGGGGAATTTACATGAAGTTGCACGGTAGACCTAGAAGGCTTGAACTTGAACTTGAGACTGAAAAAGACTTTTTAAAAACCAACGAAGAAGAAAGAGAAAGGGTATTCCAGGTGAAGGCAAAAATCATTAAATAACTAAACTTAGATAAGAATTTTGAGGAGAAAACAAACAGATCACACTGCTGGACTGAAATGTGTTAGGGGAAGACTTGATGGGAAGGACAAAATAATCAAGTCTTCAGTGTCAGGCTGGTTGATGTCAGCTGGTCCTTATTTCATAAAATAAGAGCAACCTCCTGATCTTTTTAGGTTTACTCTTTATTATAATTATTAATGTGTACTAATTGTACAAATTAATGTTTCACGGAGTCATTTTCATAAATGCATGTCATGTGCTTTGATCATGTCTATTCTCTCTTCTGTCTTCTTTCGGCCTCTTCTTTTCCCTAGACCCCTAGTCTTCTGTCCCTTTTCTATCCTATATTTTTTCTTTCTTTTAATGGCTGTACTCATCTACATCCCCACCAACAGTCTTGTTCTCTGCATCCTTAATATTTATTTATAATAATAACTACTTTACCTGAGGTGAGATGGAATTGCAATGTAGTTTCCATTTGCATTTCCCTGGTAGATAAAACATTGAGCTGAAAAATGAATTTTTAATGGCTGTTTATTTCATTAAGTTAAATTTCTTTTGCCTTTTCTCATACTCTATAAGTTTTCAAGCTGAAAAATTTTAGCTTCTAAGAATTTATAAGTTTATGATCAGTAGGACATTATTCTCTGCATTCCTTCATCATCTAGGTAGAAATATTTAAGCACGTAGGAATTAATTTCCCCAGGAAAAGAGAAAGGAAATTCTGTGGACACTCCATAGCCAGCCAACATTAACTCTCCTCACAAAGATTAAGAGTCTAGGAACCTAAGCAGAGCTTAGGAGAAATTATCTGTGATCACTGCAAGTGATTAACCCATTAAATCAAAACAGCATCAAATATTTTGCATATTTTTTCATATATACACAAGTTCATGTATTATAATTGGTAATTCACCCATTTGGAAGGCAGCCTTCCATCGAAGCCCTGAAATATGACCATGGTTATGAAAGCAAATAAATTTAATCAGTTAAGTGGAAAAGAATTCTTAGAAACCCTATGCACATTATTGCTTGGGGCAAAATCTTTTTTGGGATCTGAAGTGTGGCACTGTGGATGGAGTAAGACAGCGGCTGAAGAAGCCTCTATTTTCAAATGATATCCCCGGAGATGAAGGAATATAAAGGGATCAGAATTATATCCACCAAAGAGGTAGTTAGTATTAAGGGAAAGTGGGTATCTACTTTTCCCTTTTTCCTATACAGTTTTATCCAGCATGACGTTTTGATATGCTTAGTGAAATAAATATCACAGACAAGCAAATTAATACAAGTTTCTCACATCGAACCTGGTGTGTGTGTGTGTGTGTGTGTGTGTGTGTGTGTGTGTGTGTGTGTGTGTGTGTGTGTGTGTGTGTGTGTGTAATAGCATCTGAAATCCATCTTAGCAAATGCTGTATATGACAGAATTATTATCTATAGTCATCATGCATTAGGTTTGACCTTTTGGCTTATTTTTCCTATATAAACCCAACATTTTTGAGTGACTTACCACTAATTTTCCCACTTCCTTGTCCTGGTAACCACAGTTCTCTCTGCTTCTACGTATTCTGCATTTAGATTATAGAAGTTAGGTCTTACACTGAAACAATATTTGTTGGCATTGATGTCATTGCTGCATCGCTGTCTGTATTTATTCACAAAGTGCACAGTATCTCAGAGCCCTGGAACAGCAAAGGATTATTCTTGGTCAAACTACCAATCATTTGTGGATTGGCAAGAAACACAGCTTGGCATCTCTGTGGTTCTTGCCTTAGGGAGAGCACCCCCTACCCACCCCAACCTGGTAATGTTCCTTCACAACATTAGCAGGAATAACGTTTGGCTAAATTAAAATGTAGGGGTGGTGGAAATGTCTTCAAATTCTGTCTGTCTTCTGGATCCCTGTAGATCAATGGGTACTAATGCTGGGGTGAACAAGTAATACCTCTTCCTCAGTCATTCCAAGGTTTATGAGTAAGACTCCTAGAACAAAAGACATACCTAGTTATTGAATACAAGTTTTATGGGACAGGGAAGAGGACTTTAGAAATAAACAGGGAGTTTGATTGGAAGACAAAGGGTATGGTCTCATGGCAGTAGACTGGAGGAAACTTCACCATGTATGTGTATTCAAATTCCTCTGCAGGTCTCAATGATTTAAAGTAAAGGCCTTCCTTTCTCCAGGTATAAGGGAGATGTCTTTAAAATAAAGGCTTTATGACCTCTTCTAGGGGGAGATCAGCTAGGGTTTATGGTCTCATTTAGGGGTGACAGGAAAAAGGCAATTCTTTGTAGTTTCTATGGCCTTCAATGTCAGTGTGCCATATTTGGAGGTATCACAACCTGAACCTCAGCATTCGTTTGGCTTGCCTATGGCAGGATTGTTCAGATGGAGCCTGTTCTGGAGTAATATAGCTCTTGTGGATCAAAACTGAATCATTAGGAGGAAGATTTAATTCATAACAGGTTGGCCTAGTAGCTGGGGAAAGTCCTGTGCTATGCTTCTTGGTGTCTGTGAGATTAACACTGAACTTAATGGAGTCCTGAGAGGGCTACCCCAGCAGCTAGTCCTGTAAAGGCAGATGCTGTTTTCAAACTGGGTTGGTTGTTGGAGAGTACCCTGTAAAGGCTCCTTTTTTGTATATATTCATAAACATGTGGGCAGGGGTAGGGAATACAAAGGATAGTGTAGTATCTTTGCTGGCTGAAAGGAAGAAGGGGAGTGAGCCTGGGAACCTGGAGTGGAGAAGGATATGGAAAAAATCACACTTATAGGAGCTATAGGTTGCATTAGAAAGATGATGGTGTTGCCAATCTATGGGAAGAAGTTTTGGAAGTAAAGGTGAATAAACAGCCTGAACTTCTATCCTCCATCCTTGCCACCTCCAGCCAAAAGGCAAAATAGTTGGCTAGACAAGTCCTTAGAGGTTAGCTTCCTGGTACAAGCATGAGATGAGTAAAGGTAAGAGTTAACCTAGCTCTAGAGGAGCTTTAGAAAGGAAAGCTGTAGATCCATAGCACAATGACCATAGAATGTCAGGTGTGTAGGCTCTGCTATGATTCACACAGGAAGGCTGATTTTTCCTTATCTGTGCTTCCTAGGCTTTTTCTTAAACCTTGTCCCATTATGCCTTTCTCCCACATGCACATGCCCATCCTTTCTCTGTGACTTTATGAGTTTTCTGAGAGTGAGGCCCATGACTTATTCACCTTTATGCCCACAGTACAGATATGCTCAGTTCATTTTAGGTGCTTAACAAATGCATGTGAAATTATAAACCTATGAAGTCAATGGAACTATTATCAATGGCCTATCAATCCATCTCCCAAGAGACCACGAATAAATGTACACTCCAGATGTTCCACTCCAGATGGACTGATGGACTTGGAAGACAGCTCGCCTACCATGCTGCTCCAAATATCCTGATACCAGGAAAATGTGATGTTCCTCTTTCATTTTCTACTTAAAGGTCATCACACATGCCATTCAGCGAGCACTAAAATCTGTCAACAGAGAAAGAGGAACAGTAAATGCAGGGTAAATGAGGCAGCTCAGCGCTACTAGTAATCAGACTGCAGTTGGCTGTCTATCAAGCTCAGTGGCTTTGGGTTGAGATGTGATGTTTTGCCTTCCTGCCATTGTCACGTGGGAGGACCTGGCCGCCAAACAAGGAATAGAGGAGTGGTGTTTGGTTTATGGAAACCTGTTTTCTTTTACTTTTTGACATTTTCAAAGAGCTAGGTAAGGATAAATGTGGTCGGCTTGATTTATGATAATTGTTTTGGTACCCAAAGACTCATATGCTGAAGAATCCCAGGGACCGACAGTCAGGGGAAAAATGTAAATGTCATAATTTTGTTAATTGTTTTAGCATGTGTTTCTTCCACATGTCTGAAAGCAAATGTAATTGAGGCTTGTGGTTTCTGGGCCTTGGCCAAAAGTACAATGTGACTAACAACTGAGGAAAAATATCATGGGATATCACGTGGGAGAGGATCTTTTATCTTTTTTTTTTTTTTTTTTTTTTTAGTCTTCCTGCCAAACTGAATGTTTTTCAGTATTTAAGTATGTTACTGGAGTATGAAAAGAAGAATTGCACAAATTAAACCTTCGGATTGGTATTTATTACTAGATTTTTAAAAAAAACACCTAAAAAATGTACTTTCCCAAAATTGAATTTGCAGAAAAAGGAAAAGGGCTGCTTCAGTTCTTTAAGCATTTCAAGGATGACAAAAGGGCTTCCTAAAGCAAACAAATACCAGGAAATTCAACTACTGCACCTTTTTTGCTCTAGGTATAATAACTCTATTGAAAACTCCTGAAACCCATGGGTGATCTGACCCCACGCTTCATATACTATTTCTTATTTTTTATGACAGGAATTTTGTGATTGCAAGGTAAGGTTAACAAATAGTCTGTTTTCCCTCTTTGTGCAAGGGATCAGGTTGCTGCATGAACAAAACATAAGGCACAGCTCACTCCCTGTGATCTTCAAGTCTTCCTGGTTTGGGATGGGCTGTGAAGGCTGTTGGTTTATTTCCTGCCATTCTAGCCTTCTGCACAGTAACCAGATCTTTAAACAGCCAGCATCTGGTAGCCAGAACCTCACAAAAGACTTTCCCATATTGGAAAGAACCTTGTGCTGGTTTTGAGGCCGTTTTCTCATTATTTTATGTAACTCCTGTTTCTCTCCTCAGGAGTTCAGGATGATCATATGGAAGACAGTGTGCATAAGTGATTGAATTGATGATCTTCAGTCCCAGGAGGTCAGGGGAAGCTGCTTGATGATGTGTCATTCTCTCTATTCCACACTGCGTGCCTTGTCTCTGCAGAGAAGCCACATTACTACTAATCATGATCTATAGAACAAAATGGAGTTGGAGCTAGCTAACCATGAGTAGGGTGTTCCTGGAAGGAATGCTAGATATAAAGAAAGAAACAAATAACATTTCAAGGAGCAGAGGAATGAAGAAAAGCTGGACTAAAGGGTTCCAGCTGTTTTTGTGAACTGTGTAAAGGGTTTAGAATGACATGACCAATTATGTAAGTATCTGCTTATATGATCCAGTATAGAATTCCTTTTTTTTTAATTAAGAAGATATTCTAAAATTTACCGTATAATCTCAAATAGTATGGGCAATTAATGCTTTTTTTTTTTTTTTTTTTTTTTTTGGGTCCAGTCGTGGTGCCTGAACTCTGGGCCTGGGCACTGTCCCTCAGCTCTTTTAGCTCAAGGCTAGCGCTCTACCACTTGATCCACAGCACCACTTCTGGCTTTTTTCTTTTTGCTTATGTGGTGCTGGGGAATCGAACCCAGGGCCTCATGCATGCAAGGCAAGCACTCTACCACTGAGCCACCTCCCCAGCCCCGGCAATTAATGCTTTTAAAGAGTGATTAGTGTCATGAAAGTTTGTTTAATTAATTGACTTATAATCTAAAAATCCCACAATGGAGGGATGAGGGTAAATAAAAAATAATCCAAGTAGAATTTAAAAAAAGAAGAAAATGGAAATTACAGAGACTGACACTCTGCCCCTCTTATCAGTTGTGGTGTGGTGACACCATCACTGCCACAGAATGGACATAGGTTTTAGCAACGAGAAAGCAAGGGATAGAAAGGGTAAGCATTGTGTGAAGAAATTTAGCCAGAAAGCAGGAGAAAGCTTTAAGAGACTGAATAATCATTTCTCAAATATGTATACTCTCATTTTCCTTGATAGTATATATATATATATATATATATACATATATATATATATATACTTTTTCTTGATACATTTCTGAAATACATTTTTTTGTGATATGTATGGAAGATAGCATGGCACACTAACATATTTGTATTATGGGTGATTGTGGATTGTTATTATCCATAATTTGGATTACATTGTGAATATGAATGGCTCAGAGTTTTATTCTTATTTGCCTTATGGATATGTATATAAAAATAAATATGTAAGTATATAAATACAATATATAAAAAATTGATAATTTAATATTTTTTCACACTTCTAAAAATCAGTTATGATTGTTAAATCCACCAGAAATATGCACATTGCTACTGAATAAATGACTCCAAATAAAGATTATGAGCAACAAACTTGGAAGAATCTGATATTAATTTACAATTTTGGCTGCTGCTAAAATGACTTGTTCAAAATAACAAAGATGACTTGGTACAATTAGTGAATGAGACACAATCTGCACAAAGATTACTTTTAGGTAACATTTATAGTATTTATACAGCGAAGTGTCTTTTATTCTACTAACGTATATATTAAGACCACATTACCATATTTCTTGCCAGTGTCTCCACAGACAAAAAGCCAGGGCTTATAGTAACTTCATTTTTAATTGAAGGCCTAGTTTTCCCTAGTATGGTGCTAAGTAAAACTGTGCTGACTTCTATGGCTTTGACCTTTCCTTAACTTGATAAGGGAAGATCAATCTCTTTGTAGTTATATAATAGTTCTCAGGAAGAATGATTCTTTTTAAGAATTCTACATGGTTTAGATAGAGGTTTAGCATGTTTTCTTATTCATGTATGGAAAATTTAGTTTTCAGTGTGCTGAAGTTAAGAGGTAGTAGGATCTTTAAGAAGTTGGGCCTGCTGGGTGGTTATTAGGTCACAGAATGCATGTCCTTAGAAGTGAATATGGTGGTTATCATAGGACTGTGTATGAGTACACATGAGGTGGTTGCTACGAAAAGAACAGGACTGATTCCTCCTCTAGGCTCTGGTTTCTTAGCTTACCATATGGTAACTTCCTCATACTGACCACTTCTATTTATGATCCATCCAGCATAAAGTCATGCATTCAGTGAGGACCTCACCAAAGGTGAGCATTCCATATCCAAAGCAAAATCAACCTGTATTCTTTATAGGTACCCAGCTTAGGCACTGCATGTTAATGGCAGAAAATAGACTAATTTGTAATTCCTGTTAATATATTCAATTATCATCCTAATTTACTCCATCATAGTGAATTTCAGTTCATCTTAATTGAAGTTCTAATCATTCCATATTCTTTAGTACACATATGTATACATAATGCTATATAACAATAGTACATCTATACATTTGTTTCCTACCTCTCTCACAGCAGAAAGATAATGATGACTGTTAAGACACATTAGTAACAACACTTAGAGAGCACACTTCTCTAGGGGGCTAGAAGGATGGATCATTATTTTCTTTATTATTATCAACAGAGTATGGAATGCATCTCAGTATTCTGCCTCTACTTCCAAAATCTTAAATAAGATGAAACTGAAAAGGAATTCAGGTTTGACTCTAGAATTACAAAGAGTCTTTTATGATACTTGTTTCAATTTAGCCTTAAATTTCTATTGGTAGTTCCATTTCTAGAACTATGATCTCATATTCTTTTACAATTTTATTATGGTTGTTGTTAAATATTCTCACATAGCCAGGCTTTGGTGGCACACACAAATAAATCATAGTTATTCAGGAGGATGAGATCTGAGGATCATGGTTTGAAGGCAGCTTGAGCAGGAAAGTCTATGAGATTCTTATCTCTAATAAGTTACAAAAAAATGTCAGAAGTAGAGCTGTGACTCAAGTGGTAGAGCACTAGCTTTGAGCCAATGGCATCCAGGGATAGCTCCCAGACCCTGAGTTCAAGCCCCAAGACCAGTTAAATAAAATCTCTTCATGCTCAATGGATAGAGGCCAGACAAAGTACCTAATATTTGGGCAGACAAGTAAACAAAACAGCCATTTCACCAACCCTTCTGTTTTGTAAGTGGGAGTTTTCTAAGTTCTGTTGGGTAAAAGCAGCAGATCTCTAATTAGGTAAGTTTTTGTTCTTTTTTCATTTTATATATGAAATAAACTAAGCTACAAGCTTATAGTAAAATATTTCATGTTTGAAAAAATATTAGAAATCAAATTCTCTTTAGAAAAGTCAACAAATAGTTTGTCTACCAAAATAATTTATTTAACGGGGAGCAAGTTTGTCTACCAAAATAATTTATTTGACTGGGAGTAATCTTTAATATTAGGCACAATATGCATATTTATGCAACATAGAATGCAAATTTTACATATAACATATAATGTGCATTGTAGGTAATCTGTGCACATGTATGTATGCAGTATTAGTAGATCTTAGGCTCAAATCTGCACATATTTTTACAGCTATTCCAGATCATCAAGTATTTGGAGTGAAAGCTGAATGGAAACTGAACCATGAGACTTTCCCATTCTGGTTTCAATTCTAGGTAATCAGAGGTCTCAAATATTAAGCCCAGATGCATTTGATGTGCTATGCTCTGAACAAAGTAAACAAATAAAATAGTGTGTGTCCACCTAGGCAGAAATTCTTCTCCTTGTTTTGTTGCCAATTAGACATGAAGTAACTGGGCTCCAGTGACCTATGCACATAAATAAATGTTTCCTCTTCCTGTTTCCAATTCTCCCATCTCAAGTTTTGAAAAAAAATGTCTCCTATGTTCTTGACAAAGATATTTGTCATCATATGCTTGCTTGAGTATGAATCTATAACACAGGGAAAAGCTTCTGACTGTTAGCAAAATAAAATGACACATATTCGACCTCTCTTTCCCCATTGCTATCACAGGAAACTAGAAGAAGAATCTTATTCCAATAGTGAAGACCAAAGGCCATTCCTTTTGGATTTATATTTACCACCAGAAGTTCTTTCCACCTCCAGAATATATTAATCAAAGTGCAAAGTGTATAATCAATGAACAAGATGAATGATCTATGTCATTTGAGTGCACATTTTAATGAAGATTGTGCTCGGAAATAACTTCACAGATGCAATAAATAAATTGCATCTGAAGTAAGTCACATTGAAGATACAAAGTATGTTGAGAATAATCCTAAACTATAAGTTAAAAGTAAGATGAACCCAATTAAAGATGAACGGCCAAACATGATGGCAGAAGGTCTCCGCAGTGATGCTTTTATCTTAGATAATTCACACCACTGACAACCAATGAACACTGTTCCAGAGATGAAAGATGATATTCAATCTACTTTCCTGAGAAACTCATTTGAAAATGTGACTGCTTATCTCAACACATCAATAATATCAATGAAATAAATTGCATTATTTTATTTCTAAAGGGGAGATCATTCTAGTCACTATTGGACATAGATTTACAAATGAACATGATCATCTACTTATCTACATCTATCATCTACTGCATACAAGATTTCAATTATTTTCAATCATTTTTTCAGGAGAGCAATATTTGCTTCCTTGCAGTTGAGATCACTCCAAGGAGAAAGTTTGGGGTAATAGAAAAATCAAAGTTGGGAGATATGGCCAAAGAATAAAGAACAATTGAGAAAAATCAGCTGACTGTGCCCATCCTGTCCCTTAGGCCCCATGTCATTATATTCCTAGGCAAACGAACTCCATAATTTCCAGCTACAAGCTCTGAACTCTCTGTTCAAAATTGTCTCTAACTTCCAGGAATTTTGTTGGCCATGAAGAATAGGAAAGAAGGCAGATGAGTTAGTGACTCCTGATAACTCCTGGATAAAAGATATTTTGGTTCTCTTGTCTTTTGGTTTGGGTAATTGTAAGGAGTGTTAGGCACTGTATTCTAAGCAACACTAAGCTGTAGTCCGTTGCTTGACAACAGACCCATTGTTGTCTATTTACCCATCTCTGTCTCACTTCCATTTCCTCATGCACATTTCTCAAGATCAACACCCAACAGTCTTTTGCAATTTCATCCTAGCCTCTAGGTGGCCTTGTCAAGGTAGTGCCTACTTCAGAATGCTTTATACATGAATTATTTTTTACATTTGTTATAGAATGGAGATCTTACTATAAACCAGGGTGTTTTAGAGTGCCTTTTTTTTTTTTTGGTCAGTTGTAGGGCTTGAAGTCCAGGCCTACATGCTGTCCCTAAGCTCTTTTGCTCAAGACTTATGCTCTACCACTTTGAGCAACAACTCCACTACAGGTTTTCTGGTGGTGAATTAGAGATAAGAGTCTAAGAGACTTTCTTTCCTGGGCTGGCTTTGAACTGTGATCCTCAGATCTCACCTTGAGTAGCTAGGATTGCAGGTGGGAGCCACTTGTATTAAGCTGTGATTTTTTTAAACAAAGGAGACCCTATTGTTTCCACTTCCTGGAGTTCATTTCAATAAGTATTATTTTATATAATTAGAGGCATATAGGCATTATGTCCTTTCTCTAAGAGTATCCTCCTTTGGTCTCGCTGGATATGAATGCCTAGAGTCCTATATAATTTATGATATCCCAGTGTATTTTAGATCTAGCTTCTGCATATGAGAAAAAAACATGCACCATTTGTCTAGAGTGAATTTTTCCCCAAAAGATATGTGGAAATTTCCAGAGACATTTTTTTCTGATCACAACGAAGAGAGCTGTTTTTAATGGGTAAGAACCAGGGATTATAGCTGGTACGGCAGTTCATTCCTGTAATTATAGGGGAATATAGCTCAAAGGGCTTGACTAATATGTACAAGAGGTTCAATCAATAGTAGCACAAAACAGAATGATACTGAGAATGACTCTAAACACCTTTAAATGAACAGAATTATTTCAAGCAAAAGTGAATTATCTGGCCTACAATGTCAAAATTTCTGAGATTGAGGAATCCTGCTCTAGATTTACCCTTTCAGAGTACAAATTGTACATAATCTTGCCATCTTTATATAATGTACTATGTATATTTAATGATAGGATGATTACAAAATAAAAAACGACATATTTCCTATTTTTTCTCAGAATTTTTTGTATTTGAGAGAAATTGTTTGATATATCTGTTCGATTAAAACCACAAGGAGCTCATATAGTCAGGTACATTGAGAGGTGATCTGTGACATCTTGTCTTCAATCATTGGCAGAGATTTTCTGTATTTTTATCTCCTTTCATTTACTTTAATGATTTATAGCTTTGGTGACAAAGCCATCCAACAATATTTAGCATAAAAGTGAATTTGCATAAGTTGACTTTCCTAGATTTTGAACCCAATGAAGAGACATGTAATGTTTAAATCAGAGGTTTTTTTGGGTGTGGGGGTCCGGTCGTGGGGTCTGAACTCTGGGCCTGGACGCTGTCCCTCAGCTCTTCAGCTCAAGGCTAGCACTCTACCACTTGAGCCACAGCACCACTTCCGGCTTTTTTCTTTTTGCTTATGTGGTGCTGAGGAATCGAACCCAGGGCCTCAGTCATGCAAGGCAAGCACTCTACCACTGAGCCACCTTCCCAGCCCAAAATCAGAGCTTTTTAAAATGAGGATTTACTATTACTGCCCCCCCCTGCAAATCATAACAAACAGTAGGTTGCTGGCATATTTAGATCATTTTAGAGAATAAACATTTATTGCTAACTATGAAAGGGCAAGATTTAAAGACTGATGGAAAAAATAATACTGCTTTGTCAGTTCACATAAATAATAATTCATCAAAGGAACATGTGTTGATGAGCTCAGTCTGGTTTGAATTTAAACCACAAAGCATTCTTGGGAAACAGGTGAAGTACCTGAGCTTCACTTAAAAAAAATCTTCAGTGTGTTATTTAAGCATATAAACAATCCTTCTAAAAGCATGTAATGAATCTTATCAAAAACAGCCAGAAATACTGAGGGCTCAATAGAAGTTGCATATATTCACTTGAGAAAAACACATAGAGATATCTGTGAATGTCCCTGGAATACTTCTGAAACATGATCTGTGTTCAGTGTTGCAGTAAAGTTCAATCAAAAGATCAGATGAGTGTTTACCAGACATGAAGAAAAATAACAAGCATTGGCCAGCTGATCAACGCTCTCAGATAATCATTGTTCAGTGAAGAAGGGTTAAAATGTGGTATTTCTGTGGTAAGGATTCTGCCCTTGGGCCACCCCAATCCAAAGGCCCTCTGTGCTGCTCATGAATTGACAGATTCTGACAAGCCTGTGTGTGTATCTGGCAGCCAGGTGTCTTGGTGTGGGTGAGACAGGAGCTAACAGATTTGACACATGGGACTATTATTCCCAGATGCTCCCCAAAGGGAAAGAACAACTTTCTTTCAGTGACCTGTCCTTTCAAGATGAGCCCTGTGGCATTTGTGCCCACATGGGTTACCTCTCTGAGAAGAAGTGATGCATCATGGATCTGTGATTTGGCTAGAAAAAATAAGCATTTCTAATAGACTTTGCTCTCTTCCTCAGTGAGAGCCAGTGGCCTGTGTCAGGAGGTCATCCAAGGCAAATTAAAGAAGTCTTCTTATGATGAGATGATAAGGAAGAAAGAGCACACCTAGGAAGCATGAGTTGAGTTTTAAACTAAAGAGAAACTTGACCAGTTTGGACATTATGATAGTCACTTACAACCCTTGCTACAAAAGCTGGCATGGAAAATACAACGAAAGTTAGTACCCTTAATGCCAGTGCTCTAATGTCACAGCCTGCTGGGTCTCAAACTTTTTCATGTTAATTGGAAACACATATCAGCCTGAGGATATTTTTATGCTTATATTAAAAAAATTCTGGTATTCAGTAAAAGTTGCATTTAGAAAATGTTTTCCATTTGTCCATTCCACAGATTTCTCTGCATTCTTCCCATCTTCTGAGTTTGGGAATGTGATGTTTGTTTTCATAATTTATATCATGTTTCCAGATTACACATCTTACGAATGGTGCTCACAACATGCAGAACTCCATACACAGACATCTAAACCCATGTTAACAATGGACAATTGAGAGAAAGGCCAGGCACTGGGGGGACATATTTGTTTTTAAGGTAATCAATTCAAGACCTGACTTTATGGTCCTCTAGTCTTATATTTAGTATCTGATAGGTAAGATTTTTTTTCTCTTTTTGCAGCATAGATTTGTTTTACATAGAATCATTTTTACTTAGCTGGCAAAAATTAAAACACATTGTTGAGTTCTTCATCCCAATGGCATTTTTTTTAGTCTCTCATTTTTCTCTTACCATAAAAATATAGAGGAAAGAAATATATTTATCCTACAAAAATTATTTTTATGGTAAATCATAATTTTGGTAGTACATCGCAGTACTGATAATATTTAATTTATTCCAAACTCACCATTTCATGTTGTATAAATTTGCCTTGTGTTGTTATTAAATTAAAACTTTAAAAATGACCCTTTATGATTCTTAGGACTTAAAACTCTGCAATTCATTTAATCAAAGAAGTATTTCCTTTACACTGAAATGTATTGAAATTTTGATGGCCTATGAAAAATGGCAAATGGTATTTCATATTTCTCAACAATCAAATGTATGGATTATGTTTGGCCACAAGACTTATTTATTCATTTATAATCATTATGTACATATATAAGTATTTATATAAAATATGACCTTTGGTCAGTTTTCTATTTATTATCTTTCACCCTTCTTCCTCACCCTGTTTGTAGAAATGAAGCTGGACACTAAATATTTTTTCTCCACCATATGGAGCCATGTCATATTTTGCCAACAGAAGGCACAGAAGTGTTGCTTTAGAACGAAGATGCTTCCCTTCCTAATTCTGGCTTTTTAATTTAGTGATTGAGCAGCTCCAGTCACTAAGAGATCTTATGGTTCTGGAAGAGAGCCAACATTCTCCATCCTCTGAGCCTCTCTAGTAGGTTAAATCTGTGGTATCTGTGATTGAGCTCTCAGATCTTATCATTCTGCGTGTTAGTCTTTGGAGGCCACTCCTAAGTCTCTGGTCCTTTATTATTCTCTTTCCTTTAGCCTACAGGTAATGGCCTGATTTTTTCTTTTTTTAACTTGAAAATTATGCTTATGTTTCTCTTTTAGTCCTTAGAATAATTTTTAACTAGTTAAACAATTCTTTACGTTACACGTTTTTCTGTTCAAAGTGTTGTTAACCATTTTTGTCTCCAGATAGGGTATTGACTAACTGAAAGTTGTTTATGTCTTTTTTTATTGTGTACATACAAAAATCTGGCCAATAAGTTTTAAATTTCCTGAGAGGAAGAGAAAACTTCAGTGGTGTGTTTTAAATTTTGTAAAAAAAAATCTCTTTTGAGATTTCATATAGTTCTCCATATTTATTAAGAGCATCTGATAGACCGTGATGAAGAACATATCAGGTAGGTATCAATAGGTATCAAGAATCTAGTAGAGCAGAAAGGTGTACAGACAAGTGTTCTTTGTTGTGTGAGTGAGATAGTTATTACTTGAGAAGAATACTTCCCAGATGGGGTGAAACTGGGCTGGAGATCATATAAACTTCATAGAGAACTTGTCAAGGAGCTGAACCCTCAAGGATGGAGGAGAGATAGAGCACCTACACCAAAGAACAATGTTAGGAAATGTTAAAAATATAATTTGAGCAGTGCCACTAGCCATATTTTGCTTTACTTATAGTTTCTCTTTGATAAACTCTCATGCTTTTTTGCTCAGGATGACTTCAGATGTTGATACTACGTCGTTTTCTCCTGTAACTAACATTCTAGACATTCACTACTATGCCTTGTTTGTTGTTATCACTAAAGTGATACCACTGAAGTGATATTACTAAAAAAGTTAGGTATCACTAATTTTTTGCCTGGGCTGGCCCTTGAAAAGTCACCTTCTCAGGCTCTCTTTCCAAAGTAGTTGGGAGGTCATGATTATAGACAGTCAGCCTTTCAGTTCTCACGTATTGGATGTGTGTGTTTGTGTATGTGTGTGTGTGCACTCATGATGTTAATGTGAGTAGAGGAGGAAGCAGCATTGAGAAGTGCAGAATGAGGCTAGAAGGGTGTCTGGCTCCAGACAGATTCTGTACGTCACTATAAAAAGTTTGAATTTTATTTTATAGGCAACTACAAATTTAAGAAAGGATATGAAGACATCAAAGCAGGTAAAACATAATCATTTATTTTTCACATAAGAATATATATTATATATGATATATATTTCCTCTAAGTACTTATAAAAAGGAGTTGTTATTCAACAAAGCAGTTTATAAATATAATGCATCTTGACCATTGTCACCCTATTAACCCTTCACTGTGTGAAATCGTCTGTTGAAGATCTGAATATGTTTGAATCACAAAACTTACCTTGGAGTTAAAGGAGAGATTGTATATTAAATACTTTAGTATTAGAAGGTAACAAGAAGCCTAATCTGAATGGCGGTCAAATTGGAAGTTTGAAGGCGAGAAATGCTGGAGTGGTCAGGCATAGTTGAACTTAGCAAGACCCTCACCCACTTCAAAGACTGTATTTTAGGAAGCAAACAAAATGATAACCCTCCAGAAAAGAAGCATGACCACTAAGTTGTTTAGGTAGTAGAGGGAGCTCAGCTGATGGGGAGTAATAAGAGACATCCTATATCCTATAAGCATATAGGACAGAGCTTCCAGAAAGACAGTCATAACACCTAGCATATCATTCTTCCCCTTCTATAACACATTGCCTGTTCTTCCTGAGGAACCTGTTATAGCTCCAGAACCATTTCCCATTAGGAATTCATTCTCTAGGATACTGTCAAATGTTTTTGACTGGTAAAGGATTGATGGTAAAAGATTTTTCTGATTGTGTAATTGTAGATTATGCATTAAAGGGAGGATCCTCAAGGTGGATGCCAAAGCTGTTGAAATCTTTTCTATATAAATTACATTTCATGTATTAAGAAGCTACATGTTTCAGTTGTTTGTTTGGAAGATATAAACAGTAATTGTGTTGAATTTGCATTGATTTTTATCTCCAAAGAAGCAAAGCCAGAGCATACCAAATGCCATAAATCAGTATGTCATGCTGGAAAAGCATTGTTTTGCATTTCCATTTCTCCCTTAGGATATGGTTGACCTCAGCCATAGCAACTCAGAAATCTCCTTGCCTGCCCATTTACCACTAAGAAAACAGATACTGGAAGAACTTGCTGAAGTTTGCAAGGTTGTGAGTGAACCTTGCCAAAACTCAGAAGAAAGTCTCTTGGGAAACTGGAGGTCACAGAAGTTTAAAGGTTTGATTATTTTCAAAGTTTTTTTTACTACCTTCCTGGTAAATATTGCCTTCATGTTTCATTCTTACTAGCAAATTGTCATTTAGCACCCAATAATTCTCTTATTAAAGTTTAGAGCGTTATTATTTTCAGGGATGGGTGAATTTAACTGCTCCTCACCCTTCCACAACTTTGCAGAGTATTTCAGGGGACAAAATTTTTTCTCACTTTTCCCACTGAATATATTCCCGTTTTATTGTGAGACATAAAACTTTAACTGCAGAGAATCATATGTGCCATTAGGAAACACTACCTCATGGCAAGAATGATTGCTTACTGAGGCTGAGATATGGACTTAGCTGGGTGAATTACTCTTTGTCTTGTTTTTATAATTAGTAAACATACACTTTGTCTGACTTATGTAGCCATAACCCCTCTGTTTTTAAAAGCATTTTCAAGTAAAGAAAATAATAAAACAATTAGTAAATAGGAGTAAGTTTTCCCTTCTGATCACTTATAGGACTGTTTGCAGGATGAAGTGGAATAATATATTTTAAGATTGAAAAATACAATATGATAGAAACAAGAACATTCTTCTCTGTTATTCTAATTTAAAGTTACCCTCCTGGTCAAGGAATCTAAATGTTATATTGGGAAATGTTTTCCTGATACAGGAAGTGAGTACACAGCGGCATGTGCAGTGATCTGTGGGTTTTAAGGTTTCTACATGTATGTTCAGCTATAGGTCATCCATTTGGCCAATGATTCCCTGAGTGTCTGGGTCATCTTCATTCAGTCATTCATTCATTCATTCAAGTGAATGAATATACTCTTTGCAAGATATGGTTTTGTATGCTGGAGATAACATTATAAGGGAATTTGATCAGTGAGATGCAGAGAAGCGCCACACTTTGAGAGGTCAAATCGAGTCTTAATTACAAAGATAGTGACTGTGAGCAGACTTGTCCCCCCAAAACTCATATCCTCAAGTGCAGTTAATACAAAGCTTTATAATGGGAAAAACCACATGATTAGTAGAAGTTATTAATCTTAGCAAAAAGCATGTTTGCAGAGGCAAAGCAAGCTTGGGGGAACAATCAGGGGCAATCAAGGGCAAGAATTCCCAGGAGAAAGACTTTCCTGGAGCTTAACAATCCATGACCTATATCACCTCTATAGTTCTCAGAATGACCTTCATCACCTCTGTCATTGTCAGAATGACCTATGTCATATGTACAGTTCTCAGAGCTGGGTGAAAAGTCCTCATCATCTATTAAGATAAGAACATCATCTATTAAGATGTCATTACTTAGACCCAGTATCAGTATTTCAATACTTTATATAGCTTTGGTATATATATGTGTGTGCATCTGTGTGTGTGTGTGTGTGTGTGTGTGTGTGTGATCTTGAACTCAGGGCCTAGGCGCTGTCCCTAAACTCAAAGTTTGTGTTCTAACACTTGAGCCACAGCCCCACTTCAAGATTTTGCTGATTAGAGATAGGTGTCTCATGGACTTTCTATGGTGATGTTGAACCATAATCCTCATATCTTAGTCTTCTAAGTATCTAGGATTATAGGCCTGAGTTACCAGCACTCAGATTCTTATTTAGATTCTGAAATAATTTTTAAATTGTACAATGAGAATTATAGTAGTATTTCCATACATGCATTTTGATCATATTTACCCCTTCAATCATGACTTCTTTCTCCAATGTCCCTTTTTTATTATTAAAATGTTATTCTATTTTCTTACAGACATACAATGTACTTTGATCATGTTCATCCTCTCCTTACCCACCCATTTTGCCTTCCTCTTTGCACTGATATTCCTCTCCCCAAATTCTTCATTTGCATTTATGTCTTTCTTTTTTCTTTTCTTTGGGTCTAGATTCTGTTATGTGAGAGAAAACATGATATTTGTCTTTCAGAGACTGACTAATATTGCTTAGTAGAATCCAACCTTTTTTCATGCAAATGACATCATTTCACTCTTCTGCATAGCTGAAAAATATTCTTGTATGTACTCAGCCACAGTTTTTTCTATCAATTCATTGTCTGATGGGCACCTAGGCTGATTCCATAGCTTGGAAACTGTGAATAGTACATACCTTAATGGAAGGACACATAAACATGCAAATAAGCAGGATATCAGATGTTATTAAGGGTTAAGGAGGAGAAGTAAAGCAGGAAATTGTCATATTGGAGAGGGATCCAAAACCTATGGCCAACTAGCCAAATCTGGTCTAATACCTAGTTTTGTAAATAACCAACTAGGGCCATTTGTATTTTTTCATTAGCTGCTTTGAGTTAAGCAATTGAGGCATGTTCTATCTGGTCTGCAAAGCCTAAAGCATTTACTCTGGCTATCTACAAAAGAGGGTGAGACTTCTGATATTGGACCCTGAAAGCTATTTCAAGAACTTTGAATTTCACAATGAGTAAAATGGGATGCCAATGGAGGGCTTGCTTGTGGAGAAATGAGATCTGATTTCTGTTTTAGAGCTTCGACTATGATAAGAATCTATTCGAGGCAACAGTGGAAACCCATAAACCATAGACCGGTTTCCTACTGAGCACAGGGGTGAAGAGAGAGGATCATCTAGGATGATAAGGGCAAAAAGAAGCTGGTAAGAACAACTTTGATTTTTCAGATCTATTTCTAAAGGTATACAATGATGGATTTTGGACTGACAAAATGGAATGGTAAGATTTACATCAAGTAAAAAGGGGAGAAAGTTTGGGGATAGAAATGAATAGTTTGGTTATATGATAAACGTGAGCTACTGTGCAGCCACCAAAATTAGAGGGGCCAACAGCACAGGGGACTCTGAATCTGGAATTCAGAGATAAAGTCCCGGAATAGTTAGAAATATATATGTATATATATATATATATATATATATGTATATATATATATATATGTATATATATGTCAGCAAAAGATACTTACTCATCTTATTGCTCCATTTTATTTATTTATTTATTTATTTTGGGTCCGGTCATGGGGCCTGAACTCTAGGCCTGGGTGCTGTCCCTCAGCTCTTCAGCTCAAGGCTAGCACTCTACCACTTGAGCCACAGCGCCACTTCCGGCTTTTTTCTTTTTTTGCTTATGTGGTGCTGAGGAATCGAACCCAGGGCCTCAGGCATGCAAGGCAAGCGCTTTACCACTGAGCCACCTTCCCAGCCCCTGCTCCATTTTATTTTGTTGGTTAGTACTCAGATAACTTTGGTATTTTCTGGGCAGAGAGAGAGAACATTTTTTGTTGTGAGACATAATATAATCCATGAATATTTCTTGATTCCTCTTTGGGTTTTTGTTTAGTCCTCATTTTTACCTTGTAACAAGTGGAAAAGAAAGAATATGGTGATTTACATTAAAAAAAAAAGGATACATTGAGCAAGGTGCCAGTGGCTCATACTGATAATCAGATCTCATCTTTGAATTGTGGTTCAAAGCCAGCCTGGGCAGAAAAGCCTGTGAGGTTTTTACCTCAAATTTATCAACAAGAAGTCAGACGTGGATGAATGGCTCACATGGTAGAACATCAGCCTTCAGCAGAGGAAGCTAAAAGAGAAAGTCCAGACTTTGAGTTCAATACTGTCTGTCTGTCTGTCTGTCTGTCTGTCTCTCTCTCTCTCTCTCTCTCTCTCTCTCTGTCTGTCTCTCTCTCTGTCTCTCTCTCTCTCTCTCTCTCTCTCTCTCACACACACACACACACACACACACACACACTACATTGGGCTCCGTTTCTGAAAAGCAAAAATCCTGCAAGATTTGGTTTGTCTTTAGAGGTTAAGATACTTTCAGAATAGGTAAACAAGAGAAATAGGGAAATTACTTAAAACCTACTAGTTCATCCCTTAGCTCGGTTCTGGAATGTGCAAAATTAGGATGGAATCACTCCAATATTTCCATCATCTTTTCTTCCAAATGGAAATTTAGTGAGAACAGTTTCTGGCTCTGACTATTTCAACATCTCTAAGATCAGAGAAAAACTGAAAAAAATTTAAATTAGTGTAAACACATTCCTGAGCTTCAAGAGAAGAGAGTTCACTTGTGGGTCACTTCTAAATTAACGTTCTATTTATCAGAACAGGTTGGTCCATCCCAATAATTGGTGTTTTCTTTTCAAGGCTAAATAAAATTTTGTAAAGCATCAATTTGAAGAATGTATCAGTCACACAGATTTCTTGGCACCATAATGATTTTTTTATTTGAAGTAAGCATATTTGTAACCACAGATTTTACATGCTCAGAGGACAGAGTATAACTTCCTAATCCACCTTGATTAAGGTACACAGATATCAGGCCTAACTGAGGATAGAAAGGTAGTCTACTGGCAGAGTCATCAACTGGAATAGAGAGAAGCATCCATCTCAGCTATCATATTATTGACATGTAGCCAGAAAGTGCCATGGGGTGTTTGTTTATTGGGTAGCATCCCTAGTCTCTACCTACCTGCCAGTAACAGCTGCCTTTTGCCTAGTTGCAGCAACCAGAATCGTATCTCCAGAGATTGTCGAATGTTTTATAGATGAGTGAGAGGTGGAGGTGAGAGTTGAGAAACACTGACTTAGAGAGTAAGTTCCATTTTCTATGTCTGTGGCTGAAAATCCTCTGCACTTCACTCTCAGACTTTTCCCAACTATCCCAACAAATATCTGCCTTATGTTTGATGTCCTTTTTCTTTCCCCTGGTCTTGGACTCCATGTAACTAATACTCAATCCCACCCTCCCTCCCTTATAGAATTCTGTCATTTCTCCTAGCCAAGTACTATCAATGTTTAGAAAAGCAACGAAGTCCTTCTTGCCTCATGAAATTCTGGTATCAGGCCAGAGGGATTGAATGGAACTGTTCTAGTTCTTATTTTTTGGCATTAACCACTGATACCAGAGGGGCCATTGCTGGCCAAGGTCAAGAGGGTTACACCCAGTGCTGGTAGTAGAACCTCAGAATCCTGATTCTCAATCTGCTGTGCTTTCCTTCTCAATTGTTTTCCTGACATCTCTCTTCTTATTTTACTTCTGTCCTCTGACACTTGTAAAGATTTTGTTCTTATCACTCATTTCAGTAATTTGAGTCCTTCCACATAGAAACATAAACATGTCATGTAATATGAATATGAGTTACAAGATTACTTTTAAAAACAAAACAGGAGGAAGTAATCAGATTTGTAGATGTATCATAATTTAGTAGTGTGAGAGGAAGCTTTTATTTATAGTGGAGGATTTTGTTTAACTTAATACACTACATATGAAAAGTTTCTTATGTCAGCAGTGTCCAGTAGAAATATGAGATATGTATAAATCAAACTATTTCCGGTAGATATTTTTTCAGGTAAAAAGAAACAGGTGAACTTAATATATATCATTTAAGTCATTATATCCCAAATGTTATCATCATTTCCACATGCAGTCATAGTTGCTATGATTATAGAGTGTGATTGTCCCCTCTGAAAACTGATATTGGCATCCAAATGGCCATTGTAAGGTATTAAGAAGAGAGAAATTTAATTCAACTTTGGTGTTTAGAAGTCCTGCATTTTGGAAGTGCCTCAGCTTAGATAAAGCTATCATAATACTGACCTCATGTTTGAATACTGGCAATCACACACACACACACACACACACACACCCCTCCCCCCTGCCCACACCATCTCTCCCAATGGAAGGCCCTGCTCCTGCAGTGAGAAAGCCATCACAAAGTGTGGCCTCTCAACCTTAATCTCCAGAAGCACGTGCCCAACTAAATCATTTTCCTTTAAAACTTACCCAGTCTACTCTATTGTATTATTAGCAGCACAATGAATTAATAGAGGGGGCTTTTACACTCTTTGGTTTGTATAGGGTTTTTGAAATCTAGTGCATGTTTTACATTTATGCATGCCTCAGTGCAATAGCAATCATATTCCTTTCTCTTTATATGCCATTGGGGATTGAACCACAGGGTTTTACCTGTTAGGAAAGAGCGCTTCCACAGTACTACAACCCTGGCCCCAAGACTAGTCACATTTTTTTTTTATGCCATCCAGGGGTGTGAGTCCATTTCTCTGTTAGGCAAAGAATTAAGAGACAGAATAATGAAGTGTAATAAAGAAGCAAGTTTATTGAAAGTAAAAATGGAGTACTGTTGCTTGGCAGAGAGGGGTACTAGGACTGGGCGTCTGAAGAAGTCCCTTAAGGAAGTGGTCTTTATGCTTTATTAAATCTCTTCCTACTCTGGGATGTGTTTGGTCAGGGAGGACCTACGTGTCAACTTGGGCTACTGGGCATGAGCCTGAAAGTAAGTCTGATTGGTCATGCTGGATCTTGCACAAAACATTACCTCATTATTGACAAAGGATTTTGAGCAGGAGCCTAGGACAGTATGGGAAAAAAGAAATGTCATTTTTTCAGCAGAACTCCAGAGTTTTATGGAAACAAGAAGTGCCATGATAGGCTATAAGTTATCTGTCACATGTTATGTTCACCATTTCCTATCCTTATCTACCTAATAATTCCCCTTTCTTTCCCTCATTACCAGGCTCAAAGTGCTAACTATAGCCATATTGTGCACTGCAGCCTTACATGTATTTCTCAGCCACACTGTACAATGTATCAACAGTAATGCTATAAAATTATAATAGTGGTTAAAACAGTAGCAATGATGATATTTTAAATTAAAGTTCATACTATGTTTAGAGATGGATTGGTATCTGGCAGCCTGATTTAATATCTTTCAGGACAAGTGGGACTAAATGGATGGCAACCGGCTTCCAGGTAGCTTGGTGACAAAATGTGTTAATGACATTCAGATGGTTACACAAAACCCCAAAGTAAAGTTGCCATCTGAGAAAAAAAATCATTCTTTAAACACATTCCTGTGGCTAAGGCTAAAATTGACCAAATGAGGTTTTCTTTAAATAGACATTCCTCATAATATTTGAGCAGCTGGTACAGTAGATGTCAGCGTATGGCCCTTATGACTTCATATTATTTTTAAGGTCTAAATCTATAAAAGAAGTTTTTAATATGAAAAATCAAAGAGCCTGACATGCAATTAATAATAGTTTTGTGCACTATACAAATATAACATTTTTCTTAAACTTATGCTTGAAATTAAGAAAAGTCAGGAATGGAATTGTAAAAGATTTCTTCTACTTGGTTCTGGATTCTTTTAATAGTATTTCAAGGTCCTTTTTTCCTATGATGCACACATCATCCTATTTGACCCAAATTCATGACCCAGTCCTTTCAGAAATTCAGGGAAGGTTGTTTCTTGTCGGCACATAGATGTTTCTTGTAAATAGTAATTGCATTTGTATGGAATCCATTCTCCTTAATTCTAGTTGCATGCTTCTAGCAGGATAACAAAGAAACAGACAAACACACGAAGACACAATCTGGGTGAGGTTAACAGGTTCAAGGACTTTCCTTTATCATGCCCCAAAGTGTATTGTTGTTTGGTCCCTGGGTTAGTTTGTTTTTCTTCTAGCTGTTGTGACGCCTGAAAAGGGTTAGAGAGAGGAGGAGGGAACTAACAGTTTTGAATGCACATGTTGTGTTAAGCATTATAATTACAGGAATCATTTCAATTTATAAAGACTTATGAATCAGTATTATTTTTAACTTCCAAACCTCTATTATAAAGATGAAGAAAATGAGAATTGGAAAGCTTAACACATTTGTCTGTGGACCCAGCATTAACATCCTAGAGTTGGGAATCTTAGAGCAGGCCAGTCACATGTTATTAGAATATGGACCCCTTCCCCACCCTGAGGCATATAATTCAGTAACTTAGGGATAGTTCACTAACAGTAAAGTTAAGTAAACATAAGTGGATAAAGACATTTTATGGTGATTGGTGATTGGCTTAAATCAGCCTATGTGAGCTGATATATATATATATATATATATATATATATATATATATATACACACACACACACACACACATACATGTATACATATCAGTTGATATATATACATTTAATATATATATTCTGTAAGCATAAAGATATAACAAATTACATTAAATACAAAGACAATAGAAATTAAAGTCATAATTTCATAAGTATTTTTCTACATTTTACCACTATCTGTGCACTTGAGGTTTGCTATGCTGTTTTGTGTGCAGATAGTGGATATACCACACGATGGTGTACAATAGTGGTGACTTCACATGTGGAAGAACAAATTGCTAACATTTCTCAGCATAGCCTACTGTATACTGGTCTCACAACAAATGTGCACAGTCCAGTGTCTTTATGCATGGTTGGTACCAATTCACAAATATTCAGCACTTGTTTACTCAACACAAACAGTCAAGTGCTGCCATACACAGTTCTCCAAGCATTATCTTTTATTATTGTTATTATTGTCATCAGTAGTTATACAAGGAAGTGTAATAGTTATACAAGGAAGTGTAATTCGAGGAAGCAGAACAAGAATGTAAGAATGTAATGCCTCTTGATCTGTATCACCCCCTTCAACAATCTCATTCTTATTTTAAATAACTGTATAATAGATATCATTATTCCCATGATAGATAAGAACAATCCCTAAGATATAAAGTCGATAGTTTTCTTAGTAAGTGCTAGATTAGGAGCTTAGTCAACACTAAGTGACAGTACTAAGTCTGTACTTCTCAACCTGGAAGCTGCAGTGACTTTCCCTGGGGCCAGCCCAGATCAGGGTGACCATGACCCTCAGGAGAGAACATTTTATTGAAATCCTGCTATTTCTTTGTCTGTTTAACCATTGGTTGTTCTCGTCTATGTGAATAATGAACGCATCCATTTGAATGCAGCTTGAAAATAAATGACAGCGAACAGAAAAATGAAATCTAGAATATAAGTGAAGCTGAGGAGGAAAAGAACAAAACAAATGCATATCTATACTAGCTGTCCCAACACAAGGAAGATATATATATATATATATAATATATATATATTATATATATATATATATATATATAAAATCATGTTAGAAAAAAAGAAAAAGAAATTTTCTTTTTTTAATTTTCTTTTTCTTCTTTTCTAACATGATTTTTCTCCATTTATTCAAAAAGATACAATTCATTTTACTCATACAAGGATAATAAAACTGGCAGAAGAGAATTGGCTATTCTCATAGAACAAATGCATTTCTAGCCCCAATGTCATTGCATACAATTCATCACACACTGTAAATTGCTATTTAATAGAAACAATGAGTCCATTAACAAAGGAGCTGTTGTCTGTGAGTCCCTTAATCACCACTGTGTAATAGTAAAGTACTGTTAGTAATTTCAATCTTTTCTTTAAATTTTCTTTAAAAAAATTTATTGTTGAGGTGATGTACAGGAGGGTTACAGTTACAGGAATAAGGTAGTGAGCACATTTCTTATCCAACTTGTTACCCCCTCCCTCATTTTCCTTCCACTTTTGCTTCTCCCCAACCTTCCCCCCTCAAGTTGTACAGTTCATTTCCAACATATTGTCTTGTGTGTATCGCTGTTGTCTTGGTTGTCTGTTGTCTTACAACTTGGTTGTTCCCCTTTCTTTCCCTGATTCAGATAACTATATATACAATACCTGGAGTACCAAAATTAAATACAGTGACAATAGGGGATAGAACACAGGAAAAAGAAAACACACACACAAAAGAAACAATAGTACAATAAAAACAGCAACAACAAAAAAACCCCTCTTATTTCTGTGTCTTGGAGTTCATTTCACTTAACATCATCTTATATGGTCATATATACATAGCTATTGAGCTATTCTGTTTACCTGCTAGGATTATCCTAGACATATACTAATTATTACAAATAAAGGAAACCATGGGATCTATGTTTCCTTGGGTTTGGCTTACTTCACTTAATATGATTTTTTCCCAAGTCTTTCCATTTCCTTACAAATGGGGCACTGTCATTCTGATGGAGGCTTAGAATTTACATATGTGTGTGTGTGTGTGTGTGTGTGTGCATACACATACATTCATTATATATATATCATATTTTTTTGATCTATTCATCCACTGAGGGGCATCTGGGTTGGTTCTATATCTTAGCTATAGTGAATAATGCTGTGATAAACACAGCAGTCCTGGTAGCTTTAGTATGGATTTGTTTGTGATAATTTGGGTATATGCCCAGAAATGGGATTACTGGGTCATAGGAGAGCTCTATGTATAGTCTTTTGAGGAACTTCCATACTGCTTTTCAAAGTAGTTGAATAAGTTTACACTCCCACCAACAATGCAGAGGGTTTAGCTTCTGGCCAAATCCCCTCCAGCATCTGTTGTTATTAGATTTCTTGATTATAGCCATTCTAACTGGGGTGAGGTGGAATCTCAATGTTATTTTGATTTGCATTACCTTTATGGCAAGAGATGTTGAGTATTTCTTCATGTGTCTATTCTTCATGTGTCTCTTCAGAGAAGTTTCTCTAAGTTCTTTAGCCCACATTTAATGGGGCAGATGTTTTTTTGAAGATTTGTTTATGGGGGATTAAATTTTTGAGTTAGTATGTTTTAGATATGAGGTCTTTGTCTGTTGTATGGCTAGTGAAGATCTCCCAATTCGCGGGCTTTCTATTGATCTTGCTAGAAATGTCCTTTGCCATGCAGAAACTGCAGTTTCATGCAATCCCATTTGTCCAAGCTTGCTTTGATTTGTTGTGTTTCTGGATCTTTATTAAGAGAATTTTGGCCTGTGTCAAGGAGCCCTGAAATCTCAGCTATTCCTTCCTGTAATGTTGTCAGGTTGTCTGCTTTTACTCAAGGTCTTTGATCCATTTGGAGTTGATTCTGGTGCAGGGCAATTTATAGGGATCTAACTTTAGTTTTCTACAGGTGTTTAACCAATTTTGCCAGCACCAATTGTTGAAGAAGCTGTCTCTCTTCCATCTTATTTCTTTTGGCTCCCTTATCAAAGTTTAGATGGCCATAAGTCTGTGGGTTTATTTCTGGGTCTTTAGTTCTATTCCATTGGTCCTCAGGTCTGTTCTTGTGCCAGTACCAGGCTGTTTTGATTACTATGTCTTTGTAGTAGAGTTTGAAGTTTGGTATTGATATTCCTCAAGCACTGTTCTATTGCTTTCTCTAGTTCATTGAAGAATGATATTGTGATATTGATGGGTATTGCACTGAATTTGTAGATAGCCTTTGGCAGTATTGCCATTTTTATGATGTTAATCCTCCTAATTCAAAAGCATGGGAGGTTTTTCCACTTCCTTAGTTCTGGTTAATTTTCTTTTTCAGGTTTTTAAAGTTTTCATCATAGAGGTCCTTCACGTCTTTGGTTAACTATATTCTTTGTCTTACTTATGTAACTGTAATCCCTCTATATATCAACTTGACAATAAAAAAATACAAAAGGACAAACACAATTTGAATTAAAACATATTCAGTACTTATAGAGTGGTTATGAAAAAGCCATTGATTTTTTTGAGTGTTAATTTTATACCCTGCTACCTTACCAAAGTTTTGGATCAGCTCGAGTAGCTTGGGAGTAGAGTCTATGGGGTTCTTTAAATACAAAATCATGTCCTCTGCAAAGAGGAAGAGTTTTATTTCATCTTCCTCTATTTAGATCCCTTTTATGTTTTCATTTTGCCTTAGAAGAGAAGTGGAGAGAACAGACATCCTTATTTTGTTCCTGAATTTAGAGAAAATGGCTTTAGCTTTTCACCATTAAGTATAATGCTAAATGTGGGTTCTGACACAATTCTCTAATGAAAAATCTTACTGAAGACACAAAGAACTGATAATACCTAGTCTTGAGTTGACTATAGTACTGGACATTCATAGAATATTCTACACTAAAGAGTCAAGATCTTATAGAGAGGAAATTTGAGAGAGACCTAAAGATAACACGTTATTATTATTATTTTTTAGGTCAGTAATGCAAAGCTCAGAATGTAAGAGGTTTATTTGGTTGAAAATTACTTATTTGAGATACGGTCTCAACTGTAGCACAGGTTGGCAGGGGGCTCAATATGTAGCTCAGGTTGGAACTCAGTGTGAATCTGAGGCTAATGATCTACCTGCCTTCACCTCCTGAGTGCTGGGACTGTAGTCATGTAACATCACATCTAACTAAAATCATTGAAATATCATCCAGGTGTGAGAGAAGACTATTTTCCCAATGCTTTCTTGTCATGATGCCCATCAAACCCAGGGTTTTGCACATGTTAAGCAAGTGCTCTACCACTGAGCTACAGCTTCCTAGTGGCTTACGCATTACTTATTGAACATGTTTGGCTTCTTAATCAAATTATAATGTGATGTAAATCGGTGTTAGTGGATTAGTAGCACTCTGTGCTTGTCCAGGCTGCTTCCATTTTGGGAGAACTCCATTTCAAAGTTTCTTGCTTCCAGCCAAGGAATCAGTGAAGAGTTCAAGGTTGTTCTTTACCACCTGAGATCAGACTTCTATTCATTCTTTTACTAGTGAGTCTTCAGCCACATGGCTATAATTGAGCTGCAAGGGAGACTGGGAGCAGAGACTGTAGCACCTTGAAGGTAATGCTAAGCATAGTCTCCTCCATGTTCCCTGGACCTGCAAAAAGCCTTCTACTTGTCCACTCCTTTTTACTCTGTTCTCTAACCAAAGTAGATTTCTGTCTGCCGAATATACCAGAAGAACTAAAGCATGACTTATTCAGAATATATGTATTTATTTTTTCCTGATGGCAAAATGTAGGCAATACCATTTGAAGAGAGGCTGACTGTTGCTCTAATAGCTGCTTGAGTTCTACAGCATTCTCCAAAAACAAGCTGTCAGCTTTTTTGCAGTGTTTGCTCCTTGACCTTTTAAATCAGGAAACTCTAGAAAAATATTATGGCATTCTTATAGTTTAGTCAATAAACCAGTTTCTATAACTTAACTTCTTTGTATAGACTAGGTTCATTTCTTGATTCTTTAACTGGACACAATGAAATGCTTTTATTAGAGTATGTAATTGTCTCTTTTGAACTCTGAAGTCCCAATATAAAATATGTCATTATGAATTAATTTGCAATTATTAATAGCAACTCCTTCAGACTAGCTAAGCAATCATTTAGTATTAGTCCCATTTCTAATCTGCGTCTCAATTTTGCACATATACAAAAAAAAAAAAAAAGAATGACTTACTAGAAAACTGGTAGAGTTCCTGGGTCAAGGAATGTGTAAACCCAAAGCTAAAACTGAGAAGTTTTTTGAAACTTAGAAGATCCATCACCCCTAAGGGTGTCTGATCTACATAGGGAAAAGAAACCTAGAGATGCAGTATTCTAGCCATATATAAAAGGGAGGGGGGAGGGAACCTCACAGATGTCTCATCCAAATGCTTATATGAAAGGAATGGAGGTTTGATCTTGGTAGAAAGGATTCACCATAAATAGTCTTGCTAGATGAATTATCCAGTTTTCCTAATCAGCTCTTTACACCTAAATAGCCTCTACTTGATTTTAAATTATGATAATATAGGAAATGATTTCCAAGCAGTTATTTCAATTTGGCTTTCAAACTATTTTTTTGCATGGTAAGGAAAACAAATAACAGGGAAAGAAAGAGGAACTTTTGAACTGGCAACCAAAGCTCATGTTGTCCAACTTTCTTCTCCATTTTCCTTTTGATGGTAGCTGGCATATGGCAATTTACTTGTGCAGGGCCCTGAACAGAGGAGGTGAAAAGGTGAAATTGAAGGTGTGGCATTTAAGTTAGGACTTTGACACGTTTGCTTATGAAAAAAAAAGTGCTTTGCTTTTTGAATGACCTCTTCTGATCTTCTGTTTCAGTGAAAATTTGTACTTCATTAAAGATTCTGTTTCTTATATGGAGCTTAAGGTTTTGTGTTTTGACCAGTCTCTTCTCTAACATGGTTTTTTACAAGGTAAGTATTCTATCTTGCAAACATGTGGCTCCAAGTTATGAAGATAAGATATAAAGTCCCTTTCAACAGTGAACAGAGGACATTACTGCTAGCCTTTATAGAGTGGTTTGTACTCTTGTACATAATTAAGTGTGATGGAGAAAGAATTCAGCCTAGAGGAAAATAAAGTTGAGATATGGAGGCAACGGAAATGTGAAATGATGGCTGTAACTGGAGGGATTCAGTTGTAATGACACTATTCATGACCTTGGACTTAGCCACATCCAGTGTACCTCCTGGAGCTTGTAGGTAATGGGAATCTACATGTGTCATTGGCTAGGTCAAAGTCATTTTGATTCCCAACAGAAGACTTAAAATTGGTGAAACTATGTGTTATTTTTTCAAATCACTTTAAGAAATAATTGAAATAATTAACTTGAAAATGGAAAAGGTTTATTGTTTTGAGGTTCTAGTCCATGATCTAGTCTAGCTTTTAAGCCTTTCGTGGGGAAGGATGACAGAGAGCAATGCCAGGAAACACATGGCAGATCAAAACTGCTCACGGAAAGCTAGTAAGAAAAAGACAGGTATCCCACAATTACCCTGAAGCATGCCCCTAAAGGCATAAAAACCTCCTACAAGGACCTACTTCTTAAAGTTTTACTCCATTCTAGGAGCACCAAGCTGAGACCAAGCCTTTCACACAAGATCCAAACTGTAGTTTGCTCTCCCAGGAATGAGTGCTTTTTATTTGGTTAAATTTTTGGCTTCCAGAACTAGGAGTCCTGTTGAGAGACAGCCTCTCAATTTTGTTCCCTTGCAGTGCAAATTCGTGTGTATCAATTTGCTCATCCACCAATCTTGATGAAATGTTTTAAGAGGTAGGAAGAAAAGGGGTTGGGTGGAACAAGGTAGGGAAGAAGGAAGCGTATTTCAGGATTGCTGATTCTTCTGCATAGTTTCTTCACTTTTGTGTTATTGTGATTTCCCTACTCTAGGTGAATTACCTCATAGAAGATTGCTTGAAGGGTTAAATCAAATGTCCATTTCTAACATGTAAAATAATAAGAATAGCACACACCCTATAACCTTTGCTATCGGTATACTTGCTAACAATATTGTGCATTACTGGCAGCATACTTCAAGTGGTAGAGTACTTGCCTAGAAAGCAGAAGGCACTGGCTTCAATCTCCAGTATTAGAGGACAAAAATCACTAGTGTTATCTGTGATGTGTATAGTCTTCAGCTACTGGCTCCATAATACAGTAGGCAAGGGGAACAGCAAAGTAATGGCCCAAGTGTGTTGTAAATAAACACACATTTATGAATGGTGACAACAATAGAGTATTTGAAAACTATTTATAACAAGATACAGGTGGCTCCTGCCTGTAACCCTAGCTTCTCAGGAGGCTGAGATCTGAGTATCATAGTTTGAAGGCAGCCCAGGCAAGAAGGTCTGTGGGACTATTATCTCCAATAAACTACTCAAAAAAGGCCGGAAGTGGCACTGCAGCTCAAGTGGTAGAACACTAGCCTTGAGCACAAAGAGACTAGGGACAGCATCCAGGCCCTCAATTCAAGTCCTAGGACTGGCAAAAAATAAAATAAAATAGATAGAAAATTTAGTTAAAAAATAAGAAATTCTAAAATACTTTTATATATGAGCTGTGTAAGTAAAATAGTAAAACTAACATCATGTGATATTTTCTATTTAAAAATATGATATGACTTAGTTTTCTTCCTTATTTCATCTAAAATGGTTGTATACATTATCCATTGTTCTATTAACTTACAATTTTTATTTAATATTGATGATAGAAATGTATGATTTTTTTACAGCTACATTTTGTTGTACTGAAAGCAATCTAATTTGTAAAACCTTATTGTGTGATATCTGTTGGATTGTAACTTAACTTAGATTGTCATTGTCAATGCTGCAGTGAGCCATTTTCTATCTTTAATATATACACATATATTTATATAGACTTATCTCTTAAAAGTGATATTGCTGTGTGCAAAAGCATCTTTGCTTATAATGTGGATTATTATGACCTATTATTTTCTTACAGTACATGCCTACAAGGCATGATGTTTATTTCTAAACAACATCTTCAAAAACATTGACTAAAGCGAGGCGTTGGTGGCTCATGCTTGTAATCCTAGCTACTTAGGAGGCTGAGGTCTAAGGATCTCGGTTCAAAGCCAGCCAGGGCAGGAAAGTCCCTGAGGTTCTTATCCCCAATTAACCACCAGAAAACTGGAAGTGGTGCTGTGGCTCAAGTGGTAGAGTGCTAGCTTTGAGATGAAGAGCTGAGGGACAGCACCCAGGCACAGAGTTCAAGACCCATGACTGACAACAAAACAAAACAAAACAAAAATGTACTAAAACTTCCAATGCTTTCTATAGTGACAAGTGATGAAAATGGCAACCATTGTACCTTGGATCTTCATTTCTATTCTTGAAGTCAAGTGTCCTTTCACGTTTTTAGGAGTCATTGTGTTTCTTCTTTGATGAACTTTACTCTGGTCATTTGCTACTCTTTTTGGCCTTTTTTATTTTATTTTATTTTTTTTAATTTCTTTTTTTTAATTTATTTTATTTTATTTTATTTGAGAACATACTGTACAGAGGGGTTACAATTACATGGGCAGGATAATGCATACATATCTTACCAAGCATTGCAGCCTCCTCCTTTGTTTACCCTTCATTGGCCTTTTTTAAACCTACAAATTCCTCATACATTTGGGAGATGTAAAAGAATAGCAGACAATTTTTATTTGTTTTGTTTTCATCTTTTTGAATTTTTATGTGAAGTAATTTTTATACTCTATAATATCAAACTCATAAATAAAACCTGCAAATGTTTATTTTGTGGTTTAGGAATACATTTCAAGCCATTTACAAAGTTTTTTTTATTTCTGTAGGGTTATAAAAACATTTCTCCATGTCTTCTTCTAGTATTCTTGTACTTTAATATTTATTTCATTCAAACTCTGGGATATTAGCAGTTGATCTTGAAAACCAGTCAGAAAACAATAACTAGCATACATCTTTATTTGGTTGCTGGATTTATTATACACTGAACTAACATTTGTACTTGAATCTATTTTAAGATTTTTTATTTTGTCTCATTAGTCACATTTAAACATGTATTCAGAGTAACATTATATTAATATTATGCTAACAGTAAACAGCACATCTCTGCACCAAGCATGTCTTAGAATTAAAGCAGGAAAAAGCAGGTGATTTTCACAAAATCTCACATGGCCAAGAAGATTGAAAAGTGATCATTAACTGAGGAGCCACACGGTCTCAGACAAAGACCAACTGGCATAGAAGAAGAGCTGATTCATACCCAATAACCTCACACTGCCATATGCCCTTCTATGCCACCCCAGCTTTGGTAATCCCAACACCAATAATGTAGGCATTCTGTCCATGTCCTGTAAGAAAGAAAACCAGCTTGGATATCTCATATGACTATCTAGAATGGGACAAGCAACAGGAAGAATGATCAGATGAGTTTCTGGCCTATAGGCTAGCTAAAGAATAGGGCAATAATGATGGTGCTGATGTTTCTGATATGGAAGTCAGATTTTGAGAACCACTGATGCAATAGTGTAGAAAAATTATTCCTATCACTGTATAACAAATTTTAGGTTGTTTCTTGCTATTCAAAGCATTGACAGCTTGAAGAAATAGAGCTCAAGTTAATTTTTCTAAGATATATTTTGATAAGAAGACCAGAATCAAAAGGTAATGAGGTAGGGGTGTGTGTGCGTGTGTGTGTGTGTGTGTGTGTGTGTGTGTGTGTGTGTGTGTGTGTGTAGGACCCAGGATGACCTGAGCACTATGACTGTTCCTGAGTAGCCTTCTGTTTTCCACAAACAATTTACAACAATACTCTAAATAAACAAAACCATTCAACCATTAGGTGTGAGTGCTTTACAGACCTTGGCACTGTGAGCATCAGGAATTTTGGCATAATTGAGGTACAATTCAGCTTAATGTTACTTTTCCCTGACAATATATGGGCCTTCACCCTCTGATACAATCTCTGAAGTCTTTAGCTCAACTAGATCAGAGATATTATAGTGATAAGCTGGGCTAGTTTCATGGGCATATGACTAGCTAACTCCCTTGACTTAGTATCTTGATGTCTCTGACAGAATTCCTAAGTCCTTAAGAAGTGGTCCCCACAGTTTTACTCTGCACTGGGACCTTCATTAAAGAATGTTCTGGAAATATTGCCGTAGCCACAGTGCCTACAAAATATCAGGCATATCTGTGTTTAACAAAAATTTCCCTTAGCTGAATGAACATTGTACCACATATGAATTATTTGAAATTGTATAAGTCACTTAGCTGGAAAACAGTATTTAATAAATTCAGTGGGCTTTTGGGGAACTTTCTTAAAACATAGATTATAGTCCCCAGCTCCAAGGATTCAAGATTCAAATTGTGTGAAATGAGGCCTAATGAATTTCTGTTGTGAAGTAAGTAAATTTATGACACTGATATGGCAAACCGATATAGAAATAGAAGTCTAAGATTTGACTTTTAGTGCTCTCACCTTGTAGTTTTAAACTGCATAGACCACTGAGTGAGGACTGGAACAACTTTATCTGGCCTTTTCCTGTTTACCATCTAAATTCAATTTAGTGAACTTTCCTTCACATCATATTTCCTATACCTCAGAATTATTATTCCTCCCTGCTTCTATCACATAATGGATATATTTTTATCCTACACTGCTCAGCATTTCTTCTCTCTTCTGTGTGCAATTGCACACTAGCATCTGGGTAGGAACTTTTCTCATTCTCAGTCCCTGTGCTTCAGGTAGACGTGATTGCACCCACAATCAAAGAGGAAATAAGGCTAATGCCTGGTCAATCAGAGCATCATTTTTGCCTGGCCATGGCAATTTTTTCAAGGATGAGGAAATGAGCCAATCATGGTCAATCCAGTGCAATAGCATTTTTCTTGATGTTCTTGAAGATATACTTTTAGTTACATTGAAAATAAACTGGCAAAAAAATTGATCCTTCTTGCCTCTAGATAGAGCCAGAAAATAAAGCCAAATACTAGAAGAGAGTATAGTCTAGAGATGAAAAAAACTAGGATTTTGGTAATGTTTGAGAGCAAAATACAGTTCTATTCATGGGAGTTTTAGTTATAGAAATCAAAAGATATTCATTTTTCTTAACCTATTTGGGCTAGGTTTTCTATAATTTGTACTAAAACTATCCCAATACACATAAAGAACCAGTAATTGATAGTCAATATTATAATATTTCATCCACTAATGATTACTGTGATGTCTGTCTATCTATCTATCTATCTATCTATCTATCTATCTATCTATCTATCTATCTATCTATCTATCTATCTATCTATCTATCTATCTATCTATGGCCCTACTATCTCTATCTCTGTCTGTATGTCTGTCTTCTCCCTATCATCTATCCATCTATGTTACTCTGTGAACAATTTTAAAGGCAGAGTGGTGTTTTTTAATTTCATATCCTTAGAAATGATCACCAAAATATATTGCAGGTAACAGGCACACAAATAAGGTGCGTTAAATCAAGTTTTTTTTAAGTTAAATACTTTCCTACTCCAAAGAATTTTCTGAACCTGGAGAATAGTTCAAACACCTGCCATTTTACATCCTAGTTGTGTTCTCATACTTTTTTGTGTTTGTGTTTACTTTTATCATTCTCATTGTTAAGAACATGTTCATATCCTTTATTTTTAATTTTTGCTCATAAGAGCTAGCCTCTTTCTCTTTGATTTGTACCACACAGCCACCTGTGTAATTACTTATTCAGATTTTTATCTTTGATTACATTATGTAGTTTTTTTCATACTTTAATAGCAATTTGGAGTAATTCAGACTGTTTTCTATAAGCATTTCTACTCACTTATGAGATATATTGAATTTGCTTCCTGACACCTGGGAATAGATACTTATCATCTATCTTTCAATGTGTACCAAAGACTGTTTTTATTTTTGTTGGTTTTTATTGTTTTTTCTTTACTAATCATAGAGGACAACTGAATAAAACTATTCTCTGAAAATCTTGCCAAGAATTTGGGAAATAAAAACCAACCATCTGCCATTGTATAATTATTTAATCACTAAAACAGATGAAATTGGCATTGTATATATAATTCTGAACTAAATTCTATAAAGGATTGCAAAGAGGAAAAACCACAAGATCCTGCCCTTTAGAAACTGTGATGGTAGAGGGGAATGAGATAAATACAGTACGGGGAAGAGAGTTAAAGAAGTGCTTATTCACTGTGTAGGAAGTCAAGGGAGAAAAGTGAGAAAGAGTTATTGCATTTACTTGGGAACTGAGGATGATTCTATCTGGGCTATGAATAATGGGCAAATGTGTTCAAGGTGAGCACATGAGAAAGGGCTATCATAGTGATAAACATATGGAACTCTGATCTTGAGTCAATGCTCCAGTTTTAGTGGACAGTATAGCTATGAAATAAAATGCATAGAGGGACAGAGGCAACAGTGAAGCAAGAACAGGTAGCATGCCAGAGGAGGGAAGGTCTCTTGTTTCTCTTGTGATTAGATTGGGTCCACTGGATAATCTGAGCTAATCCTCCCAAAAAAGTCTTCAAATACTAACTGTAAACTCCCCTTTCAAAAGTAAGGCAGTATTTACTGTTTTTGAGGATTGGGGCATTGATGTCCTATGTGTGTGTGTGTGTGTGTGAGAGAGAGAGAGAGAGACAGAGACAGAGAGACAGAGAGACAGAGACAGAGACAGAGACAGAGAGACAGAGAGACAGAGAGAGAAGAGAGTCTGTCATAGATGTTTTAAATCATGAAGGACTTTTACAAAATTCACATCCAACAATATATTTTAGGCTTATTCATATGAAGTATCATTCTAATGCTAGAAAATGTAATTAAAACAGGTCAGAAATAATCAAATCTAAATATCATTGGATTATGTGTCTCATAGGTAATCTATTGGCATTCAATCAATTTGATCAGCCCTTTTTTCCATATGAGCATCTTTTATCATTCTTCAAATAAATCAAGGAATAAGATTTACCATTTAAACATGGATTTGGTCATTGTTTTCTTTTTCACTAAAGCCAGTGGTGATATGAATACCATGTCGAGTATCTTCTAACTAGTGGAAGCATTTGTTTAGTAACACTTTCTCTAAAGACATGAGTATAACATCTTGTCATATTTTAATATTGCTTAACATCTAATTTATTGAAAGATTATCACTAATGTAAGGGTATTTTTGAATTTAGTATGCTTTATTCAGTCAATATGGCCATTTTAAGTGATTTTTAAGCTTTCAGTATAGAAGGAATTCAAAGTCGGCTGTTTAATTAGTTAAGGGCTCAATGCATACCAAACACTACTGAGCCATTGCGACGAAAGTAAAAAATAAACAGGCAGAAATCCCTGCCATTTTAGAAAAAAAGTGAAAGCCAATGTACAAAACACTTGAGTGGACTTAGTAATATTTTGGATGGTGATAAATGCTAAGAGAGAAGAAAGAAGACAGAGATTGGAGGATTGTGGTTTGAGGTTAGCTTAGGCAAAGCATTAGAGCCTTTTTAAAAAAAATAAATGAAAGCAAAAAAGAGTAGAGGTGTGACTCAAGGGATACAGCATCTGCTTGGCATTGGCAAGGCTTGCGCTCAAATCCCAATAAAATAAAATGAAACAAATAAAATTAAATTAAGAAAACAATCAAATGATGGTGTACAACATGAAATGTTGGAGAAGGCATGGTTAAAATTTCTGATTTTAAAAATCACTGAGAAGATGACTATTGGAAATGAGGGAGATTATGACCTGAGTTTCACAATAGTATTCTGAGGCTTTACAGGTTCCAGTTAACTGACACTATTTCTTTTGGCCTTGTAGGGGTTCTCCTCTGTTATTATAGCTACCGAGCTAGTTACTGGAATGCTTGGAAGGGCTGTAGGCATTGTGGGCATGCTCACATGGGTCAGAGCATGACTCTGCCCTCTGGGAGCTAATGTGGAAGAAGACAGGCCACCAACATGGCACTATAAATATAAAACTAAAATACCCCGAGACACCAGTGGGAATTGAGAAGCGCTTAATGACATAGAGCCAGGAAACCACTCACTGTATATAATTCCAAAAACAGTTCTTCAGAGCAATAGATGAGCATCACTGAATTTCTTTCTTTTCTTATGATACAACCAAAACCTTAAAGCAATTGAGTGAAAGACAAGTGTCCTGCACAATTTGCAGCCTAGCAGTGGAGGGGTAGGCAGTGTTTGTTTTTGTTTTGTTTTGTGTTCTGTCACAGGCAGCAGGCTTCACACACATGCAAGCAGATTGCCTTTTGGAAACCTAGGATCCTTTTTGTTTTTTTGGCATCTTTTCCTGACACCCTTGCTTGTCAGTTGGTCTCTAACCACCTGTGTTCTTTCCATGATGGTTTTGTCCTTTGTAATAAAGTGGGTTTTTTTTTGTTGTTCTTTAAGAATGAGCATAATCCAGAAAATAAAGCCAGATGCCCATTCACAAAGCCCCAACAAGCAAGCACACAGATGAGGTGCCTCAGCCTCTCCTGCAGGTTTCCTGAGAGGAAAATGCTGCTGCTGACATGAATAGCAGAGACCAGACAATGATTCATAGGGAAGATAAACAGCTTTCAATTCTCTCTTGAAGACCCCTGCACCCCTCCTCCATGACTGATCCTAGAGTAAGAGGTCATGGGGATAAGACTGCACCTGCAGCCTGGAAAGGCCAGACTCAGTCCTTGAAAAGAGCTCTTCTGTAATTGATGCTAATTATTATTGAGCCATATGCATCCTTTCATTGAAGGGCAGGTGGGGGGTTCTGTCACTGTCAAGACCATCCTACCAAGAGCAAGTTTAGAATTTTTTACACAGCTGTATGTATGCCCAAGAAGTCCCAAGTGTTGTGTGTAGGTGGGTCCTAAAGAATATACTATCAGGAATTTCTCCAGCTCTGTAATGAGATGTACAGGACTCAGGTGAATAACAAATGCTACCCCTAGTCTACAGTGCAAGAAAATTGAGCGGAGAAGCATGATTTATTCATATGTGCTTGAACTCTACTGCTGGGCCTCTGGGTGGCTTGTGAGGCTTTGTACCCTGCCATCTGTACTCAGAGAGAGGTTAACAACAACTCTGGTGACCTTGGGACCCTCAGGAGATTTGCTTCCAAAGGACATTCATCTGCTTTCGAGTGATTTTTATGTAGGGTGAAGCCCAAGGAGGAGAAGGAAGAAAAGAGAGGAAATGAAAGGAAATTCTCCCAGCTGTAGGTAAAGCATAACTGGATTTAGGTGAATGCCAGAGTGGATGTGGGAACTTTCCCGTGACATTAACTATCCTTTGTTTTGGAGAAGAGTTTAAAAGAATATATTTTTTCTTCCTTCCATCCATCATTCCCACTTTGTTTCCCTTTGGAATACCACTTAATGGCTTTTAAAGGTTGCTCTCATATGTCAAAAATAGCATTGCAAAAATGTACCTGGACTGTTCTCACATTTGCAATTGGATCTCAACTTTGATTTTATTGTTTTACTTTTAAAAGCACAGCTTTCCTCTTTAAATTAACTATTGATGGAAGGAAGAATCCATGTGTCCAGCATGTATGCAAGAATGATTGCACTCTGCTATGGTCTGGGCTGTTGTTCTGGATTCTAACTTCACATTTTTACTTCAGTAAATTGCCCACAATCTTCCACCTTGCATTGTTTCCACTGACAATTTGGTCATCCTTATCTTTGTTCCTTGTGTGTACTTTTGCTTTATTGCATTTAATTTTTGTCTACATCATAGTTTACAAGCAATCTAGTCATATTAGATATTGATGTAATTTTCTTCAGGTTCTTCAGCTTGAGTTGCTTGAAACTTTACTTTTAGTATTTTCACCAAATTTATACCATTTTGTTCATTCATTCTTCAATTATATTTCTGCCCTCTTCCCCAACCCAGGGAAGTCCAACTGTCTGTATGTGTAAAACTGATCCACAGTTTGCTGAAGCTCTATTCATTTTCTCCAGTATCTTTTTTCCCCCATACTTTTGGCTAGTTTGTTTTGCTTGTTTTCACATGCACTAATATTTTATGCAGTATTTAATTCATTGTTAATCCCTTCCTTCAAACATATTTTTCATTTTCAGAAGTTCTATTCATGTCTTTAAAACATCTTTCATGTTTGTTTTAACATGTTCAGGCTTTCCTTTACTATTCTGAAGGTAGTATAATTTAATAGAGTAAGGTTAGATAGCATTGCTCTTACATCTATCTTTTTAAATTAGCTTTATCATGTGTGTAATTTCTTTTTTTTTGGGGGGGGGTCTGGTTGTGGGCCTGAACTCTGGGCCTGGGTGCTGTCCCTCAGCTCTTCAGCTCAAGGCTAGCGCTCTACCACTTGAGCCACAGAGCCACTTCCGGCTTTTTTCTTTTTGCTTATGTGGTGCTAAGGAATCAAACCCAGGGTCTCATGCATGCAAGGCAAGTGCTCTACCACTGAACCACCTTCCCAGCCCCTCATGTGTATAATTTCTAACTCTGTTTTCATTATTTTCTCACCTCATTGTAATCCTGCTTCTTTGCAAGGATGGTAATTTTTTTATTAGATACAGATATTACAAATTTGACCATTTTGAGTAAAGAATATTCCTTTAAATAACTTTGAGCTCTTTTTTGATGCAAGTGAATTACTTGGAAATTACTTGGAAAAGTGCTTGGAAATATTTTGATACAATTGAGACTTTTGAGCTTGAATCAGAGATACTTTAGCTCCATCACTAAGCAAAACCTTTCCAAATACCCTGTACTTCCTCAAAGTCCTTTACTGCTTTACTCTGGGCAATAAGAACATGAACTGTTCTGGTCTTGTGGGGTCTCCAGAACATTCTCACTACTACTTCAGTGGTTGTTTTCTTGTGCAGAGTAGTGGTTTGTTTGTGTCTTTTTTTTCTCTTTTTGGTTGTGGGGCTTGAACTCTGGGCCTGAGTGCTGTCTCTGTTTGTGAGTTTAATATATATATATATATATATATATATATATATATACTGGTGCTGAAGCCTGGGGGAAATTTTATCCTTCTCCAGAACTTACTCTCTTTTCTGGTAGCCCACTCTGAGAATTTGAGCTAATTCCAGCCTCTTCTAACCCTTCTTTTCGCAGTTTTGAAGCTGCTTCCGAATTACCTAGGCTTTTAAGTTGACATTCTGACATCATTCGTATCAAGTGAATCATAATTTCTAGAAACGAGGGTGAGAATTCTGCAGGTTCATCAGCTCTCCCTAAATGCCATGGACTTCTGAGAGTCCTCAACCCCAGTGAAACTTTTTTTGAAAGGTTGCCAATTCTGGAATCTAACAGACTGCTCTGGAGCTTCATCTTCTGTGAACCTGCTGCCAATAGAGCAATGGCGTTTACACGCCTCTCCTGGACATGCTTCTTATTGTAATATGCCCCAATAGTGCCTTCTGGCTACCCACCTGCAAGACACCCACCTACTGGCTCAGGGGCAGGAAGAACTTGGGCTGGAACCTAAGAGATCCAAATCCTAGAACCGGCAGTGACATTGACATGTCTGAATTTCTGTTTGGCTATCTGCCAAATGAACAGTAATGATTACATCTATTTTGCCACATGTGTTATAATGCATATTCATACTCTCAAGATCTCTCAACTTTTCTTTGATGGGTTTCTCCTCTTTGTCCTATACATCTGTATCCCAACATCACTTATTAGGAAAACAGCTCAGCCTCTTTGTTCTTTCCTCTGCTGTTAGAATGTGGCACTTACCACATGAGTGACTTGCTTTTATTTTTCGGGCCCCCTCCTGGTGGTTATTTATTTATTTTTGCTATACTGGAGTTCTATTCAGGATATCTAAATACTATGCCACTTGAGTCATGGCCCCAGTCCTTTTGATTTTAGATTGTTTTTCAGATGGAGATATATGCTTTTGCTTAGCCCAACTTCATGCTTTTATCCTTCTACCTGCACCTTCAGAGTAGCTAGGATTAGAGGCATATGCCATTATTCCTGGTCACATTTATTTATTTATTTATTTACATTTTCTGGTGTATTACACATTAGTTGTCTTCTGCTGATTCTTTTTTGGGGGGGAGGGGTTTCATCCAGAGGGCCTGGGAGCTATTCCCGAGTTTTCACTAAAGGCTAGCACTCTAATACCTGAGCCACAGCTCCACTTCAGCCTTTTTTGTCCTTCACTGGAGATAAAGAATCACACATATTTGCCTCCCCACACTGGCTTCTAACCGCAGTCCTCAGATCTCAGCCCCCTGAGTAGCTAGGGTTAAAGGTATGAGCCACTGGTGCCTGACCTCTGTTGATTCTTTCAGCTTAGTTGTTCTTTATTAAATATGGTACTCTTCATTGTGCAACTTTTCCCTAAATCCTCATAATTCTTGTTTATAAACATTTGTGTATCAGTCTTAATAATTTTTTGTGAGCATTTGTTTCAATTCAACTAACCTCGTTTGGTCATTTTAGAAGAATATAGGTATGTGTTTGCCCTTGGGAATTCCTTCTTAGTGTGAATGCTCTTTATTAATTCTGCAGTCTTAAATTAGTTGGGATACTGCTCTAGTACTTTAAGCCCAGTATTTATTCTGGAAATCTTTTATGCCCAAAATACACACCAGAAAGTCATGAATTTATGGCTTCAGCATGGGCAAACTGCAGTCTGCTGCCTTTTGTTTATTTTCTTCTCTGGTTTCCTGTTCAGTGAACTTCCTTTCTTTCGTTTTACCCCATCATCCCAGCATGAGCACTAAGAATCCTATCCTTCAAGGCCATGTACACTATGAAGAACCCAGCTTTTCACTGGGAGAGTTAAAGTAAAGATATTTAGGGGAAGCATAGGTGCTGTCTGTATCTCATGTAAGTGACAAGGGAGGGTCAAATTGGCAGAGCAAATAATGTGGTGCCATAACTACTCTGATTATGTCCTGAGTTCCCCCTTGTTTATTGACTTTGAGCCTTGATTATATGTGAAACTGTTTTTAACCATAATTTTCTTATCTCTGTGTTTAGGATTGTTGTTTTCTCTGATTTTGTTTCCCTGACATTCTGACTCCATCTGCTTTCTATCTTTCAGGAATTCCTCAAAATTTCCCAGGAACTAAGGGCATTCTTATTGTTTGTCATTACTGGTAGCCATGTAATTATTTTGAACTTTTAAGTAGCAGATAGGATGTATTTATAGGCTCAGTCCTCATCTTGATGTAATATTTAGTCTAGTACCTCAAATGTTAATAATTAAACAGAAAAAAATAATGATTTAAAATTTTTGGAGAATACTAAATGGATCCCCCAAATTTTGAATTTACTGGTTATTTGAAACTTGTGATCCCCTTTAACATGGCTGCTTTGTTGTTTTAAAGAAAATCTCTTATCTAGTTTTATAATTGGTTGGGAAATTGAAAAGGCTGGTTGAATTGGGGGATTGTAGAAGTAATATAGGCAAACATTTTGCTTTAATGTAGCCACATATACACATGCATTCTTGATTGATGCCTATCTTTTCTCAAGTGTAGCTATCATAATTGTAATTCTCATTTAGCTACTTTCATAAACTACCTCTGTCAGGGGTCATTTGTATTTTCCAGCCTGGCTTATTCTAAAGAGGACAAGAAATTACCGGAGGGGACAGTTGTACTCTATGTTTTTGTTTTTTTGTATCCTCTATTTCAATTATTTGCTTCTTGCCTCATCCACATATATTTTTCAATTATGTTAATAAATTTCCTATCTCACTGATTGTATTTCTAAATTCTGGTATCAAAATTTGAATTAAGGGACTCAAGTTTGCTTGGATGATGGTGTGTCACTTGAGCCACATCTTCAAACATGTCTCTTGCTGGTTATTTTGGAGATGGAGTTTTTCTGCCTGGGCTGGCTTTCAACTTCTAGCCTCGAGATTTCAGCCTCTTGACTAGCTAGGATTACAGATGTGAACCACAGAAGTCCAGCTCAAAACAAATTATACCAAAGCAGCTCTTTGTGCATTTATTTCTTTGTCCATGTGATATTTATATTATTATAGTTACCTTAAGTGCAGTAGGCATAATGGCTTTGGGAACTAAGCTATCTCATTCCTATTACTATGCAATTTAACCAAAGGGCAGAAAGTTACAGGGCACAGTGGGATTTCAGCTGTAAGTGGTTAGAGACTATGCATCAGGCTGTGTGCACTGAGAAGAGAGCTCTGGCTTATCTGACTATTACATTGGGTGAACATGTAATTACAAGGTTTCATTATTTACAGTTCATCATTCCTTACTCAACAAAAGAAAATTATAGTATCCTTCTAGCTTCCCAGAATATAGATATCAATATGTTAAGTGTAGATAAAAAAATACACACAGTGAAATAAATGAAAACTCCAAGACAAATCCGTGTATGCACCCATGATAACCAAGGCAACATAAATAATGCACAAAGGCCTGGCTCTTTGCACAGATGATATTGAGAAAATTGATTCACCATGTGGAGAAGGAGTGACATGGGAGATAGCTTATTGCCACATACAATGACAGACTCCACACTGATTAAAAGTCTAAGTATGGAAGACAAAATTAGAAAGTTAATAGAAGAACATAGAAGAGAACATTTTAATAAGAAAAAGGATGAAGTTCTTAAACTTTATAAAGCCTAAATCATAAAGTGAAACATTTCTGTTTGGTAAGAGGTTTAGTGGAAAAATGTATGGCAAATGTTCATATGTGAAGAGAAAAGATATAAACCAAGTTACCCGAGAAATAAACACAAAAATTGAGGTTAAATTCACATTAGTAGATAGCTAAAATTTGACAGGTACGTAATACCAAGTATTGGAGAAGAGAAGGATGTGAGGACATTTTTACATGTTGTTGGTAGGAGGAGGGACAGTCTAGGTAGGTTCAGTGATTCCAGGGAGAATATTTTTGTATTAGTTAATCTTACTGTGAATGTGGATATCTTGTGACCCAGAAATGAAACTCTTAGGAGATATTTACACTTATAATACCCATATATGTATGGATAGATTTGATATATGTACATACGTGTATATATAGACACACAAACGCAAAAGAGATTCACCTAATCCCTACAGGAAACTTGTAAAAAAATGCTGTTGGGTTTTTTTTTTTATTATGGTGATAAAGATTTAAAAGCAACCAGGAAATATGTTTATGACAAAAAGTAGAAAATGGCAAATGTAATCAAAATATTAATATGCATATATATAAAAAGACTATGTTCCCGTTAAAATTGTTTAAAAATTGGAGAAGTAATAAAGAACAATAGGAGGGGTATATTTCATCAAAGCACATAGATGCATAGATAGAAATGTCACAATGACACATCTTTGTAAAATTCATATATGCCAATAAAACAGAAAATAATACAAAATTAGATAGATAAATTGTGTACTGGGGAATAGAATGCACCAATGAGTAGCAATTGATTGAGTGTATACATGACACCATGAATGTGCTTAAAATGTGCTGCTGAATAACCAAAAACACAGACACTTTAAATTAAATTAAAATATAAAAATAAGCTATAATACTATACTACTTAGAAGACTTAAAAGGTATGTGCTCATGTAATAGGAAACAGTTCATAAGAACACATAGAATTACAGTGTATATTAAACACATTACACAAGTTGCTATGGGATGGCACAGAGGAATGGTAGTGTTGTGTAGAGAGTAAAGAGATTAATGAAATGAGTAAATAAATTGGTAAAACTAGATTATTTTACAAAACCCATGTATACTAATGTACAATGAACTTAGAAACAAGGTAAACTGAGCCCCCTTCTCATGTCATCTAAATTGTTGAGAAGAGAAACCTTAATAAAACATAAATCCAGTTCCTTGAAGCCTCCTGGAATGAGTGAAGAGCACAGTAGTAGCAGATAGTAAGGTTCGTTGTGGAGAGACAGGCAGAGGCTAAGAGAGACCTGAGGAAAAATGCCTACCTTGTAGAGAGCTCCTTACAAGGGTGGGCCTGTAAATGGAATCTTTTAAGATGACTCTAAATTAATTGATAAAAACAGATCAAAAGGTAACATAAAGAAAGAAGCATAATAACTAATAAGAAAGAGTATTTGTAAATTCAATTAGAATGGACAATTCAATTTACATTCAATTAGAATGCATTTGCTGAGAGTTTAGCATGAAAATGGCATTTGAAATTCTAAAGTATTTGTACAAAACCCAGATACTTCAATAGAATTAGAGTCATTTTTCTCATCTAGAAATTTCATTTGACTGAAAGACACCTGTAAAACAGAGAGTTAAATATAGAAGATTAAAAAAAAAACTTCACTCACATAAAACAAATCTGGAGTTATGCTGCCCTAGCATGGCATAAACACAAGCCTCTGTGATGGATGTTTAACCCAGGGACTCACATGCCTAGATCGCAGACAGGCTCAGAAACTTAGTCACACATTTTTCTAGGTATGACTATGAGAGGGTTTGTGGCCTGTGGGTGAGAGTCACATTTAAATTAGTAGAGTGAATAATCAGGTTGCATTCTTATTTCTGGGCCTTATCCAGTCAGTTCAAGGTCTGAAAAGAAAAAAAATGTCCAGAAAAGAAATTTCTGACTGATTCCAAGCATTGACGTCAATATTTTTCTGCCTGTGGTCTTGAAGTTGCTAGCCTTCTGTTTAAATGTGGTGCTGTCTTTCCTGGGTCTCCAGCTGGTTCACTGTAGATTGTAGCCCTTTTCAGTTTCCTTAACCTCATAAGCCAATTGCTTATAAGTTCTCGTCCCTCCCCCCAACACAAGTATTTGTATATATGGAAAGACTATATATATATGTATATATTGGCCTATACATATAAATATGACTGATGGGAGCAATGTATATACCCATATGCACACATTACTCCTATTGGTCCTTTTTCCATGGAGAACTTTGACTAGTACAATGTTGCACCAATTATTCTGTTTAGCTCTTCTGAATGATAGCTTCTAACTTTGAGCTCCTGATCTTACTTTCGTGTTCTTGGTAGTAAGATAAAGCAGATGAAAGGACTAACTTGGGGCCAAGTGTGCTCACCTCACATTTTCTACATCCTACTAGCCAGATCTTAGTCATATGGTCATTTTTATCTCAGAAGGAAGTCAGGAAAACAGTTTTTAGGCTTTGTATTCTTTAATTCCCAAGGTCAGCAGGAAGCAGAGAATTATCTAGAAATAAGAAAATAATGCATATTAACATGTACCTTCCAGTCTATGTCACAGTAATGAATGTCTCTTAACACATAACTCACGTGACTATAACTTGAAAGAAAAATTGCAAATATTCATACAATTTTATTTATTATAAAACTATAGAGAAACAGAATGTTGGTCTAAATTCTAAATTATGCATCTATAATTCCTCAAATTTAGTTAGTGAATTATTATAGAACCATCTCTTAAGGGGATAACAGTTGATAGTTTGTCAAGGATAAAAATTACACATAGATTACTCAATTGTAAATCAGTTCTTCTAAATTGTTCTAGCAAGTTTAAAATGTTAATTATTTTTAAGAAGCTTAAACATTACTTTGATCATATTATTCATTTGCTAAGAAGGAAAATTCTTTAAATTGAAACAATTTTCAGATTGAGCTCTGAGTAAGTATAAGATATAAATATTAAAAATATAGAAAATATAAATAAGCCACAAAAATCCTAACATCTATGTCTTAATACCTCATGGAAATTATCCCTGCATAGATGCATTCATTCTCAACCTAAAAACATATATATGTATTTTTTCCATGCCCTTAAATGTGGTTTGTGCTTTCAGTATTAATTTAGTGACTTTTTATATTGAGTATGTTTACTTTTTTGGTGCTAGAAATGTTTTTTATTTATTATTTACACTTACTTTCTGTTATTTTTAGGTTTTACTTAGCAGGATAGAATGGTAGAGCCCTTGAGAGAATGACATATGTATTTATCTTCTACATACAGAGACAAGGTGCAGCAGTACCATAATCATAATGTCTTTGCTCACCTGATCTCTTGGGTCAAGGTCAAGTGATCTAATTCTACTCATAGTTGTTCAATAGGCCTTATCAAATTGATATCCTCATAAAAACAGCTCTTCCTCCTGTGCAGTGAGTTTCAAAGAACATCAACAGAGTTATCACCTGGAACTTTTTATGTAAAAAAAAAAGCAACAACAAAACACAGCATTTTGGGAACCAGCCAAGAAGTGACACATGGTGGAGGAGAGATCAGCCATCTAGATCATATCATGCTAGAGATCTAATTCAGGGCAGTACACATTCTAGGTAAGTGTTGCATCAATGGGCTACATCTCCGACCACTTAAGCTTGTTTGAATAAGCTGTCCATTTGAGATTGATACTCTAGTTTGAAAAACATTGTGTTCCTGTTTTAACTAGTGGGTAAAACCCTTTGTTTCTCTTTTAATTTTATTTCTTTTATTTATTTATTTTTGTTTATGTGGCAATGAGGAATCAAACCCAGGGCATCATGCATGCTAGGCAATCACTCTATCACTAAGCTACATTCCCAGCCCCTGGACAGAACTCTTGAGAAACATCCATGCCTCTAATAGAAGGTTGCCAGAGCCTTGACTTCCTTCTGTTTAGATCAGGCACTCTTTGAGGTACATAGAAACACTAAATCCTTTCATTACCTTCAAAAGTGACATCATTTTTGTGGTCCTTTATCACTCAAATAAATTTATTAAGATGTCAAATTAAAAAAAAATCCCTGTAAAAAGTAGGATTGACTTTTTACAAAAACTCAAACAAAGCATTTTTGCCCTTCTCAATATTTCTCAGGTAAATATAAAAAAATCCCAAGAGCCTAGCATCATGCATGTATTTCTTCACTAGTTCTGTTAAGAACTATACAACCTATTCTGTTTATAGAAAACCTAATCCAACCAATTGCTTTTGATAAATATGTATGTTATTTCCAGTTTGAGCAGTTGTAAGCAATGCTGCATTGAAAATTTGTGTTTATATATCTTTTTTTCAATGTAAATTTCTATAGTGTAATTTCATAGAAGGTAAAATTCTGTCTTAAAGAGAATATACCTATAAATTAACTTTTCCACTTTTTGTATTATTTTATTATTAACATGTATTAATTGTACAAAGGGGTTTTAGTGTAACATTTCCATACACACATATAATGTACTTTGATCAAACTTAGCCCCTCTATTAATTGTGTAATGCTGTTTGGTTATTATGGTCTTGAAGTATATATTTTTAACTTTTTAAAATTATTATTCTAAAGATGATGTACAGAGAGGTTACAGTTATGTAAGAATAGTATAATTTAAAGTCTGGTATTGTGATACCTCCAGCATTACGCTTTGGTCTAAGTATTGCTTTGATTATTAAGGGGTGTTTTAGTCATTCATTTGTAAAGAAAGATATTGGAATTTTGATGAGGATTACAATGAATATGTAGATGGTTTTGGTAACTAACCATTTCCATACTCATCCATATCATAAATATACCATGAATTCTACTAATTCATGAATACGGGAGGTCTTTCCATCTTTTATGATCTCCTTCAAATTCTTTCTTCAATATTTTATAGATTTCATTGTAAAAATATTTCCTTTTGAATGGATTATTTTTCTGATTTCTTTTTTAGCATGATTGCTACTGGTAGATAAAATGTTACTGATTTTGTAAATTGCTACTGATTTTGTATGTATTGCTACTTTGCTCATAGTATATCAAATCTAAGTGTTTTCTGGTGGTAACTTTAGAGAATCTTATCTATAGGATAATATTGTTTGCAAATATTTTTTCCTTTCCTGTTTTTATTGCCTATTTCTCAGGCTAAGAATTCAAACACTATAACGATTACAGGGAGTATATAGACAGCTTTGTCTCATTCCTTACTTCAGAGAAAATGTTTCTTTTGTGTGCTTAAGATGATATTATATTTTTAAAAAATATAACCTTTGTTATGATGAGTACATAATTAGTTTCTTCACACTTTATTATGAATAGGTGTCAAATTCTGTCAGTGGATTTTTTTCTACATCTATTGAGACAATTACATGGTATTTTTATCCTGGTTTTGCTTATGTCCTGCATCACTTTTTATTAATTTGCATTTGTTGAAATATTCCTGCATCACTGTAATGAAACCACCTTGGTTATAGCATATTATCTTCTTCATGTTTTGGTGAATTCAGTTTGAGACAATTTCACTGAGAGTTTTTGCATATTTATTCATTGTGGAAATTGGTCTCTGGTTTTCTTGTTTTGTTTTCTTATCTGATTTTGATATCAGAATAATGCTAGTATCATAGAAAGATTTGGTAGTGTTGCTTCCCTTTTTATTTTATGAAATAGTTTGAGGAATATTGATGCCTGTTTTTCTCTAAGGGGTAAAATTCAGCAGTGAGTCAATCTGGTCCTGGGTTTTTATTTCTTGGGACACTATATCTGCTTTAATCTTATTGGTCATTATAGATCAACACTCTGTTTTAATTTTGGAAGTCATAGGTGGCTTTAGAAATTTACACATTTTGTCTATATTTTCCAGTTTATTATAATATGTTGATATTATATCAGATGATCCTATATATTTTACTAATATTTTTATGTTATCCCTTTTCCTCTAATTTTATTAATTTGGATTTTCTCTCTTCTTTTTTGTTTCTGTCTGTCTGTCATGGGGCTTGAACTCAGGGCCTGGGTACTGCGCCTTTTCTTTTGATTAGTTTCTCTCAGGGTTTGCCAATCTCGTTTACCTTTTCAAAGAATGAACTCTTGAGTTTCAGTAATTCCTTAATTACTGCCATATTCTTAAAATTATTTCTTTCTATCTATTGATTTTGGTTTAGCTTTTCTTGTTATTTTCTAAGAATTTGACATGTTTCATTTTGGTTATTTATTTGAGATCTCTCTGCTGTTTTATATTACTGTTTTATTGTGTTACTGGAGTTGGAACTCAATAGATTTGAGTAAGGAACCATTATTTCTCTCTGAAAAAACATCTGAGAAGACATAGGAAGGATTGTCAACTGGATAAACTTAACTGAGCCTCAGTGTCTAAAATATTCATATCAAGATACATACATATATATATATATATATATATATATATGCACACTTTCTAGCATATCCCTGTCATGGATTCAATCTCCAGCACTGCAAAAAATGAGAGAAAATAAAAAAAGGAAAAAGCAAAAAAAGAAGAAAGAAAGAAGGAACAAAAGAAAGAACTTATGTGTTTGAGTAGAATATAAGAGACAGGATTTTAGACAAATTTCAACAACTTCACAAGTTCTTGAACCTAGTCCTGGACAGTGTTAAAAATGAGAGAGGTAGTAAATGACATTTTTACTGCCAAATCACAGAAATTAAAGATGTATTATATGGTGATAATTGTCCTAGGATTAAATTTAAAATTCACTTAGAACCCTCCAGACAGAAATCCCCAGTGAATTGCAATTGGCAGAGATCCTAATTGGCAAATACTCACTGTGAGGGAAACTTCCATTTGGCAAAAGAATCCTGGGAAATGCCTTCTGCATTTTAAGTTAAAAAAATTCTTCTTTTCTATCAATACTCAAGAAAGGAATAATGAAATGTGATATAGAGGTTTTGAAAGGCAGTAATATGCATTATCCATCAAATACAAGAAAAGTCAGACCTTTCCCTGACAGATGAAGTCAAATGACATTCTTGTCAATATTAAAGTTTAAGTGTAAGTAGGCATGGGCTAGTCTACCAATCATGGATGACACCATTTTCCTACTGAAGGATAGTATGCTGTAGTTAACCAAATTTGGCATTGATAAAACATGATAGTGTACATTTACATCTAGAACATCTGAATCTTGTTTTTAATCTGTTGTACTCTGTGTGTGTGTGTGTGTGTGTGTGTGTGTGTGTGTTCAATTTTTAGCTTCTTTTGTGACTAAGGTTTTAATTTGTGGCTCCGGAATAAACGCCTAGATATTTTTTATAGCTAGGATATCTCAGCATCATGACTGGACATAGTTAGGAGTCTGTTTAGTAATTCTAACTATAAACACTTATTGAACATCAACTATGCAGTAGGCATCTTGTTAACCAGATGACACATATTTTGTGATTTACTACTACAATAGACTTAGGAACTTACTCTTGATAGCTATGCCTTACAGGTGAGGAAACTGAGTTGAAGAAGTTATAGAGTTTTGAACACAGATCTGCCTTACTCTCACACTCAACTCTTGTTCATCACAATGCCACAATGACATTTTTCTCTTCTTAGCATTGCATACAGAGTAGTTTGAGTTTGCTAAGTGTTCTTGTTGAAAAATAAGGATGTTTACAATAGATGACTTACTTTACAAAACTCTGTGAGAATGAACTAAATGCACCTGCTAATACAGATAGACTTTATGATTTTTAAGAGATTCAAAATCGAAAAATCCACAATAGGAGAATATGACTATTATCATTCTTCTCCTATCAAACCCCCAAACCTTGTACTCAATGGAGTGCTAAGCAGAGCTCATGAATGCTGAAAGGTAATTATTCCTTGTAATATTACATCCAATGTAGAAACTATAAATTACTAAATGAATTATAAAGCTTCCAGAAGTTTGCATTAAGCTAAAGAGAAAGAAGATGGATAATACTGACTTGTAAGAATTACTATTAATTTATCACATACAGGGCCTAGTTTTCTATTCAGCATTATCCATGGGTTCTCATATTAATTCTCACAGTCACACTGTAGGGTAGATTAATTGTTTCCATATTATCAGGGATAAAACTAAGGCACAGAAAAGAAAAGTTAAACCAAGGTCATGTCCCAGGAGTTGAACTTAGGATGGCACACACCTATCCATGTATAATGCAGTCTTTATTCATTTTCATAATTAAACTGGAAAATGTCTTCCTTATAGGAGTGAAACTTGTCTTTCAAGGATGATTATGAGTGCTGGAGAAGACTCAGGCATCACAATATTAGAGTAATCCTGCAAAATGTTGTCTAAGGTAAACAAAAATGTAAAAGCTCACTAATAATATACTAAAATCCTCTCTTCATAATTTAACTTCATGAGAATTACATGGATTTTAGATGAGAAGCCATGGAAGGAATTCTCCACATCATAAGAAAACTTAATGAATCAGGTACAGGTAGAAAAATAACAGAGTTGTAATGCCTCGGGCCTCAAAACTAGGAAGGAAAATGAACATCATGGAAAGGCCCTGTCCGCTCTCCCTACTCTCTCAGAATTCCCTCTAATATGCTTTTACTCCTTGTGCTGTCTTGCTATCATGACTTGTTCACAGCAATAAGGGTTTGCAGCAGAATTAAGAGTTTGTATCAACAGCAAAACTCGGTGTTTTTAAATTTTTTGCTACTATTACTATTGCATTTATTAAATCATTTGGCAACTATTTTTTAAGTACCTAATGGATGCTTACTATTGCCATGCTCCTAGTCCTCTGAGTGTTAAGGGTGTAGAAATGATTGTAACAAAGTTCCTATCCACATGGAGAGCATGTCTAATGGTGAAGATAAGACATGACAAAAGACAGAGGCCCAGATACTGATGAATGCTGTGGTGGAAGTAAAACACCTCTCTATGGAGGAGAAACTGATGAAATTGTATGTCTTATGGAAAAAAAGTAAACAGAAAGGGAGTCGAGGTTGAAGGCACAGTCCAAGTGCAATGTGAATAAACTTGATGAGTTCGCTATGAAGTTAGATTATGGTACTGATTATATCATATTATAAATATTTATTTTTTAATGGTTGGGTCTATATGTCAAAAGCTAAGGAAAATTCTTGCTCCTTTTCCATTAGTTGTTAACAGAAAGTTTGGGGCATTCTTGGTCCTCAACACATAACAAATGAATGCATGAACTGGGACTCTTTTGAAAGTTGTATAGCCACATGCAATTTATGAGGCTAAAGTCTAATGAGATAGATAATTACATATTTCCATCATTATTATTATTTTTGAACAGGATCTCATTATGCAGCATAAGCTGGCCTTGAGCGTCCAATCTTCCTGCATCACCCTCTCAAGTAAGTGATCCCATTTGGTCCATTGCTCAAGTTTTAAAATGCTTTGCTCAACATCTTAAAGTGACAATGAATGCATCTGTGCTCACTAAGACAAAACTCAGACGCTAATTTTATTTTCATTTATCTGCTAAGCTAAAAATATAAAATCTACTTTATTTAAGGATACTGTCAACTACTTAATATCATGTAAGTTTTTAAATAACATTTTCCTGGAGTTTACTCAAAATAAAATAAGCTGGGGGACGGAATGAATCTTTATGCTTTTGTAGTGGTGTTTTAGGATTAAATTCTCAAGTATTTCCGATTTTAAGGATCATGAAAACAAATTATAAAATTAAATATGGATACTTTAAAATTTCGTTTTTAAACTTTTGACATCAAGTATATTTCCAACATATCAATATTTGTAAAATGGTTATGATAACTTATGAATGTTTTATAGTCCTATTGTTTGGAATTATGAAAGTAGTTAGATTAGGTCCATCTGCCTGCTTTCTTTAAGTTTCTACATGGACACACCATGATGAACAGTTCTACAGTGACAACAACAATCTTCATATAAAAATTAAAAAAAATGAAAATGAAAATTCCATCAGAACAGAACTTAACGACTAATGGCAATGCTAATTTCCTTTTTTTTCACTTGTGATATTATATATGGACACCTTGTCATACCTCAGCAGTGGTTATGATCTGATGTCTTGGCTTTAAGCTACCTCAATTACTTTTCATATATCTTCTAGATCAGGCATTGAGTACATTGAAGACTTTTGCTTTAGGAGCCTCTCCTGTTTTACAAAGCCTGGCAGGCAGGGATATCTGTATCTGCCCTTCTTTGGGGGAGCTCTTGTACTCTAGAATGAAACTCTTTCCCATTCTCATCCTTTTTTAATTTCTCTTTTAACATGGATGGGTAATGAGGAGGGGACTGGTCACAGAGCCGTCTCTATTCTAAAGCATAGCTAAATTTTAAAGGAAGGAGTATCATTCAAAACATGAACTCTATTTTATGTTTTCTTCATCTTTCTCTGTAAATCCCTGTGTGACACTGAATTTCAAGTAGAAACTGTTCTGTAGCATGTCATCCAGATGACTGACACGAAATGGTTTTTAGAATTTCTTTAGATAGGAACTGTAGTAATGAGGCATCCCTTGGAGCACATCCTTCGTTAAGGGTGAGTTCTGTTACTGTGCTTAAATCCTGCATTGTTTCCTCTCATTTACATATAAAACTTCATGCTCCAAATTCTTCTGGGACTTAGGCTCTATTTTTATCTATGCTACAATGTGGTACATGGAAAAACTCATTATTTTTTCATAGGTCTGTGCCACTAGTGACTGTTCTAGTGAGAGATGAAGATGCAAAGACCCAATTCTCTTTTTAAATAAAACAGTCATTTTTCCATATTCCCAAATCCTTAGAAGGATTGATTTGTGTGACTTGATTTTTTTTTTTTTTGCTAGTATGTGATTGTAATCCATCTGCTCAGGATTCAACACAAAACAAAATGGAACACAACAGAACCAAACAAAAGAATGCTCCCACTGACAGAGATTTGGAAAGAGATCTTCATGTTTATGTTACTGATTTTCAGAATCAAACGAGCTTGTAAACAAAAAAAAAGTCATAAAATAAGCTTAATAAACCCTCATACTGATGCAATGCTAACCTTGGTCAATTGGATCAAAATTCAGCTCACAAAACAACACTTTGGCTACAATCAATGCTTATGAAAACCATGAGCAGTCTGTGCAGACGCTGCTAGCTTTGGCAACTCCAGGCGTCAGCTGTGACTCCTGAGCATAATAAATGCATTGGTTTGAATTCCCCTGGCTGTTGTATGTGAGGGTTGTCTGGAGCTCATTCAGATTCATGATGCACTTTAAGATACAATTAAGAGAGGAACTGAAGGAAAGAAGAAAACGCTTCCATTTCAAATCCTTTTATTGGAGTGAAGACCCAGAAGGTGATAGTTAGACATGGATAATTTTCAGAAATAAAAAATAACATTGTGTGCATTTATTCAGATTTCATTTCCAGAAATGATGCAGGTCTTATCAGAGTGAATACTGGGTGAAATCCTTATCCTTGATGGATTTTTAAAATAGACTAGAGCACTCATTTTTCTTTTTTGCAATAAGAGCCATTTAATTCTTTGAACTCTTGGAAAGGATGTGATGATGACATGACCATAATACAAATTCATACTGGAGAGCTCTGTATTTAAAAATCCCCTATGTTCACTCACCCAAGGCTTGTTTGGCAGTTAATGTATAAGACTGATGATGTGGTTCTCAACTTGATATCTGGGCAAAAAGCACAAACAGGAAATGTATACTATTGTTAACATCTAAGTTCAGAATAAAGGGGACATTATTCAACAAGAAAGAGCCAGAACTAGATTCCTTGGTAATCTTACCAATAGAACATGTAAAAAATTCTTTTTTTTTTTTTTCAGAGTACATTCAAGGCAAATTGGGCGGATTTTAGCCAGAAGCTCTGAAGAAGACAAAGAATGGCGCCATGTCTCCCCCAGGCCCAGACCCCTCTCATGACCCTCTAGACATGCGGGGAGCTGCCCAACATGATGCAGAGGACCAGGAAACACCTCAGCGCCTGACTCAACACTGTTTGATTGGAAGACTAACAAATGTAGCCTGAAATGTCATTCCAAACTCTCATACCATTTTACAAAAGGTTGAATTGAATGTCTGGAAGAGTAAAAAGCAGTAGAGTGGGCTTTCAAAGACTCAGGTTCATGTATGGTGTCTGCATTTTAACTAGTCTGTACTTGCTTTCCTCTGAAAATTAGAGCTAACTGCTAGGTCATGGCAAGAAGTGGCTGTGTTTGGGAGAGTCCACATGCAATCACTGTCTCGTGGATGGTAAAGTGCTATGTAAAACCTATTTTTAATGTTGGCTGCCTTGAATCAATAGAGTAGCAAATCCGTACCATATGAGTCAGCAATATTAAACTCCTTTGTGTCTTTCGTTTCTTCTTCCCAGAATATTGTGGCCATTTCCTCCCTTTCCATTCTGATTTTGCAACTTTCATCTCCTTTGTTTTACTCCATAGGACTTATCAAACTTTGTCAAATGTCTTTATCCCATTCCCATCATTCCTGTCTCTTCTCTGCTTCATCATTCACTGCCCGGCTATACATTGCCTTAAATTATTCAGAAGATTTGACTTGGTGGCAAAGTAGTTTCTTTAATTATTGTGTGCATTCTTAGCTACCTCCTCTGTATTCTGCTGATATGCATATGGACGTGGAAGAGCATCATTGGTCAATTTTGACTTTTCTGTCAGGATGGTGCCCCAAGTTGGGCTTGGTGACTGCTGTAAAGCCTGTTTATTAACCTCTCTGCACTGTGAGGTTTCATTACAACCCATTCTGCCTCCTAGCTTCATTGTACACTCAGTGATCTTCTCCCCCCCCCCCCCCCCCCCCCCCGCACTTCTGGGCATCCTGGACTCTCCTTCACAGATGCTACTGAAATGGATAAGAAAAAAATATGTAAGCCAAACAGGCCGGAATATTTTGAAAAGTATTTATAGATGGAGCACAAAGTATATAGAGATAGATAAGAATGCCTTCCCTTCTTCATTTTTTAAATCTAAACTTCCCCAGTAAAAATAGAGTGAGAGGAGAATTGTCTTCCGCTATATAAAAAAAGAGCCCTGTGTCCATGGAGCAGCAAAGTGTTACATGCAAAACGATGTGATAAGGGAGAGAGCTTTGAGGGGGTTTGGTTTCATTTGTCAGTGTTGCAATCGTGTTTGTTTCCAATGAGGTGGGTGCAATGGGTCATGGTTACCCATTCAAATGGGTTACTTGGAAGTTAAATATGTTGAACTGAAAGTACCATTTTTTTTTTGCAGGTTCCCCAGGCACAAATTATATTTTTGCCATCTAGCAGCCAGTGTCCTTGATCAAGCTTCTGAGTAAATTTGCAAACATTGTACAGTTGTCTTCTTTGGTAATTATAGAGCCATAAAGTGGTAGAAAGAGGTAGCACTTAATAACACACAAAAGCAGGGTAACTTAGGCAATAAAAACACTGCTTAATTTACACCATTGCAAAGGGAGCTTGCACAGTGGGATGCTCATATTAATCAGAATCAATTTAATGTACACACTTATGCCAACTGTAAAAAGGTTGCAAGCAACAGCAGGAGAGGCAATATGTTACACAGGGTGAAAGCCGGGAATAGGGAACAAAATACATTTGGAACACATTGAGCCACAATTCTGCCTCTTAAATGATGATCTCACTGGATGTGTCTGTCAACAGAATCAGCTGTCTTCGACTCTCATGTATTTTGGTTATGAACCATGTCGAGTGAATTTTATTTGATTTTAATTGAGTTATAAAACATCAGTGTGTTTGAGCACATATATTCTTCTATGAAGTCTTTAACTTTCTGACCAAATAGATGCAATTTATTTATTTTTTGTGAATAGGTTAGCAATACAAGAGAAGATTTTGTTGTGATATTTCTAAGCATGTATGTAGAATTAAGTAGAATCTATATCTCATCTTTATTCATGGTTTTATTGTATGCACATGGATTTGGTGGTTGGGAATTGCCTGGTGTATGTGGTGGCCTAGTAGTGGGATGAGGAGAGAGCATTAGGAGTATTGAACACGCCTTCGAAGAGTCACACTGGACCACAAATACTGAGAAGTGCTTAGTAATTTCTTCACGTTAGGTGAAGCAAGTATTTGTTACTTTCTTCAGAACATTTGCAAAGTCAATGTATTTGTCAGTAGGGAGTTGATATTCATATAACATAATTAGAGTCTTGATGAGGTCTCTGAAGTTAGCTAAGTAATGAAATTTCTGTTATTGTGTTTTAAATTGAGCAACTGTTTCATGATAGTGTTGATTGCTAGAGTTTCTGCTCTAGCTGCCTCTTGTTTGTTTCTTTATTTTCTTTTCATATATGTTTTTCCTTTGTATTTCATTGTGCCCATATTTCTAGCTACTCCACCCATCAGCAGTGATAATTATACTTAATGCACCAATGACAAATCAATGTCATTTCCCTCCAAAGAACAAAATTATTCAGTCAGCTTTAACATAAGAAATGACAATCTCAACAATGCTCTACACATCAGTGTGGTGCCACTAGCATCTGTATTGTCCATACTAATCTTCTGCAAAGTTTTCATATTTTGTTCTGTTGTTTTCCAAAAGATCTCTTGGCACTTACTTTCTCTCTCTCTCTCTCTCTCTCTCTCTCTCACATAAACATACACACATATTTGTTGTTGCTGTTGTTGTTTTTTTGGTCAGTCATGGGGCTTGATCTCTGGGCCTGGGCGCTGTCCCTCAACTCTTCAGCTCCAGGTGAGCGCTCTACCACTCAAGCCCAGCGCCACTTCCGGTTTTCTGGTGGTTTATTGGTGAGAAGAGGCTCACGGACTTTCCTGTTCAGGCTGGTTTTGAGCCACGATCCTCAGATCTCAGCCTCCTGAGTAGGTAGGATTACAGGTGTGAGCCACCAGCACCTGGCTTCATATTGTTTTATTTATTATTATTTATTATTTTTTCCAAGATTACAGCTGGTACTTGGTGTTTGATGCTTTCACTCGTTGGCTGGTCTTGTTCCATCTAAACCACATTTTCAAGCCCTCATATTGCAGCCATGAGGCCTTTTTTAATTTTCTAAAGCAAGGTTAAAAAAAGTATAGAATATGCCATCTCTAACAGCTGTATTGAGATATAATTTGTGCATTATAAACAGCACAGTCTCTTGAGGATGAAGAGTTAGACATTATCGTAAAGGGAGGCTGAAGCAACTGCCATTTATAGGAGATACCTCTTGCAAGAAGAAAAGTATATAGGAAGAAAGCTGCAGTAAGATTCCTGAAGTTTCCTTGAAGTATTTACTAAAGGGTAAGCGTGAGAGCACTATGACATAAGCCACAAAAGCACTTGGAAGCTGCAATGGAACATTTCCCAGGTTACACAAGGCTCAAATATGTTGGAATTCTCACCAGCTGAGAGAGCATGCAAAATGCCACCTCTCCCAAAAGGACATGCATCACACACAGGGCTAAACTTGCCTTTGAGTAGCCAAGTTTTGGACAATCCTTATGAAAATTTCACAACAAGATCTGAAAAAATCATCAAAAGCGTAACAACCAGACTCCAAACATATACTTTCAGGGAGTTTAGCTCAAAATAGACAACTAAAAATTGTACACAATGATCTGCATCCAACTCACAAAAGCTGGACATATAAAGGAGAAAAGTGTGGCTCATAACCAATTCAAATAGACCTAAGAAATTAAGATACGATGAAATTACTAGACAAGAACTTGCACATAGTTATTGAAAATATGCTCAGTGGTGTGGAGAAACTCTAATGAATGAAATAGGAAGTGAAATTAAGAAATAGATGGATTCTCTAAAGATACAAATACACCATTAAAAGATAATAATTGATAGATATGCTAAATAACAGATTTGACTCCATAAAAAAATTAGTGAATTAAAAGCATAGTTATGCAAAGCTTATAGCTTTAGCACCAAGATTGAAGCACTAAAAAATAAAGCCACAGTGGCTTGTTAGAAACATTAAGTTGTCTATAGTCTGAAGAATTGAAAGGAGAGGACAGAAATATATTTGAAGAAATAATTGTCAAACATTTTCTACATTTAAAGGAAATTTTAAATCACAGATCAATGAAGCTCAGTAAAGCCCAGTTAGAGCTAACACATATACATACACACAAATATACACACCTGCAAAACATGGGTATACACACATGCACACACATACATACACACACATGGACATAGACACATGCATACACCAAACTAAAGAATATAGTTATCACGGCTGGAAAGGTGGCTCAGTGGTAGAGTGCTTGGCTTGCATGCATGAAGATCTGGGCTTGAATCCTCAACACCACATAAACAGAAAAGGCTGGAAGTGGTACTGTGGCTCAAGTGGTAGTGCGCTAACCTTGAGCTGAAGAGCTGAGGGACAGCGCTCAGGCCTAGAGTTCAGGCCCCATGACCGACAAAAAAATATATAGTTATCATATTACTAGAAACCAGTACTTAATATTTCAAAAGCTGGCTGGGTTAAGAGGTATATAGAATATAAGAGAGTGAACAACAATGTATTTGTTAGAAATATTTAAACAGAGACTGACATCTGAGAAGAAACTGTCAGTTGGGAGATAATAGATAATTTCTTTTAAATAGGTTTTAAAAATAACATAGAATTCTATAACCTGTAAAGCTCTCTTTCAAAATGTAAAAGAAAAGGAATAAAAACATTTTCAGAAATATAAAAACTGCTATCACTAGAAAGCAGTATTACAAGAAAGAAAATGCTTCGGATGGAAGAATTCCATACAATGTCAAGCTGGGTCTGCACATTACAGTGGAATGTGTCCAAAAGCTTTCATATATGAAGATTTACAAAATACGTTTTCTCAATGATTAGGTTTCAAAGCAATTACAAAAGTAATGCACAGAAACACTGACAGAAAATTTGGTGGAGCATATAAAATAGTTATATGTGCAGTAGTAACAAAATATAATATGAAGGTAAACTTTGAAAACTAAATATGCAGATTATGGTCTGAAAAACATTAGAAATAATTACTAAGCAAAACAGTATGCTATTCTTGTTAAATGGACATAAAGTATAATACTAAGAATGCTCTATTAACTAAAAGAAAGAAGGAAAATGAGGAAAGAAAATTAAAGAGCAGATAAACTAAATTGCAAACACCTAGCAAGATGAAGGATTTCAATTCAATCATATTGATAATTGGTTTAAATTTAAGTGGTCTTAACCACTGAAATAAAAATGCACAATTTATCAGAATGAGTAGAAAATAAGAGTCATTTGCATGCTCTTTAGGTAAAATCCATTTCTAATATAAAGACAGAGAAGTTAGAAGGAGAGAAGAGGTACACTATGCATATTTCTTTAGAACATAAACTATTTCTAATAGTAATAAAAATAACTTTAATGATAAAATATATTTGACTGAATAGCATAGGTATCATAAATATATATGCACCAAATGACAAAATTGAAAAATCTATTTTTGCAGTTGAAGATTCCCATACTCCTTTTCTGATGGAAAAAGTTTCACCAATTTAGGAATAAATTAAGATTCTTTATTGATACATTTAAAACACATCAATGAACATCATACTGGATGAGAAAACCTTGAATTCTTCCTTTTTTTTTTTTGTCGGTCGTGGGGCTTGAACTCAGTTTGGGCACTGTCCCTCAGCACTTTAGCTCAAGGTGAATGCTCTACCATTGAGCCACAGTGCCACTTCTGGTTTTCTGGTAGTTTATTGGAGATAAGAGTCTTAGGGGCTTTCGTGCCTGGGCTTGCTTTGAACCATGAGCCTCAGATCTCAGCCCCCTTAGTAACTAGAATTACAGGAGTGAGCCACCAGTACCTGGCCTTCCTTCTTAAAATGGGATCAAGTGATAAAATGCCCACTTTCACTACTTCTAGCTGGTGTTGGTGTTGGGTTCATAGCTAAAATATGTAAATAAAATAGAAGGATATGTATAATTTGGAAAAGAATAAGCAAGACTTTTATTATTCCAAGATAAAATATTCAGGCATGGCTGGGAAGGTGGCTCAGTGGTAGAGTGCTTGTTTTGCACACATGAGGCCCTGGGTTTGATGCCTCAGCACCACATAAGCAGAAAATGCCAGAAGTGGCGCTGTGGCACAAGTGGTAGAGCACTAGCCTTGAGCTGAAGAGCTGAGGGACAGTGCTCAGGCCGAGTTCAGGCCCCATGACTGACCAAAAAAAAATCAGGCATAAAAACCATCCTAAAGAATCTTCAGAAAAGTTGTTGCAAGTAAGAAGGAATTTTTTGTCAATGTCCTAGTATAAGAAAAAAAAACATAAAATTTCTTAAAATAAAATAAAAATTTTAAACATTTCACTTGTAATAGCACCAAAAGCATATGATATCTAGTGATAAGTATAATAATATAGTTGCCAGATCTATGCACTGAAAACTAGAGGATCTTTCTCTACTAACAAAAGTTTTAATAAGAGGACAAATTACAAATGTTTATGATTTGGAAGACTTCAAGGTGTCACTTTTCCCCAAATGTAATAAAAATTAACACAACTACAATCAGAGAGTCAGTAGATCACTATATTTGTTTTAGAAATTGACAAATTTCTAAAAATAATTTGGAATTGCATTGTTTGCTGTTTGTGCTGGGCTTTTCGTTTGCTTGTTTTGTGTTTTGGCCTCATTGGTGTTTTGTAAAGCTTGCACATCTCAAAGACTACTCCTGCCTCAAGGTCTTTTCTTGCTTCTGTGTCTCCATGCCATCCTGGATTAGGTATTAAATAAGCAGCCATAGTTTTGCAGTTCATGATGAGATGAATTAGTGGAAGTTCTAAGACTCTAATAGATTGACCTGAAAATTCTGGTGATGTGCTTATGATCAGTTTGCCCAAGGAGGTGCCACCATCAATTAAGGCCATTGCAAATTGAAAATGTGCCACAAGGGAAATCCCTGTCTATATTTCAGAGCAACTTTACTTGGTCCTGAGATCACAGTTGCTCTAAAAGCTAAAAAAAATGTTTCTTCAAAATGAGTGCTTGCTTTGGCACTGGTCACCATTTCTTGGTATTAGATAGAGGAATATTTGTGAGAGGAAGCACTGCTTACATTACAAAAATGTCTCCACAATATTTCATCCTTAATAACTGTGTTTTCTTTCTTCAATAGCAGCTGCTTTTAAAAAGGGAGACTTACTTCATTAGCATTCCTCAGTCCCGCTGAATTTCCCCCATAACTCTCAGAAGTCAGTCACATTTCCCCAAAGCTTGAAGGTCAAAATACTGCCTCTCCAACTTGCATTAATTCCACATGGAAACAGACATTCAGCAATCATTCATTCTGCTTAAACCAGCCATGTTGCTCAATAAATATCAATTCTCTCGTCATTCATTCAAAAGATGGTTCTCCACAAACCAAATAAAGTGCCAGAATGTGATTGTGCTTGTGGCATCATTATTTAACATGCAACTTACGGTATTTAACTTAATTCAGAAGAGATACCTGACTCAATGAAGATATGGCAAGTAAACGTTTTTTATATATATTTTTATTGTAAAAATACTGTACAGAGGGGTTACAATTACATGAGTAAGGTAATGAGTACATTTCTTTTCAAGCATTATTATCTCCTCCTTTGTTTTTTCCCTACCATCCCTTTCCTCTCCACTTCCCCAACTCCTCCCTTCCTCCATTCGTTTTCAATGTAGTGTCTTGTACATCTCATTGTTACATTGGGTCAGCCTGTATCCTTATTTCAGCATTTTTTATTTGCCTTCCCTTCCCCAAATTAGAAAAATGTACCTACAAGATGCAGAGCACCAACATCAAATACAGTGAAAACAGGGGTTATACCATGGGGGAAGGACATACAAGAAAAACAAAAAAAAAATCACATAGTACAATTTAAGTATGTTAAAAACAGTAGCACAAAAGAAGAAAACCACATATGACCATATAAGGTGATGTTAAGTGAAATGAACCCCAAGATAGGGAAACAAGTGGCAAGTAAACTTCTTAATGAAATGAATGTCAACCTATAAATCTTTGCCAGGGTAGTCAACAAAATAGGAAGAAAGACAGCCTCTTCAATAAATGGTACTGGCAAAATTGGCTAAACATGTGTAGAAAACTGAAGTTAGATCCCTATATATCACCCTGCACCAGAATCAACTCCAAATGAAGCAAAGACCTCAAAGTAAAAGCAGACACCCTGACAACATTACAGGAAGGAATATAAGAAACTCTAGGGCTCCTTGGCACAGGCCGAAACTTTCTTAATAAAGATCCAGAAACACAACAAATCAAAGAAAGGCTGGATAAATTGGACTGCATTAAACTGCAGAGCTTCTGCACAGCAAAGGACATAGCTACCAAAATATATCAAAACCCCACAGACTGGGAGAAGATCTTCACTACCTGTACAATGTCAGACAACGGTCTCATATCTAAAATATACCATCAGCTCAAGGAATTAAATTTCCCCCAAAGAAAACTACCCCATTAAAAAGTAGTCTAAAGACCTTAAGAGAGACCTCTCTGAAGAGAAAACATTAATGGTCAAGAGACACGTGAAGAATTGTTCAATATCTCTGCTGGAAAAGAAATGCAAATAAAAACAATATTGAGATTCCACCTTACACCAGTTAGAAGGTCCATAATCAAGAAAGGGAAACGCTACTGCATACATTGTTGGTGGGAGTGTAAACTTGTTCAACCACTCTGGATTGCAGTGTGGAGGTCCCTCATAAGACTAAACATAGAGCTCCTCTATGACCCAGCAATCCCTCTTCTGGTAATTTACTCAAATGACCACAAACAAGGCCACACTAAAGCCACCAGTATGTCGATGTTCATCACAGCATTATTTACCATAGCCAAGATATGGAACCAACCCCTCAGCAGATGAATGGATCAAGAAAATGTGGTACATATACACAATGGAATTCTATGCTTCCATCAGAGAGAATTATATTGTTCCATTCACAAGGAAATGGAAAGACTTGGAAAAAATAATATTAAGTGAAGTATGACAAACCCAAAGCAAAGTAGGTCACCTGATCTCCCTCATTTGTAAGAACTAGAATATATTTATATTTATATAGAATATATTTATATTCTATATATTATATTCTATATATATATTCTATATAGAATATATTTATATTCTAGTTCTCTCATATATATGATATATATGATACTCTTTTTTAAAATTCTTTTTCTTATTGTGAAAATAGTGTACAGAGGGGTTACAATTACATGGGCAAGATAATGAGTACATTTCTTATCAAGCAGTGTAGCCTCCTCCTTTGTTTCCCCTTCCCATCCCTTCCCATCCTCCCCCCGCCCCCCCCAGAAAAATGAACCCTAAGATATATATTCAAATGTTTTTTTCTTTCAGGCAATTGTTTCTAACACATTTATAAGATTATTTCTTTGTTGCTTTGTATGTCTCTCCCCCACGGTATAACCCCTGCTTTCACTGTATTTGATATTGGTATAATTTGTGGAGGGGAGGGGAAAAAACAAATTGTTTAAATAGGGATACAGATGGACTCATGGCAACAATGAGATGTACAAGTCGTTATGTCAAAAACAAATTTTTCAACTTTGGTGGCGGAGGAGGAGGATATATACGATATTCTTAACAAGGGCTCTCAATAACCCAAGTGCTTAGTGCACAGGGCTATATATAATGAAACATTAACATCAATTCCAACTTATTGAAACAAGAGGTTCTCATTAGACACTGTATGCAGTTTGTTCTTTTTTCTCTATTTTTTTCTTTCATTTCTCTTAGTTTTTTTGTATCTCATGTTTTGTATAATAGACAATGCAATATGTGGAAGGGAAAGGGAATCACAAAAACAGCAGAGCAAGGGATGAACCACAGCAACATTGATATTCGACATTGACACTCAGTTGACACTAAGTTGGATATGAACATTACAACTTGGTAGGGGATAGTGAGGGGTAATTGGGAGATAAAGAGGGATGGAGTAACAATGATTAAAACAAATGTACTTATTGCCTTACTTATATAACTGTAAACCCTTGCTCATCACCTTTTCAAGAAAATTTTTTTAAAAGTCCAAGATTGAAAATGGTTCCAATTATTTATTCCATTTTTGAATAATATGGATCCACAGAAAAATGGTGGAAATGGTCCAAGTATCCCATGTCCCTTGTATTCAATTTCCATTATTTTTAGCATCTTACATTAGTATGGCACATTCGTGATCATTAATGAATTTTATCATTAGTTAAATCTATATACCTTATTCAAAATCCCCTAGATTTTCATCTAGTATCTTTTTGTTCTGTATCAGCATCAGATGTAGAACACTGCTTCATATTGAGTAATATTTACCTTAGTCTTCTATGAACTATAGCAGTTTCTCAGTGTTATTTGTTTCAGAGGAACCTGACAATTGTAAGGAACGTTGAATAGGCATTTTAGAATTTCCTCTAGCTGGGATTTTCCGAATTTTGTTTTTCATGATTAATCTCTGATTATGGATTTAGAGGAAGAAGGCAGAAAAGAAAAGTGTCATCTCACCACAAAACAACAATGGTCCATATTATCATGATTTACCACGGATGACATTAACATCAATCTCTTAGGCCAAGCAATGTTTTTCAGGTCTCTCCAGTGTAATGTCACTCCATGCTGGAGCTTTTAGAAGATCTATGCCTTTCCTCTATTGAATGATTTATAAGGAAATGGCTAGTGTAGCCCAAACTAAAAGAGTGAGGAAATCCTGTTCACCTTTTTGAGGTAAGGTTATCTACAATTTGTTTGGAATTCTGCACAGACTTGTCTCTTCTCTCTCATTTATTTATATTTTTCCAGTCGTGTATGTCAGTGTGAATTCATAATTATTTTTTTCACTGTCTTATAATCTATTACTATTATTAGTATTATCTTTAAGTAGTTGTACAAAGGAGTTGCCATTTAACAAAGCAGTTTATGAATGCAATACATCATAATACTGCCATATTATTAATATGTTGCTGAAACTGCTCTAACTTTGGGCATTAAAAACTCTTTAAATTCTGTACTCATTACTTTGCTCATGTAACTGTAACCCCTCTGTACAGTATTTTTACAATAAAAAAACATTTAAAAACTCTTTAAATTGTCTCTATATCTATGTTTTCTTTCTCTCTTTTTCTTTCCCTTCCTCTCTTTCTTCCTCTCTCTTTCTCTTTATTCTTTCTTTTTCTTTTCTTTCTTTCTCTTCTCTTCCTCCTGTCTTCTTTTCTTCCTTTCCTTCCTTTCTTTCTTGCCTTTCTTTTTTAAAGCATTTGTCACTATGCGATACTCTAGATTAATCTTGTAAATTATCTGCAATAATCTTAAATTCAGGAATTTCTCCAGGATTTTTTTCCTTAAATTGGAGAATAGAATTATATATTAAAATCTGTGTTCAGAGAAAATTGCCGTGATTTTTGTAATACTGGTTTTCTCCAAATGATTCAAAAGATCCTGTTCATTCTTATCTCCTCAGCATATTTCCAGGGTTATTTAAAATTATTTTGCATATAGCACTTACAGGAGTGTGTCAAAGTAATATTATTTTATGAGCAATAATTTTATTTAACAAAATCCTATTTTTTCTTTTTGTCCCTCTTAAGAAATTAACTATGCAACTTGTGGATGGGAATGGGAGGGAAAAACTGGGAGAGTAAAAGCAAGGGGTGACAGTGTCCAAAAGAAATGTACCCATTACCTGAATGATGAAACAGTAACTGTATAACACTTATATAATATATAATGTATAACACTTATATAATAACAATAAAAAAGATGGATGGAAGCTATGGAAATATATACAAATTGTAGAAATTTAGAACCATTCACCACTTTTTAAAAGTACCTCTCATACTGATCTGCATATTTATCATCCAGAGTTGATTTAAAATACAATAGGTCAGGTGTAGGACCTAGGCTTCTGTATTTCACACAAAGTTCCTAGTGATAATGTGTATATCTGTGTGTATATGTGTGCAAGTCGTGGAGCTTGAACTCAGAGTCTTTGAGCTTTTTTTGTTAGATTACCACTCTACCACACTCTAGCCACAGCTTCCCTTCTAGTTTTTTGGTGGTTAATTGGAGATACAAGTTTGAAGGACTTTCCTGCCCAGATTGGTTTTGAACTGCAATTCTCAGATCTCAGCTTCCTAAGTAGCTAGGATTAGACACTTTTGATAGCAAGATGCAATCAAGTTGGTAGGTTTTATTGTGCAATGAGCCACATAATAATATTTTAGCGTTTGTGGACCATATGGTCTTCTTGACACTACTCATTTTTACAACTGTAATGTAATAGGAAAAAAATGTGCATAGCTTCCCATAAAACTTTATGGATACTGACATTAGAAATTCATGTAAATTTCCCATATCACAAAACAGTAAAGTAAAAGGCCATCGTTAGTTGGTGGTCCATTCAAAGTATTTGCTTGATCACTTTAGTTTGGCAAACTTTTTCAAACAATGGCTCCCAAATTGGGTCATGTATCAATCCTTCCTGAAAGAAAAGTACACTTGTGCAGATACGTGCGGTAGCATCTGAATCTTACAAATCTGCAGAGATGATTCTGACTCACAGCCAGCTGTGGCAGCTGCTACGGAGAGACTCACCTAGCTCACTGGTTGAAGTCCTCTCTGCTTTGACACATCTAATAAAAGGAAGCCCGTGAGCTGACTAAAGAATTATTCAATTTAAGAACACTTCCAATATTGCTTGCTTTTTAATCTACCACGGTGCCTAAATTTTCTTCCTTGCAGCTTCTAATACCTTTTTCTTCTTATCCAAGTCACATGGTTTATAGCGAATCCTAGTTTTTGCGATATTGCTTCTTAAATATTTGAAGAACACTGTTACCATACTAACTTCTCTTTTGCCATGGAGCATTATCTTATCCTTTTAAGGATAATTTCTACACAGTGTATCTCCAGCGTCTTACCATGCAGGTGGCCCTCTGGAAACATTTTGTGTTTCACTTTTCTTTGCCATTTCTTGTACTCAGAATAGCCACAGTATGACTTCTGCAGAATCCCAGAGGAATATTAGCTCCATTGGTTTGATGACTCTTAAATTTCAGAATTTCAATTAAAATTTCATTAGTTCTTTTGGTTTTGAGAATCAGTGTACAATGCTAATTTATAATGAGTATCTTTTCAACCACAGCTCCTAAGTCTTTTACAATGGCCTGAAGTTTATTATTTACCAAAAGAGAAGCATTCTGAATAAAGGTGCTAAATTAAATATTTATCTCTGGGAGATTTTTTCCATCTATCTTTTGAGATTTCTCCTTGAACTTTTAGTCTACTATTTTTGATGGTGAAAGAATCTCAAGTATCCTCCTGTGCTAAATTGTAGGAATGATTCCCTTTATCCTTGGACTTTGCTAGCGTGTCAGTGCCTCCCGTACTGACTCTGGGCTTGGCCATGTAGCTTGTTCTAATTAATTGAACAAGAATAATGCCAGGCAACAGAGGTCTTAAGCATGTTCACAAAGGGATGAATCTTCTATTCAGCTGTTCTTGGAACCATGAAACTACAGGTGATCAAGCCGAAGTTAATCTGCAAGAGAATGAATTGTCCTGTAGAGCCCGGCTGTCCCATGCCACATTCAGGCCAAGGCAAATGGTAGCTGATTATAGACATGCGAGGAAACTTTAGTGAGAATGTTAAGCTCAGCTTGTGCCACCAGAACTGTGAATCTAGCCTACTACATTGATCCACAAAGTTTTTGAGTGTCTTTTATACAGCATAAATTTACTCATACAGTATCTAACACATCAACTGTAGCTTTCCGAATTACTAATTTGATGTGTTATTATCTTCAAATGATTAAATGGATTCAAGAACTTTAAGATGACTCTGAAGTGACATTGGCCAAGTCTTTTAGCCAGCTATTAAACTTTAATATTCTTTATTTCCAATTTGCAAAAAGAAATTGTAATAAAAGGTAGACTTGTTATTTTAACATCTTTCTGCCTTCCCACTAGTGTGGAAATTTATGTTCCATTATCTAACATCATAATCTTATTTTCATGGAGAAAGTTAAATTGTGCCATGCTAAAAAAAGAAATTAATTTAAATGCAATGTGGAAAATGTCTCTTTCTCGTTTTTTATTTTAAATCCATGCATTTGTTTTCCTCTGGAGACCCCTAAGTATTGCTTACAGGCTGACACAGAAGTGCTAAAATCTTGAGTGTAAGCTCTGGGAAAAAGAATGAAAAAGACATTTCCTGCATGATTAGCAGCAGGAAATACCAGGAATCTCATCCAAAATAGCTTTTCCCTTACAGATTTTTTTCCACTTATTTTTATTTTTGTTTTTTAAAAGCAATGAATTGTCTGCCTCAGTGCATCAATTTCTTTTATATTCAGTTAAATTGCTGCACTTAAAAAATGGCACAGCCTTAAAACAATTTTGAGATAATTAGAGAGAACAAACCAACGATCTTATGATTGGATAGAATAACGTAGTCGAAAGAGCTGGGTGAGAGTCTGTTCTGGTAGGAATGTTTCATGTACCAGTTGCTGTATCTGTGACTCTGGACAATTTATTTTAAGAATTTTTGATTATTTTCATATAACACAAATATGATAATTAATTAGGTGATTATGGCTATTAAATTTGGTCAAATTTGTTAATTGTGATCAACCAGCAAAAAAATTGGCATATTTAAAAATAAGAATAATAAATATTTAATAAACATTCATTTCACATCAGGGAGTAGGCTAAAAGGTTGCTTAGATGTTATGTTAAATTGTAGCATCTGAAATCTGTCTTACTTTTGTCACAGACCATATACAGCTTCTATTTCCTGTCCAAGATGGCTTGTGAGAATTCAGTGATACCATATTTGCTGACAATGAGCAAATAAAAATGAAAATAACTTTTTTCTACATTTAATAACACTTCCATCTTCTTTCTGTAGCCACATCGCGTTGCAAAAGAGACTAAAGAAAAAGTCTTTATGCTGAGTAGCCATGAACCAGTTTAAAATTGAGATCCAATTACAGAGAGGAAAATGGGTGTTGGTAGGATAAAGTGGCAGTCTTGTTACTGTGGCTAAATGTTTAAATTCTTAAGTGTTTTGGTGTAAATGTGCATTTTTAGAAGGCAAAAGACTTATATGACTTGAAGAGAACCAGATTATGAAATGAGTATTTAAAATTTGTTTTTTAGTAGGTGAGGTAGGACCAAAAGGACACCACCAAAATACTCTATCCAAACCAAAGCTGTTTCTAATAGCAATCCTGCTGAGACGTTTAACTGAAAAATGACCTTCTGGGTATTCTGGATGTTAGTGCACTGTGAATATTCCTTCTTTCCTTTCTTCATTTGTTCCTCCCTCTCTCCTTCCTTTCCTTCTTTCTTTCCTTTCTGCCTGCCTCCTTCCTTCTCTCTCTCTCTTTTTCTTTCCTCCTTCTCTCTTTTTCTTTCTTCCCTAACTATTCTCAGATACCAACACTTATTTGAAGCCAAGTATAATTTACCTTTTCATTGCAGAACCTAAATAAAATTTCATTTTTAAAATAAAAGTATGTCATCTACTTGTAAAATACAAAGCTAAATTAATCCCCTTTCTTGACAAATCAAGTAAACAGACTTAAAAGGCAATTTTAGGCAAGATTAGAGGGAAAGACAGAGCAACTAACTTCTTCATTAAAATGCATGTCAGTTCATTTTTACATTTGTGCTCAGTTTGGATATATGGTTTATTTTTATTCTTATCTTTTTCAACATTTTTAAATTCTCTTTAAGTAGTTGAACAAAAAGGTTCAATTTAGCATTTCCCCCTAAAAGTTTACATGTGAGAACACTATCCTTTAGTGTGATTGATGATAGGTTTTTTTTTTTTTTTTGAGTCCAGTTGTGGGGCCTAAACTTTGGGCCTGGGCGCTGTCCCTCAGCTCTTCAGCTCAAGGCTAGCGCTCTAGCACTTGAGCCACAGCGCCACTTCTGGCTTTTTTCTTTTTGCTTATGTGGTGCTGAGGAATCGAACCCAGGGCCTCATGCATGCAAGGCAAGTGCTCTACCACTGAGCTACCTTCCCAATCCCTGATGCTAGATCTTTAAGAGGTAGGCTCCACTGGGAGATTCTTACAGCATTCAGAGTACTATAGTTGGAAAGGTTTATGCACTCCAGCCTTTCTTGCTTTGTGTATTTGAGGTACAATCTCTTGACCTCATACACACATCTACTCTGATGACATTTGTTACGAAGTGCTACAGTCATAGAAAACCTTCAGAACCTATATTGTGTACTTTCCAACTTTCAAACTCAAAAATTGTGGGATGAATAAACCTCTTTTCTTTAGAAAAGCAGCCTCTCTCAGGCATTTCATTATATTAATAAAGAGAAAACCAATGCAACTTGCTCTTTGTTTTCCTTTGTAACATTTTCATATTTTGTTCCCTGAAGCTATCTTATTTCTTGGTCTCAGGATTTCATTTTCCTGTTTGGGTTTACTTGTTTTTGTAATGCAGGATAGTAAATACTATAAATATGAAATTCTTATAATATACATTTCACTTATAAAAACAATGTCTTCAAAATTCTTGTTATGTACTGCCAATGCCCGTATTAGTCTTCTAGATGCCCATAATAAATGACCATTATATCATTGGCCTAGAGTAATAGAAATTTCTTCTCTTATAATTCTGAGACCAGAAGTTCAAAATCAAGGTATTGGCAGAGGTGGAGTTTTCTTGGAGATTTCTGAGAGGAAATCCATTCCTAGTTCTCAGTGGCTCCAAGGCAACCTGGGGATGTTTGGCTTGTGGCTGCATCACTCTGCCTCTGTCTTTGTTTCTTTTTTTTCCCCCCTGCAGAATATGTCAACTGTAATGTCCTTGGTTCTCTATTCCAAGAAAATTTGTGATGGCATTTAGGGTTTACCTGACCAGATTAATCTCATTCAAACAATCTTAATTTAGTTATGTAACAATCTCAATTTAGTTATGTTTCCAAAGTAAGAAAACACAAGTTTTAAGGAGAGACTTTGATATCTTTGGGTGGGTATAATTCAACATACTATAATGCTTTACCAGTACTGTTTAACACAATGTTTTTCAATACCAAAAGACTCAATAGGAATGGAGTTCAGATCTTTATATTGGATGTAACAAGGATTACATTTGGTACTCCATTTGACTTCATCATTTCATGAAAATTTCAATAAAATGTGTAGTTTTTACAGAATAAATAAAATTCTTCGTAGGGAAGCATTTCATACATATTTTACCCAATAGCAAAGTTTTGGAAAAGAAGTAACTGATCTAAAACTTGACAGGTTTTCCTCAAGCCAGCTAGTTTTTTTTGCATTTTGTGTTGACCACTTTAAAAATTATTAAAGATAATAGAAAATGATAGCGATTCTATTGCACAGGACTAGACAGTCATCACAAAGCATTCCCCAATCTTGTTATAGAATATTCAGCTTCTCTTCTGCTTAAAGGAAAAACTCTTTTCCTACAGAACTATAGAATTCCTGGGAGAGGGAAGATAGTATTCATTCAGTCACATCAATGTGCAAAGAAGTATTTCTACAGAATGTCCACAAGTAGAAAACAGTTCCTGAATTTGAGGATAGTCAAGCTGGTGAATTCCCTTATAATGGCCATATCTTGGCACCAACAAATAATTCAATAATAATTGCTTGAAAATAACAGCCATTTCTTTAATTGGCTTTAGTTTTTCATTTAGAATTACGAATCAGCTGACGTGTATTTCTACATTGGTGAGTATTTTGACTTTAAAGGCTCTGGGAAGTCACAGAAAGAGTTCTTCAAATACATATCACAATAAAGTAAATGTCTTTAAACTGTCTGTTAATTTTCCTCAAGATGTTAATGTCTCTGAAAATATTTTCATCCTTTGATGCTGAAAGTGTTTTTTTTTAATGGAAATCCATTTTCATGGCAACCATTTTGAAGAATGGAGGAATTGGAAAGTTCAAGGAAAAAGATTTGATAATCCAGGCAGGAGCTAGCCCAGGATAAATCAGAATTTTTGTTATAAATTGGGGATAAAGGACACATTTAACAGATAAAATGAAGAATGCAATATAAAATTACAGAACACCTGTGATAAGAGTAAAGAGACATTACCCAGTGAGAGTATAAATTAATATGTGCTTTTCAGTTCATTTGTTCATATCAATGGCCAGACTCAATATTTGCCTATATTCTACCAACAGT